>NC_048592.1:4802500-5157500 GCF_013265735.2 Oncorhynchus mykiss
GTAAACAGAGTATAGTAATGTGAAACGTGTGTGTTTCATATGGTAACAAAGTGTGGTTTTTAAAAAGAAGTGTATAGTTTTTACAAGAGTGTTTAATTTTGCAAAGGATCTGTAGTGTTTTGCTAATTGGGTGTGTGGTTGTGCTAATTGTGTGTAGTGTTTTGAAAACACGGGCCCTGTTTTGAAAATCATAACCGCCATCGATAAAAGACAGTACTGTGCAGCTGTCTTCACCGACTTGGCCAAGGCTTTCCACTCTGTCAATCATCGTATTCTTACCGGCAGACTCAATAGCCTTGGTTTTTCTAATGACTGCTCGCCTGGTTCACCAACTACTTTGCAGACATAGTTCAGTGTGTCAATTCGGAGGGCATGTTGTCTCTGGCAGTCTCTACAGTACCTCTGGCAGTACCACAGAGTTCAATTTTCGGGCCAACTCTTTTCTCTGTATATATCAAAGTATCATTCTGTATACTTCTGGCCCTTCCTTGGACACTGTGCTAACAAACCTCCAAACGAGCTTCAATGCCATACAACACTCCTTCCATGGCCTCCAACTGCTCTTAAATGCTAGTAAAACCAAATGCATGCTTTTCAACCGTTCGCTTCCCGCACCCGCCCGCCCGACTAGCATCACCACCCTGGACGGTTCTGACCTAGAATATGTGGACAACTACAAATACCTATCCTACCGATCCTCGACTTCGGCGATGTCATCTACAAAATAGCTTCCAACACTCTACTCAGCAAACTGGATGCAGTTTATCACAGTGCCGTCTGTTTTGTTACCAAATCACCTTATACCACCCACCACTGCGACCTGTATGCTCTAGTCGGCTGGCTCTCGCTACATATTCGTTACCAAGTCTATGCTAGGTAAAGCTCCGCCTTATCTCAGTTCACTGGTCACGATAACAACACCCACCCGTAGCACACGTTCCAGCAGGTATATCTCACTGATCATCCCCAAAGCCAACACCTCATTTGGCCACCTTTCCTTCCAGTTCTCTGCTGCTAGTGACTGGAACGAATTGCAAAAATCGCTGAAGTTGGAGTCTTTTATTTCCCTCACCAACTTTAAACATCAACTATCTGAGCATCTAACTGATCGCTGCAGCTGTACATAGTCCATCTGTAAATAGCCCACCCAATCTACCTACCTCATCCCCATACTGTTTTTATTTTATTTACTTTTCTGCTCTTTTGCACACCAGCATCTCTACTTGCACATCTTCTGCTCATTTATCACTCCAGTGTTAATCTGCTAAATTGTAATTATTCGCTCCTATGGCCGATTTATTGCCTACCTCCTCATGCCTTTTGCACACACTGTATATAGACTTTCTTTTTTCTACTGTGTCATTGACCTGTTTATTGTGTCATTGGCTTGTTTATTGTTTACTCCATGTGTAACTCGGTGTTGTTGTCTGTGTCACACTGCTTTTCTTTATCTTGGCCAGGTCGCAGTTGCAAATGAGAACTTGTTCTCAACTAGCCTACCTGGTTAAATAAAAGGTAAAATAAAAAAATAAAATAAAATGTTTTAAATAAAGACTTAAAGGTCGAGACCGAGTCTGCATCTCTGACATGGGTAGACAGACCATTTGATAAAAATAAAGCTCTATAGGAGAAAGCCCTGCCTCCAGCTGTTTGCTTAGAAATTCTAGGGACAATTGGGAGGCCTGCGTCTTGTGACCGTAGCGCATGTGTAGGTATGTACGGCAGGACCAAATTAGAAAGATAGGTAGGAGCAAGCCCATGTAATGCTTTGTAGATTAGCAGCAAAACCTTGAAATCAGCCTTTGCCTTAATAGGAATCCCAGTTTAGGGAGGCTAGCACTGGAGTAATATGATCAAATGTTTTGGTTCTAGTCAGGATTCTAGCAGCCGTATTTAGCACCAACTAAAGTTTATTTTGTGCTTTGTCCGGGTAGCTGGAAAATAGAGCATCATTTTCTGCATAATTTTTGGACAGAAAGTTTCAGATTTGTGCAATGTTACGAAGATGGAAAAAAGCGGTCCTTGAAATAGTCTTGATATGTTCATCAAACGAGAAATCAGGGTCCAGATTAACGCCGAGGTCCTTCACAGTTTTGTGTGAGACAACTGTACAGCCATCAAGATTGTCAGATACAACAGAAGATCACTTTGTTTCTTGGGACCTAGAACTAGCATCTCTGTTTTGTCCGAGTTTAAAAGTAAAACATTTTCCGCCATCAACTTACTCATGTCTGAAAACACAGGCTTCCAGAGGTGGCAGATAAAGATCTAAACCAGGCCAGAACTTGTCCGTGCAGACCAATTTGGGTTTCCAATCTCTCCAAAAGACTGTCATGACAACAAAGGTTTGAGCCTGGAGCCCACCATAGAGCTAATGGCCCTCTTCAACAGCGGGAGGAAGAGCTTACAGGAGCAGTCATGTTGTCATTATGCTCTGCCAGTGAGGAGTCAGAGGGTTAGTCACAAGTTCAATATCCAGCTCTGGACCAGGAAGAGTTGCAGATTCAAGATCCAGATCAGAATCATGATGAGTCGTAGGTTCAATTTCCGGATGGTTCACAGGATCAGTCACCATCACCACACGTCTCCTTCACCATCACCTTATCAGCCCTTTCCTACACCGACCTGAAACCTCCTCAGCCACCGTAGACCATTGGGGTTCAAACTAAAACCCCACCTATGCCTTCACCTCCCAGTAAGATTTTGAACCAACCTCAGTGTCTGCTGACCACCTGTGGGATCGAAACTCAAATCCCACCGCAGCCGATGCTTCCAAGCAGGGTTGTGGACTCACTTCAGACTCTAATAATAACCAGTAGGGTCCAAATTATTGACCTACCCCAGCTTTTCCTGCTTAGCTGGGTTCCAATCCCACCTCAACCTTCTGGGCCACACCCACCAGAAGAATGCCTGGGGGCCCAGTCTGGCCCTAGCTAGGAGCTACCAGCACAGCAATGCTCCCGGGCTTCCACTCAGTAAATGACAGGGGTGGAGCACCCTGACCCGTTTCCCTCACTATCCCTACCACGGTCAATGGGGCCAACGTGACGGAGCTCCTTGTCGTCCCCACTTATACTATACCCAGACCTAATCTGCCCTACTTCGAAAGTGGGAAAGAGAGTGATTTCATCCTTTTGAAGATGGCCCTAGACAGCCTCCTATGTTACCATGGTCACCTCTCAGAGCAGAACAAATTTCAAGTGCTCCTGGATCGTTTGAAACTGGCAAGTGCACTGAAACTGGCAAAGTACGACACCAGGCCATACACCCCAGCTCTCAGTGCCTTGAATGCCAAGTATTGACAGCCCCGCCAGCTCGTGCAGTGTGAAATTGGCAACATCCTCAATGCGCCACATGTGAGGGCAGGAGTTGACATAGCCTTCCAAGAATTCTCTCCATCCAATCCTTGATAGGTATGCTGAGGACATTGTATTCTCATTGGCTCTACAGCAGACTATGCCCCTAAGACCGACAGACCCCACACAGACCCCAGACAGACCCTAACTTTGCTTGTAATAGGGAAATTAACAAGAATTAGCTGGAGCTTGTGCTCATTTTTTGATTGTGAAATAAAAATTATTCTAATATGAGCTGATGGTCAACCATAATGTCGCTGAAAAATAGAAACAACTTACATTTTCAGAAACACCAAAAGTTTTTCCGTGTTGTCCTTGTAAACAAAGATGGGAGTATGACAATTACTGGCAGCTACTGGATGCATTTATATATCATATATTTTTGTTAAACACACGGTTTATTACATTAGGATATTATTTGTTACCATCAGCTTCTGTAATCTATATTCTCCAGCCATACTAGCACTGGTTGAAGGGAGGAAGATATTGATATATCCCTGTGTCATACTTCATCAATACAATATACATGTGGTTTTATTACCAGTGTGTTATCCAATTACCTCAGCTGGTAATTGGATCATTCATCAAAATGATATATGCCATTTAGCTATGGCTTCCTTAATATATCAATACATTAATACTCAATCAAACAATGCAACGTGTCCTTTAACTGCGATCCACTCCCTGTGTGGTCGCAAAGTTCAAAAGAACTGACTAAAGAGGGAGAGAGAATGTACTTCACAATTTAACATACCATATTGCTTTATATTTCTCACAAACACCCAAATGCACAAAAAAACAATAGTTCCAAACATGTACAAAATGTGAATTTCAGTTCCACAGAATGATCTGATCATGTGCTGAAACAAAAATGTGTTTTTTTGTATACTGCTCCAGTGCCAAAAGAACTATACTTTTTTGTTTTGTATTCCCTCCCCCCTCCAACTGTCACCGGACAACAATGGTTATCTGCTGGTGTGTTCCTTTTGCAGGTCCAGCCATAGTCCTCACTATAGTACACGAAGAGACTTCCATCAGGGACCCATGGAAGTCTAAAGCAAAAGATAACGAGCATTGACCCTCCCAATGTCTTTGATCTGACATGATATAATGAGGTGATTGACTGATTGCATGCTCCTGTCCAGTGGCTGTTCATCATTCGTCAACCTGCCTGTCTGTCTCGGAGTCACCACTTTGCGGTACATGACAGAGATGTAGATAAAGAGCAGGGTTGGGTAGGTTACTTTATGAAAGTAATATGTTAGAGTTACTAGTTACCTGTCCAAACTTGAAATCAGTAATGTAACTTTTGGATTACCCGAACTCAGTAACATAATCTGATTACTTTGTTACTTTTAGATTACTTTACCCTTAAGAGCCATTAGAAGAAAACACAAATGTATATTCAATAAAATATTATTGGTTGCGTGCACGTATTTTGAAGATGTTATCATGTGTAGCCGAAATGCTTATGTTCCTAGCACCAACAGGGCATTAATACCTAACAATACAAAACAAATACAAAAATAATGGAATAAAGAAATATTAGAACGAGCAATGTCAGGAATATAAATAATATGAATATAAATACGTATATGATGATGTGTTCAGACATTATGGACAGTATATGAAGTATATGAATAGGTGTGCACAACAGTAGTTATGTAAGATCTCCTTAAAGAATAGTCTTTCGTTATATCTTAGTGTTTTTTCTAACCTGATAAAATCTTGTCTTTGTGTGACTTAGTCATAAGACTGGGCATGTAGCTAAGATCTGTTTAGGTTCGACTGCCGTATGTTAGACATCGTGGGTTCACTATCTGCAGGAAGTCAGCTGTGTGGAACCTTGCAGGAGGAGCACATTATATTGCGAGCTGTGACAAAACACAGTTATACAGTTGAGCCCTCGTGCTATCGTGCTATCAAGCCCGGGCTATCTTAATCTGCACAGACAAACCAATCGCATTTTACAGTATGTTCTGCCCTTGTTTCCACACATCTGCTAAACTGCCACACAAAAGATGTTGTACTTTTTTCTTTTTCTATTATCATGCTGAAACATGAGGTGATGGTGGTACATGAATGGCACGATAATGGGCCTCAAGATCTCATCATGTTATCGCTGTGCATTCAAAGTGCCATAGAGAAAATGCAATTGTGTTCATTGTCCGTAGCTTACACCTGTCCATACCATAAATCCACCGCCACCATTGGGCACGCTGCTGTCCAGGTGGCTGGTCTCAGAAGATCCCACAGGTGAAGACACCGGATGTGGCGGTCCTGGGCTGGCGTGCTTACACACGGTCTACGGTTGTGAGGCCGGTTGGACTTACTGCCAAATTCTCTAAATTGACATTGGAGGCGGCCTATGGTAGAGAGATATCTGTGGTATTGTGTGACAAAACTGCACATTTGAGTGGCCTTTTATTGTCCCCAGCACAAGGTGCACCTGTGTAATGATTAATCAGATTCTTGATATGCCACACATGACAGGTGGATGGATTATTTTGGCAAAGGAGAAATGCTCACTAGCAGTGATGTACTGTAAGTAAATTTGTGCACAACATTTCATAGAAATAAGCTTTTTGTGCGTACGGACTATATCTGGGATCTTTTTACTTCAGCTCGTGAAACATGGGACCAACATTTTAAATGTTGTGTTTAGATTTTTATTCAGTGTACATATGAAGTGGGGAAAAAAGAATGTAAACATTAAAGTATTACATTAAAGTAACCAGTGTTCAATGACTATGTACAAAGGGCAGCAGTCTCCAAGGTGCAGGGTTAGTAACAGTGATTGAAGTTCAGGGCAAAGTACTGGGCAGAAGCAAGCTAGTGGTGACTCTTTAACAGTCTGATGGCCTGGCAACTTTGATTGACCTGTAGTCTCCGCCTTCTAGATGGCGACATCTATTGCAAGATTAATTAATGTTAGAGTTTAAATGGATGTTGCATTTTACTTCATGGGTTGGTTATGTAGCCCGTTGCTTTATACTACAGATTTCCAGTCATTCCAATTAATTTAATACCACTTGATCTTTAAGAATAGGACTTGGAAATATGGAAGTATAGATTAGCCAAATTGTTTTACCTGAGCATAACCCCAAAACAAAGTACTTATCAGCCTGCCCTATTCTGTTGTTTATGATTTTGTTGTCATGGAGGACAGATTGGGCTCATTGCTTCGAGTTGAAAAATAAATGCTGCGTTCATGGTATGGCATGGATTGAGCACTACCGAAAAGTGCTATTTGCATTTGAAAAATTAATGCCATATGCTGCGTTTGCTATAGGCCTATTCTTTACAGTTTTGTTGGTGACACTTTGATATCTTGATAATTTGTTTAAAGGGCGATTCCACAGCTGAAACAATAACAAGATCCAGTTCGACTCTGTTTTGGTAAAAATACGAGGGATGGCCCTTGAGAAATGTAACCACTCTCAGATTAACAGACAGAGCTATGGATGCAAGTACTGACCACTCATTATATGAAAATATTTTTTAACCATGTTATGAGGCTATACAGTGTTTATTTACATTTATAATGTTTATAAACATTGGAGAAAAACAAGCTTATACTTGTCATGGATTGTGACAGTTGAACTAAGCTCATGAGACATTTATAAATAATGTTCTTCAAGAATCAATGGGTATATATGATTACTGTATCCTAAATTGATGTATCAAGTAGAGATTGCCCCTTTAAATCTATCAAAAGTGTGCGAGTTTGAGCAAGTCAAATCAAATGCTATTTGTCAAATGCGCCGAATACAACAGGTGTAGACCTTAAAGTGAAGTGCTTACTTACAAGCCCTTAACCAACAGTGCAGTTCAAGAATTATAGTTAATAAAGTATTTACTAAATAAAAATCAATCAAGAAGTAACACAATAAATGTACATAACAATGACGAGGCTATATACAGGAGGGACCGGTACCGATGTCAATGTGCGGGGGTACAGGTTAGTCGGGGTAATTTGTAAAGTGACTATGCATAGATCATAAACAGCGAGTAGCAAAAAATAGATTGATCAATAAAATCCCTATTCATGGTCTTCTTCTTCTTTTGACAGTATAGAGCACAATACCATGGAGGAGTTTAGAAGGTAGGAACTCCGTGAAACTTTTATTCCTTAGGCTGGGATCTGCACTATGCAGCTGTTGCAAGAGTGCAATTTTCACTGGCTGTCCACTGCTCCAAAAAACAATGATTTACCATTATTGGATTAAAATACACATATACAGTACATTTGTGAGTAGCCATCCACAACAACCACAGTATGTAAGGTGCAAATAGCTAAATGAGAGAGCAGCAGTGTGATTCACATCAATGCGCCATGTAGAAATTTTTGTGACTTGACTACAATTAATGTGATGACATGCTATTTATCGAATAATTACCTAAAGTTTAATTATTACACAATTAAATAAATAATGTAAAAATTAACTCATTAGGAATCTGCGGCACCATGGGAAAAGTTTGTTTAATGAGTTACCATTTCCCGAATTTAAAGAATATATCAGAATATATTGAGGTCATGGCAGTCATCAATCCTGTTGCATCTCTAGGGGCGCTATTTCATTTTTGGATAAAAAAACGTTCCCGTTTTAAGCGCGATATTTTGTCACGACAAGATGCTCGACTATGCATATTCTTGACAGTTTTGGAAAGAAAACACTCTGAAGTTTCAGAATCTGCAAAGATTTTGTCTGTAAGTGCCCCAGAACTCATTCTACAGGCGAAACCAAGATGAAACGTCAAACAGGAAATGAGCAGAATTTCTGAAGCTCTGTTTTCTAATGTCTCCTTATATGGCTGTGAATGCGACAGGAATAAGCTTAGACCTTCTACCGTTTCCCCAAGATGTCGGCAGCATTGTGACGTATTTGTAGGCATATCATTGGAAGATTGACCATAAGAGACTACATTTTCCAAGTGTCCGCCTGGTGTCCTGCGTCGAAACTGGTGCGCAAAGCCAGGTGCAAGTATTTTTCCATTTGATTGAGAGGAGAAAACATGCTTCCACGAACGATATATCATCGAAGAGATATGTGAAAAACACCTTGAGGATTGATTCTAAACAACGTTTGCCATGTTTTCAGTCGATATTATGGAGTTAATTTGGAAAAAAGTTCGCGTTTTGAGGACTGAATTTTCGGGTTTTTTTGGTAGCCAAATGTGATGTACAAAACGGAGCTATTTCTAATTCACAAAGAATCTTTTTGGAAAAACTGAGAATTTGCTATCTAACTGAGTCTCCTCATTGAAAACATCCGAAGTTCTTCAAAGGTAAATTATTTTATTTGAAGGCTTTTATGTTTTTGTTGAAATGTTGCGTGCTGGATGCTAACGCTAATGCTAACGCTAAATGCTACGCTAGCTAGCTACTTTTACACAAATTATTGTTTTCCTATGGTTGAGAAGCATATTTTGAAAATCTGAGATGACAGTGTTGTTTACAAAAGGCTAAGCTTGAGAGATGGCATATTTATTTCATTTCATTTGCGATTTTCATGAATAGTTAACGTTGCGTTATGGTAATGAGCTTGAGTCTGTATTCACGATCCCGAATCAGGGATGGGGAGATCAGAAAGGTTAATAATTTCGTAATATCAATCTCATTCTGAACGCCGTTGGCCTCGTGAATCTGCACAAACCCTAGCCTAAGTGATGGATTAGCGATATACAAATTGGCTTAATTATTTATTTCTTAACTAAATAATCACACAGAATTACATAAACACACACACGGTATCGGTTATATAGACTACTAACATAATGCAATGAAATGTCCCTAGTGGACTAACCCGATATGACGGCTTGTTACACAATGAAACTGCGTGGGGAATATGAAGAGCAGGAGAGACAGAGAGTGGGATAATTGTACAAAAATGTGGAAAATACGCTCATCGTAAATATGGATATTTAGCACCCTAACCGCTCTTTTGAATTTAGAAATGCAACATGTATTTACGCTTAGATGTCTTTGTCGTCTCTCTGTTGAAACAACTCGTCCTTCTAGGTCAAAGGATGTAAGACTCTGGTTTGTCCACCAGAGATCACATTGTCCTTTGTAGTTGTACTCTTCTTTTGTTCTGGATTGTTCGCTAGAATAGATACATCAGAGTACCACACGGTGGTGAGAGGGAACTATTCCTCCTCTCTCATCTTGGGTTGAGTTTCCTAGACTACCAGTACTTAAACAGCTGCAGACTGAATGTTCCGGTGTGTCTTTATCTTCTTCACTTGAGAGCTTCAGGGGGTCTTACCATTTTCTGGTCTGGTAGTTTTAAACAATTTCAACGTGTGGACTGGTCCTCACTTTCTCTGGTCTAATGTACATTTCGTTACGAGTCCTTTTAAAGCTTGGGTAAATAGGGGTATTCCATCAAGGTAACATGAAGTCTGTGCTCACGCGGGCGTGGTTAGTGACATTTAGAAGACTAAAATCACATTTCATCTTCACAAAAGTATTCTTATACTTAATCATTTATTTTATACAACATTTAGATGCAAACTTGATAACTAGAACATGTACACCTTCAGAGTTACAGTTATCTTGCTATACCATCCTTAATGATATCGCAAAATAATAAATGATACTCAAATATACTAATTGATTCAAAAAACTTTATTTTTAGAAAAGTATCATCTTTGTAAACTATATCATAAATAGGACTGGTGGAGTTGTCACACATGCAGCTAACACAGACATATGGAAATGTCTGCTCTACCCAAAATTACAACCAATTAATTGCAGCTTTACCACAAAAATGGAAGAGGCAAATGCAAGGGGGAAAGTAAGGAACTTGTTTGTCAGCCCTGCATTAAATACCAAAATTGGTTAAAGAAAATAGTGCTAAATAAAAATGTATGCCAGTTTCATTTCATTTTTTACAAATGTAATTTTTTATACAGCTGTGCCATATAAATTGCAAAATAGTTGGGAAGAGATTTTCGATGTACCGATTCCATGGCACATGGTTTATGAATTGACACGTAAACAATAACGGATTCAAAACTTTGAATTTTTCAATTTAAATTATTATACAACATACTTGCAACCAATATAAACTCAGCAAAAAAAGAAATGTCCCTTTTTCAGGACCCTTTCTTTCAAAGATAATTCGTAAAAACCCAAATAACTTCACAGATCTTCATTGAAAAGGGTTTAAACACTTTGTCGTGTCTTTGGCATCATTTAACTGTAAACTAATCATGTAAATGTAATTAACTAGGAAATTGGGGCACCATGGAAAATCTTCAGATTACAAAGTTATAATTTTCCTAATATAACTTTCTGATATTTTAATATCTGATCAATTACTCTTCTAATTAATGAATTATTCTTTACCTCACGTTAGTCTCATTCCAAATGTCGTAAATTGTTGGTTATCTGCACGAACCCAGTCTTCAATATGAATCATCCATACATCAATTGTCTCAATCATTTATTTATTAACTAACTAACTAATCACAGAAATGCATAAACAAACAAACAATGTAGATATGGTTACAAGGAAATGATAGGGGATGTTCCCTAGTGGGCTAAACCGGTATCGCGGCTTAGTAGACAAAGGGACTGAGAAGGGTGCGAAAGACAAAAGACTACACAGTTGATAATTATAATAATTATAATAATTGAAATGCTAATCCTTTGCTCACTCATTCAGGAATAATTGCAATCAATATATATATTTACGCTCAGTGTGTCGTTATGATCTCTGTTGGAATTGTCCTTTTCAGTTGGATAGTTCATCTGAGATTTTCTCTGGGTCCCTGGAGTCTTTGGTTAGATGGGTACTTCAGAGTAACATTCAGAAATGTTCTTATAGAATAGATGTTTCGGCAGTTGTCAGTCTTCGCATTCATTCGACATTTATTCTAGATGCAGACTAGTAATTAGTATTGAAGATTTGCTCTTATTCTGTCAGTATCGATAGTCTCAGAGTTTCAACAACCATTACAACCTTAGGTTTTATGGTCTCTACTCAAACCTTAGCTCCCTCGATGCATGTGTGGTATGCAGGGAAATTCCCCAGCTGGGAGTTATATCCTAAACAGTAGGAAAGGGCTGTCCCATGACACCAGATCAATGTCTGTGCTCATGGGGCGGGCCTATGACTTAGTTAAACTCCAAAGGGAATTGGACTCTCCTTCATTAAACAGTTTAAACTCATTCATTTCATACAACAATTAGATGCCAGACTCACAATGGAGACTCTTGTATAAACAGAGTTATAGTAATGTGGCTGTATTTTCTCTCATGAGGTCACAAAATTGTACAAAACAGACCAGTTTGTAGCTGGCTACTTCACCGACCGTTTATGCATTCTCCAAAACATGGATATTGTTCAGTTCTCAAGTTCTGTGATGTGGAAGAAGTTCCCCTGTTCTCCTGTGAAACACTCTCTCTCTCTCTCTACTGCCTGGCAATGAGGAGAGAGACTCCTCTAGGAATGTATGACTTGCGATAAGAGCCTGGGTGTAGGGGGAAGAGAGAGGTGGTGAGAGAGAGAGAGAGAGAGAGATGGGGCTCGCTATACCCAAAGAGGTCCACATCATGACAACATTTTCCCATGCTTATTCAATGAACCAAAAACAATTCATGAACATGCACCTGTGGAACGGTCGTTAAGACACTAACAGCTTACTGACGGTAGGCAATTATGGTCACAGTGTTGGAACCTTAGGATGCTAAAGAGGCCTTTCTACTGACTCTGAAAAACACCAAAAGAAAGATGCCCAGGGTCTCTGCTCATCTGCATGAACGTGCCTTAGGCATGCTGCAAGGAGGCATGAGGACTGCAGATATGGCCAGAGCAATACATTGCGATGTCTATACTGTGAGACGCCTAAGACAGCGCTACAGGGAGACAGGACGGACAGCTGATCATCCTCGCAGTGGCAGACCACGTGTAACATCACCTGCACAGGATCTGTAAATCCGAACATCACACCTGCAAGACAGTTATAGGATGGCAACAACAACTACCCGAGTTACACAAGGAACGCACAATCCCTCTATCAGTGCTCAGACTGTCTGCAATAGGCTGAGAGAGGCTGATCTGAGGGCTTGTAGACCTGATGTAAGGCAGGTCCTCACCAGACATCACCGGCAACAACGTCACCTATGGGCACAAACCCACCATCGCTGGACCAGACAGGACTGTCAAAAAGTGCTCGACTGACAAGTCGCGGTTTTGTCTTACCAGGAGTGAAGGTCACGAAGATTTGCGTTTACCGTCAAAGGAATGAGCATTACACCGAGGCCTAGACTCTGGAATGGGATCGATTTGGAGGTGGAGGGTCCGTCATGGTCTGGGGCGTTGTGTCACAGCATCATCGGACTAAGCTTGTTGCAATTGCAGGTATTCTCAACGCTGTGCGTTATAGGGAAGACATCCTCCTCCCTCATGTGGTACCCTTCCTGCAGGCTCATCCTGACATGACCCTCCAGCATGACAATGCCACCAGCCATACTGCTTGTTCTGTGCATGATTTCCTGCAAGACAGGAATGTTAGTGTTCTGCCATGGCCAGCGAAGAGCCCGGATCTCAATCCCTTGGAGCACGTCTGGGACCTGTTGGATGAGAGGGTGAGGGCTAGGGCCATTCCCCCCAGAAATGTCCTGGACCTTGCAGGTTCCTTGGTGGAAGATTGGGGTAGCATCTCACAGTAAGAACTGTCAAATATGGTGCAGTCCATGAGGAGGAGATGCACAGCAGTGTTTAATGCAGCTGGTGGCCACATCAGATACTGACTGTTGCTTTTGATCCCCCCCCCCCCCCCCCCCCCTTTGTTCAGGGACACATTATTCAATTTCTGTTAGTCACATGTCTGTGGAACTTGTTAAGTTTGTCTCAGTTGTTGAATCTTATGTTCATACAAATATTTACATATGTTAAGTTTGCAGAAAATAAACGCAGTTGAAAGTCAGAGGACGTTGCTTTTTTGATGAGTTTAAACAATTGATGACGGAAGTTTACGTACACTTAGGTTGAAGTCATTAAAACTAGTTTTTCAAACACTCCACAAATGTTTTGTGAACAAACTATAGTTTTGGCAAGTCGATTAGGACATCTACTTTGTGCACGAAACAAGTCATTATTTCAACAATTGTTTACAGACATGTTGTTTCACTTATAATTCACTGTATCACAGTTCCAGTGGGTCAGATGTTTACATACAGTAAGTTGATTGTGCCTTGAAACAGCTTGGAAAATTCCAGAAAATGGTGTCATATCTTTAGAAGCTTCTGATAGGCTAATTGACATAATTTGAGTCAATTGGAGGTGTACCTGTGGATGTATTTCAAGGCCTACCTTCAAACTCAGTGCCTCTTTGCTTGACACGATGGTACAATCAAAAGAAATCAGCCAAGACCTCAGAAAAAAATTGTAGACCTGTAACGGCTGTTCATAATTTATTAATAGAACAGAACACTGAATAACAAACAAAGAGAACGAACAAAACCCAAACATTTCTGTCTGGTGCAAACACAAAAACAACTACCCAACAAAACACAGGTGGGAAAAGGCTACCCAAGTATGGTTCTCAATCAGAGACAACGATAGACAGCTGCCTCTGAGAACCACACCCAGCCAACACACAGAAATAGAAAACATAGAACACAAAACATAGAATGCACACCCCAACTCACGCCCTGACCAAACCAAAATAGAGACATAAAAAGGATCTCTAAGGTCAGGGCGTGACAGTACCCCCCCCCCCCCCCAAAAGGTGCGGACTCTGGCCGCAAAACCTAAACCTATAGGGGAGGGTCTGGGTGGGCATCTATCCGCGGTGGCTGCTCTGGTGCGGGATGTGGACCCTCACCACCGACCGCGGACAGGAGGGCGACTCTGGCGGCGCCGGACAGGAGGGCGACCCTGGCGGCGCCGGACAGGAGGGAGACTCTAGCGGCGCCGGACAGGAGACAGGCACATGACTCACCAGGCTGGGGAGACACACAGGAGACCTGGTTCTGGGAACAGGCACAGGACTCACCAGGCTGGGGAGACATACAGGCGGCCTCCTCCTTGGCCAAGGCACCGGACACACTAGGCCGTGGAGGCACACTGGGGGTCTCGAGCTCAGAGCTGGCCCCACCCATTCTGGCTGGATGCCAGCTTCCACCCGGCAAATGCAGGACGCTGGCACCGAGCACACTGGCCTGTGAATGCTCAGCCGAGACACCGTGCACATCACCCCATAGGGGTCTGACCAGTCACATGCTCGCCCTGGTAAGCACGGGGAGTGGGCTCAGGTCTCAAAAAAATTGGGGGCTGCCTCTCAGCCTTCCTTGCCAGCTGTGTTCCTTCGTAATGTTGCCACCCAGCCTGCCTCCAGGGGCCCTTCCCGTCTAGGATCTCCTCCCATGTCCAGGAGTCCCTTTCACCACGCTGCTTGGTCTTTTGGTGGTTGGTAGTTCTGTAACGGCTGTTTGAAGAAGTGGACCAAAGAGCAGCGTGGTAAGTGTTCATAATTTATTAATAGAACAGAACACTGAATAACAAACAAAGAGAACGAACGAAACCCAAACATTTCTGTCTGGTGCAAACACAAAAACAGAAAACAACTACCCACAAAACACAGGTGGGAAAAGGCTACCTAAGTATGGTTCTCAATCAGAGTCAACGATAGACAGCTGCCTCTGATTGAGAACCACACCCAGCCAACACACAGAAATAGAAAACATAGAACACAAAACATAGAATGCCCACCCCAACTCAAGCCCTGACCAAACCAAAATAGAGACATAAAAAGGATCTCTAAGGTCAGGGCGCGACAAGAGCTCCACAAGTCTGGTTCATCTTTGGGAGCAATTTCCAAATGCCTGAAGGTACTATGTACACCTGTACAAACAATAGTACGCAAGTAATAACACCATGGGACCACGCAGCTGTCATACCACTCAGGAAGGGGAAGCATTCTGTCTCTAAGAGATGGAGGAAACAGGTACAAAAGCATCTATGTCCACAGTAAAACCAGTCCTATATCAATATCAACATAACCTGAAAGGCCGCTCAGCAAGGAGGAAGCCACTGCTCTAAAACCGCCATAAAAAAATCCAGACTATCATTTGCAACTGCACATGGGGACAAAGATCGTCCTTTTTTGGAAGATCGTACAAATGTCCTCTGGTCTGGTGAAACAAAAATTGAACTCTATGGTCATAATGAGCATCGTTATGTTTGGAGGAAAAAAGGGGAGGCCTGCAAGCCGAAGAACACCATTCCAACAGTGAAACACAAGGGTGGCAGCATCATGTTGTGGGTGTGCTTTGCTACAGGATGGGCTGGTGCACTTCACAAAACAAATGGCATCATGAGGTAGGAAAATTATGTGGATATATTGAAGCAACATCCCTCAAAGGAGGGAGCCGTTGAGAAGAATGAAGGGTCTGAATTCCCCCTTGTTAGGGAACGCCCGCTGAACACGTTCAGACCCTTCTCCCCTTGGCAGTCATTCTAAATGCAGCTTACAGGTGATTAAAAGTTCAAGATTGTGCATATCCTAACTCTGGCTGGATTCCAATAGCAATTACACGTTGTAATCCAGCATCATTTGACTTTCTATATGTAGCCTTCAACCAGGAGTTTCAGACCACTGAGTTGGGGTAAAAATAAGCTGTCAAAGTATGGCCTGACGATATAGGGTGCCTTTGGAAAGTATTTAAACCCCTTGACTTTTTCCACATTTTGGATTAATGAATAAAATATTTTTTTCCCACATCAATCTATACACAATACCCCATAATGACAAAGCGAAAACAGGTTTTTAGAAATGTTGGCTAATTTCAAATCAGGAAGCTTTCAGTTACAGACCCAACACTCTTAACCACTAGACTACCTGCCTAGACCCAGGACTTACACCTCAGTCCATCACTCCCACTGCCTATCACCCCACCGTGGCTTCTACCCTCTCCAAAGGTCGACTTCTCACTACTAGAGATGATTAAGGAGGGAAAGGGTAAAGTGACCAAGGGACAAATGACATAGGGATATCTAAACTCCCACTACCCATCAGCCACACCGATATACAGTACACAGATGGCTTCAAATACCGCAAAACAGGCCATGCTGGTGGAGCCTATTCAAAGCTTAACATAACTAGGGAGGAAGAATTATGGACCATGTATCATTTCACAACAAAGCTAATGGCCTGCATCCTAGCGCTATCATGGGAGGAGGAATCCAAACTGGAGGGAGTCATCATTTTCTCAGACTCAAAATCAACACTACAAGGCCTGGAGCAAGAGAACAACAGTGACAGACAGGATTTAACGTACAACATACAACAAATTCTACATCATATCATTCAGCATCACACCAGGATTAGTTTTGGATGTGTATCAGCACACGTGGAAATGAAACCGCTAAAGAAACAGCAAAAGACGCCCCACATCAAGAGCTAAACATCCTCGTCCCAATGAGCAAGACTAAAGTCAAATCCATCATCAAACTCAAGATAACTAACAATGGCAGAAGGACTGGATAGAAGAAGAGAAGAGAAAGGGAGACTCCTACATTCCATCCACACATTAGTAAACTCACATCAACGATTCCAGGGGAGAAACAGAAATCACCATCGGAAGACAAAGACTAGGACACTGCCCACTGGGCACAGACGTCAACTCAACATCTATTCCACGTTGGTTCCACTTAACTTCATTGAAAAAACGTGGAAACAACGTTGATTCAACCAGTGTGTGCCCAGTGGGTGCAGCCTTAACCACTACCTCCATCGCATAAAGAAACACATCACTGGGCAATGTAAGAATAGGAAACCATGGAACACATTCTGCTCTACCTGTACGAGTTACACAAATCAGAGAAGAATCCTACAGAACACAATAACCAGCAAAGAGGAAAATGCTGGAGATCTCCAGAGCCTCCTCACACTCCAACAGCCTGATGAAGACATCCTCGAAGCTTTGATACTGTTCCTGACCACCTGTGGTCTCAAATCCAGAATATAAACAATAAGAACATAGTCCCAGTCTCTACCACACCCAATTCAGCAGGTGGCAGTAATGCACCATTCGTTTTTCACTTTGCGAGAAAACCCAACTGAAGAAGAAGAAACCACTCATAGTAGTGCACAGTAGCACTTTCTAAACCCAGAAGCAATGTTTCGCTTGCGAAATTTCTGGGAACGCTTGTGAAACAGACCAATCCGACCAAGCCGGGGTTTGGGGTTGAGAAGTCAATGAGAAGTGAAAAAATCTTCCTTAGTTGTTCAATTTCTCAGCCTAGATTTCAGTAGTTGAACATGTTATTACTTCAACCTAGTGACGGTGACAAACTGAAACGTTGTAATTTTCATCATAAACAACTTTATATCGAAGGAGTGCCTTTAATTTGACGGCCTGCACATACGGAATTTCGGCGTGAGACGACCGTTTCTGTGCATGAATTTAGCCAGCCATGACATCGCCTACAATTGTGATCAGGAATTTCTATTGGAGTAGCATGTTCTACCTATCTTCATACTGTACTGTCTTTGGCAATAGTAATGGTGTCTTTTTGTAGGCACAACTCTGCCATGGCTCGTTGGCCAAAGCCCATGGGGAAATCAATGATTTATTTTTTAGGGTTTTGGGATAAAGGCAGAAAATATGGTCTGTGGTAAACACAGGCTTAGGAGATACTATACATTTTGTTCTATACTTTTTGTGAATTCTGAAGCATTTACATCGCATTTGTATTCAGACCCCCTTGACTTTCTACACATGTTGTTACATTACAGCCTTATTCTGAAATCAACTGAATAACACAAAACTCATCAATCTACACACAATAACCCATTAAGACAAAGCAAACACAGGTTTTTAGAACATTTTGCAAATGTATTACATTTTCTAACAGATACATTATCTAAATAAGGACTCTTTTCTATGAGAGGTGCATCCTGTTTCTGTTTTCATTGATCATCCTTGAAATGTTTCTACAACTGGAGTCCACCTGTGGTAAATTCAACTGATTGGACATGATTTGGAAAGGCACAAACATCTCTATTTAAAAGTGCATGTCATACCAAATACCAAGCCATGAGGTCGAAGGAATTGTTTGTAGAGCTCTGAGACAAGATTGTGTTGAGCCACAGATCTGGGGAAGGGTACAAAATATTTCTGCAGCATTGAAGGTCCCCAAGAACACAGTGGCCTCCCTCATTGTTAAATGGAAGAAGTGTGGAAACACCAAAACTCTACCTAGAGCTGGCCGCCCAGACAAACTGAGCAATCGGGGGAGAAGGGCCTTGGTCAGGGAGGTGATCAAGAACCCGATGGTCACTCTGACAGAGCTCCAGAGTTCCTCTGTGGAGATGGGAGAACCTTCCAGAAGGACACCATCTCTGCAGCACTCCACCTTTATGGTAGAGTGGCGAGACAGAAGCCCCTCCTCAGTAAAAGGCACATTCCAGCCCACTTGGTGTTTGCCAAAAGACACCTGAAGAACTCTCAGACCATGAGAAACAATGATGATACCAAGATTGAATTCTTTGGCCTGAATGCCAAACGTCACGTATGGCGGAAACCTGGCACCATCCCTACTGTGAAGCATGGTGGTGGCAGCATCATGCTGTGGGAATGTTTTTCACAGGCAAGGACTGGGAGAGTAGTCAGGATCGAGGGAAAGGGGAATGGAGAAAAATACAGAGAGATCCTTGATGAAAACCTGCTCCAGAGGGCTCAGGATCTCAGACTGGGGTGAAGGTTCACCTTCCAAAAGGACAACAACCCTATGCACACAGCAAGACAACACAGGAGTGGCTTTGGGACAAGTCTCTGAATGTCCTTGAGTGGCCCAGCCAGAGCCCGGACTTGATCCCAGTCGAATTCCCTATCCAACCTTACAGAGCTTGAGAGGATCTGATTGATTGACACGCCAAAAGGATGAATTTCGACTATACCAGCCAGAACTATAGCACGAGCTTAAAAGTATGGCAACTTGGTATGAACTTTGAACTCTTATAAAACTGTGAAGGACCTTGGCGTTACTCTGGACCCTGATCACTCTTTTGAAGAACATATCAAGACCATTTCAAGGACAGCTTTTTTCCATCTACGTAACATTGCACAAATCAGAAACTTTCTGTCCAAAAATTAATCCATGCTTTTGTCACTTCTAGGTTAGACTACTGCAATGCTCTACCTTCCGGCTACCCGGATAAAGCACTAAATAAACTTCAGTTAGTGCTAAATACGGCTGCTAGAATCCTGACTAGAACCAAGAAATTTGATCATATTACTCCAGTGCTAGCCTCCCTACACTGGCTTCCTGTCAAAGCAAGGGCTGATTTCAAGGTTTTACTGCTAACCTACAAAGCATTACATGGGCTTGCTCCTACCTATCTCTCTAATTTGGTCCTGCCATACATACCTGCACGTACGCTGCGGTCACAAGATGCAGGCCTCCTAATTGTCCCTAGAATTTCTAAGCAAACAGCTGGAGGCGGGGCTTTCTCCTATAGAGCTCCATTTTTATGGAACGGTCTGCCTACCCATGTCAGAGATGCAAACTCGGTCTCAACCTTTAAGTCTTTACTGAAGACTCATCTCTTCAGTGGGTCATATGATTGAGTGTAGTCTGGCCCAGGAGTGGGAAGGTGAACGGAAAGGCTCTGGAGCAACGAACCGCCCTTGCTGTCTCTGCCTGGCCGGTTCCCCTCTTTCCACTGGGATTCTCTGCCTCTAACCCTATTACAGGGGCTGAGTCACTGGCTTACTGGGGCTCTCTCATGCTGTCCCTGGAAGGGATGCGTCACCTGAGTGGGTTGATTCACTGATGTGGTCATCCTGTCTGGGTTGGCGCCCCCCCTTGGGTTGTGCCATGGCGGAGATCTTTGTGGGCTATACTCAGCCCTGTCTCAGGATGGTAAGTTGGTGGTTGAAGATATCCCTCTAGTGGTGTGGGGGCTGTGCTTTGGCAAAGTGGGTGGGGTTATATCCTTCCTGTTTGGCCCTGTCCGGGGGTGTCCTCGGATGGGGCCACAGTGTCTTCTGACCCCTCCTGTCTCAGCCTCCAGTATTTATGCTGGAGTAGTTTATGTGTCGGGGGCTAGGGTCAGTTTGTTATATCTGGAGTACTTCTCCTGTCCTAATCGATGTCCTGTGTGAATCTAAGTGTGCGCTCTCTAATTCTCTCCTTCTCTCTTTCTTTCTCTCTCTCGGAGGACCTGAGCCCTAGGACCATGCCCCAGGACTACCTGACATGATGACTCCTTGCTGTCCCCAGTCCACCTGGCCGTGCTGCTGGTCCAGTTTCAACTGTTCTGCCTTATTATTATTCGACCATGCTGGTCATTTATGAACATTTGAACATCTTGGCCATGTTCTGTTATAATCTCCACCCGGCACAGCCAGAAGAGGACTGGGCACCCCACATAGCCTGGTTCCTCTCTAGGTTTCTTCCTAGGTTTTGGCCTTTCTAGGGAGTTTTTCCTAGCCACCGTGCTTCTACACCTGCATTGCTTGCTGTTTGTGGTTTTAAGCTGGGTTTCTGTACAGCACTTAGAGATATCAGCTGATGTACGAAGGGATATATAAATACATTTGATTTGATTTATTCACTCCAGAAGTGATACCTCCTAGCCGTTGAGTTAGTAGCAGCTGCTGTAAACGTGGGCTAGGAAAGGACGGACGACGTATTGAGTCTATCAAACACAACAATACTACAACGTATCCAGTTTACCACCAGAGACTTCTTCAGAGGACAAGAGATACCTGCTCGACAACCTGGCCTTCCATCTACAACCAACCTATTGAAGCACAGCTCAGAGTAAATATTCCTTTCATTTACTTTTTCCATATGGGCGGTTATTTAGAATGCATAAGATTCTGTATATACGAGAGCATAGTATCTCCCTTTGTTACTCAGTCTTCCCGCTCTTTCTTTCAAAACCAAACCCCCTTTCTTTGTGGAAAGCTGTCATATCTGTTCCGTCCGCTAGGGATATTTTCCTTTTTGACATAATTTGTAATCAATGTATGATCCATTCTGTGTAGATATAATTCTGTGTGATTATTTAAGTATTTAGAAAATAAATAATTAAACCAAATGTTGTATTGCTGATTCAACTTGTTAGCCAGGGTTCGTGAAGATAACCAAGAATTTACAACTTTCAGATGAGACTGTATAAAGTGACGATTAAATATTGACTGCTACTGATGTAAAAGATTACTAGGTCTTTAAGAGTTTATTCGGAAGATAACAGCTCTATAACATTCTTTCGTGGTGCCCCTACTTTCTAGTTAATTACATTTACCTGATTCAGCTTAGTCAGGTAATATTAATTACAGAGAAATTATTTTATCTGAATACTTTCTGAATGCACTGTATGTAACCAAAACAAGCACATGAAACACATAAGTGACCCAATTCAGGAAACTAGGCTTATTTTGCAAGTCACAATTTTATAGGAGAGCTGTTTTTTTTGTGTTTTTCGGCAGAAATGCCTTCTCAAACATGTGAGCTACTGCAGTTCTACATTCTATTGCAGTTGTTTCGAAACATATAACGTTAGCCATGGAGAACTGCTCTCAATAACATTGTTAACCTGAATTTCAGGTGCTATCGACAGAGGTCAGAGGGAAAATGTTGTGATGGACCACTTCCTGGAGGACGATCGTGCCATTCTGATGCTCTCGGACTATGAAAATGAATCAGATGATGAGGAAATCACTGATTTATGTAAAAACATTGTCTGTGATGTTTTCTCAGAATGCCATTTTGCATTGCTAGTTATAGCTAGCTAACTAGCTAGCTAGCTAACATTGAACCTATTTGGTTAACTTTAGCTAGGTGTGACAATCGGTTTGTATTGCTAGTTAAAGCTTGCTGTTAGATAGCCAGCTGAAGTTCAATGGCTGGCATGCTAGCTAACATTGAACCTATGTGGTTAACTTTAGATAGCTATGACAATCATTTTGTGTTGCTAGTTAAAGCTTGCTGTTAGTTAGCCAGCTGAAGTTCGATGGCTGGCATGCTAGCTATAACATTATGTGTATGAACTGTGTGTAGTGATATCTCAGAATGCCATTTTGCATCTATTGTTTAATAATGCAAATCTATTTGTATCTAGAATGTGTCTTTCAGCATCAGTAGAAGATGCCTGACCCTCCTCCACCAGTCAAGGAGAATGGTCTAATGCCTCCCATCAAAAAGAGAGCTGGCCCAAGCAAGCACAGTTACACCTGAAGCATGAGCATGGTGAACTTCATTACCAACTACGCAGAGGATAATGCCATTGTATTACCAGGACGCCACTCAGGACACAAACACTTTGGTGGAAAGCTGTTGCCGTCCCATGTGGCAAAAGCAGCAGTGTGGCGTCTCTACAAGGAATCGATGACAACACTTGGTATGTAAAAGCATTAACACATTATTTAATTGACCTCCAACATGATTGGCACTACTTTTATTGATCTCACATTATTTCTGTATTTTCCATAGGTACGTGTAGAAATTGCTGCCCCGCATCTCAAGCACTAAGCCCTGGACAGACCTGTGCTGGCAGTCCCAGAGGAACAACTATCAGGTCTTCAGATCTGCCAATCTGCTAGGAGCTGTTAAGTCAGCCAAACTGAAGAAGCAAGAGCAGCATCTCCTGCTGGTTCAGAGTGAGCGGTCTGTTTACCAGAAGATGGTTGCTGACTGCTTGTCCACCTGTCAAGACCTGCAGTTGTATCTGGGGGGCCCTAATGAAACCAGCAAGCAAAGACATCAGGATGCATTACAGCTTTGATTTTGATCAACATTGAGCAACATTTCCTCCTTTATATTGATTAGGACATAGATGGATAGATATACAATCAAATAAAAAATACATACAGCAAATATAATAATATGTACAGTGGGGAGAACAAGTATTTGATACATTGCCGATGTTGCAGGTTTTCCTACTTACAAAGCATGTAGAGGTCTGTAATATTAATCAACGGTACACTTCAACTGTGAGAGACGGAATCTAAAACCAAAATCCAGATAATCACATTGTATGATTTTTTAAAGTAATTAATTTGCACTTTATCTAATACACTGCCAATTTTGCAGGTTTTCCTACTTACAAAGCATGTAGAGGTCTGTAAATCTTTGATATTATTGACCATAACCTGTTGATGAGAAAACATACACTATTGTTCAAAAGTTTGGGGTCACTTAGAAATGTTCTTGAAAGAAAAACACATTTTTGTCCATTAAAATAACATCAAATTGATCAGAAATACAGTGTAGACATTGTTAATGTTGTAAATGACTACTGTAGCTGGAAACGGCAGATTTGTTTAATGGAATATCTACATAGGCGCACAGAGGCCCATTATCAGCAACCATCACTCCTGTGTTCTAATGGCACGTTGTGTTAGCTAATCCAAGTTTATAATTTATCATTAGAAAACCTTTTGCAATTATGTTAGCACAGCTGAAACTGTTGTTTTGATTAAAGAAGCAATAAAACTGGCCTTAGACTAGTTGAGTATCTGGAGCATCAGCATTTGTGGGTTCGATTACAGGCTCAACATGGCTAGAAACAAAGAACTTTCTTCTGAAACTCATCAGTCCATTCTTGTCCTGAGAAAAAGATGGCTATTCAATGCAAGAAATTGCCAAGAAACTGAAGATCTCGTACAGCGCTGTGTACTACTCCCTTCAAAGAACAGCGCAAACTGTCTCTAACCAGATTAGAAAGAGGAGTGGGAGGCCCCGGTGCACAACTGAGCAAGAGGACAAGTACATTAGAGTGTCTAGTTTGAGAAACAGACACCTCACAAGTCCTCAACTAGCAGCTTCATTAAACAGTACCCGCAAAATACCCGTCTCAACGTCAACAGTGAAGAGGCGACTCCGGGATGCTGGCCTTCTAGGCAGAGTTCCTCTGTCCAGTGTCTCTGTTCTTTGCCCATCTTAATATTTTATTTTTCTTGGCCAATCCGAGATATGGCTTTTTCTTTGCAACTCTGCCTAGAAGGCCAACATCCCGGAGTCGCCTCTTCACTGTTGAAACAAAACAAACTGGCAACAGACAGACAGAGAACACAGGTATAAATACCCAGAGGATAAGTGGGGGAGATGGGCGACACCTGGAGGGGTTGGAGACAAGCATAAGGACAGGTGAAACAAATCAGGGCATGACAAGAACAGAGCCACACGTCTTGCTCTTCATTTTAATCAGAGGGTTCATATTAATACTATGCCAGTCTCTGACTGACTGCATCACTTCTTGTTTTCATAAGAAACAATGTGTTGGAAATTCCAAATGATTTGCATAGTCAACTTACACACAGCACTGACACAAACACTTACCCCACCAGGCCCCACTGCCTTTTCACAGTCCCCAGGTCGAGAACAAATTCAACGAATTGTACAGAACCATTAGTGCATAGGACTCACTTCCATCTTATGTAGCGCAAGTGAACAGCAATCCTGGTTTCAAAAAACAAATAAAGCAACACCTCACGGCACAACGCCTCTCCCCCATGTGACCTACTTGTTGTGTGTATGTACTGACATGTATGTGTAACTGATAGATGCACACACACACTACATGTTAATGTTTTTAAATGTATGTAAATTGTTAAGTATTTTGTCTGTAATGTATTTTTTGTTATATGTCGGACACCAGTAAGACTAGCTGTCGCCATTGGTGTCGGCTAATGGGGATCCTAATAAATCAATTCAAGTAAAAACAGCATCCAACAAATATATGGAGTCACAAGCTTGATGTAGTTAAAGTGCAGACTGTCAGCTTTAATTTAACAGTATTTTCACCCATATTGGGTGAACCATTTAGAAATGACAGCACTTTTTGTACATAGTTCCCCCATTTTTGGGGACCAAAAGAATTGGGACAAATGAACTTATGTGTATTAAAGTAGTAAAAAGTTAAATAGCTCCTCTTCCAGTTATGACATATAGGCTAGCTATCAAAAACTGTGTTAGGATACTTTGTCCCCATTCATAACCATTTTTTAAAAATTGTTTTTACAATTCCTCAAAAACAAACCAGAAGTGATTGTTTTTCTGTTATTTCCTACTAGAGACAAACCATCAATCACAGCAATAACAGTGTTACAGATTAGAGAGGAAAGGATTGCGTCTATTATTATTGTCACGACTTACGCCGAAGTCGGTGCCTCTCCTTGTTCAGGCGGCGCTCGGCGTTGCCGGCTGGTTTATTCAAAGGATGCTGTGTTTCACCCGTGCGTTTTCTCTACCGTCTTGTTTTTGTCAAGTGTAATGGTTACCTTGTGCCTTGTTGAGTAAAGTACGTTGCTCACTCATTCTGCTCTCCTGTGCCTGACTTCATGCACCAGCTACACTCACCTCCTGACAATTATCCTCTTTTTGCATTCTATGAAAAATCATAACAAGGTTGTGGAGATGAGTCTTATCCAGAGCATTAGCTGGAGTGGCATTAACTTGTGTTAGCTGTTAGCTTAGCTAGTGTACTGTACTGTAATTCACTATAGCCTATACTCTAGTACTGCAGGGCAACTACTTCTGATATCCCTTCCTTAAAAAGTGGGTTCGCTCTCTTTTCTTCTCTTTCGCTCTCGCTCTCTCTCTCTTCTAATTTCTTTCTCGCTCTCTCCCTGCTTCTGCTGTGGTCATACAGTAAGACAAATTCTCCATTGCGGGTGTCCTCGAGAAACCTCAATCTTCTATATTGAAATATGTCAAAGGAATTATCCCCAGCACAAAACTCGCTAAACCCCCTTTGATATCACCTGATACTCAGTTGGACAGTGTCAATGCTATCAACAAGTCAAACCCAAATAATGTAGGTAGACCTCCACTGTGATGATTAAAATGAGACCCCCCCCCCCTCTCCTCCTCCTCTGTGTATCTAAAACTAGCCTGTCCCTCTCCCTTCTCAGCTCTTCTCTCATTCTACAATCAAACATTAGCCATTCAGTCCACTTCTTTGGATCAAGAACTACTTGCTTCATCCCTCTTATAATACTATTTATACACCAAAAGACTTTAGACTTGCATGTACTGAGACAGAAAAGGGGACAAAGGCGAGATAGAAATACAACTGTTGATGTTGGTCTAGAGGCGACATGGGATCATGTCAAACACTTCACAGAATGGGAATAGATGATTCAGCAATGATCTGTTGTGATCTCAACCAAAGGTGTTTGGTTTTTGCAGCAATATGTAGCTATCGTTACCAATATCATCAATAAGAGATCAAACCTTGTTCCAAACAAACCAAATCACCCTATTTTCTTGGATTGATTGATTTTTATTATTGCCTGTTTAAAATATTGATTGATTGACTGACTGATTGTGACCTGCTACTAGTTTAACAGTGACAGTGAGCTTCATGTCACCAGCAAGCTACCACAGTATTGGCCCCTGTAATTGGTCATGCAAAGACAAACCCAGAGATTTAGAGACAGTGCCCCTCAAGTCCACCATTTTCCTGCATAGCTCCAGATACAGAACAGTCCAGGCCTAAACAGATTGGGATGAAGAGCCCACAAGAACCTTTAGGGACTGTAACTCTGTGGTAGAGGACAGTGGGTCTGAGTGGTGGAAGTTGCTAGCGGATTGTGACAAGCCGTACACCTCCAACACACTCTTCTCTCAAGCTTGCTTTTCCTGTAAACCCATGACCTTCAAACCTCTCAAGTGACTATTCGACAACAAATCAGAATTCAATTGCAATGGACGGCTGCAAGGTCAGCCGTCATATCAATTAAAACATAATATACAGTAGGCAGTTACTTCACAACTTAAACTTTAAAAAATATCCTTGTTACAAAGCCATCTAACATGAAACGCCTTCTTGTGTCCTCCTCATACACAGCACAATAAGTGTGTGTGTGTGTGTGTGTGTGTGTGTGTGTGTGTGTGTGTGTGTGTGTGTGTGTGTGTGTGTGTGTGTGTGTGTGTGTGTGTGTGTGTGTGTGTGTGTGTGTGTGTGTGTGTGTGTGTGAGAGAGAGAGTCTGGGAGAGCAATTGGAGCATTGAAATGACATGAAGAGTTATTTGGGTCGTAATGAAGCTGCTTAATGAAATCAGTGCCCTTGAAAGTTCTTCATCAATTTTAGTCCCCCAACTCCCCGTCCCCTCTCTCTGCTCCATTCCAGCCTGTCAGCTAATCCATGTGCACGTCGCAATATTAATTAAACACAGCGGTTCCTGAAGTACTTAAGTGAAGCGCTAGTATTGATAATGAGCAGGTTTAAAGGAGTCACATCCCCCCCAAAATGACTTTTTAAACCGGCCTTATTAAGCAGAAAATGAGACCCAGATCAGCCTACAAGCTCCTCATTCCACTGATCCTTGACCGTGCGCATGTTCCACTGCTTTTAACTGGGGGAGCGCGAGACGGGGAAACGCCCTTAATCTTGCCTTTCATGCGGATGACTGTCGCACCCCCCCATCTGCACCCCCCTGTCCGACTCACAACCAAGACCCAGCCACTGGACTCTAACTGTCTGAAAAATCTTTATCCTTTAACACCATGTTTTGTAACACACATAAGCTCCAAATTAAGAGTAAATTAAATGAGAAAGAAAAACACCAAACAGAGACTGAGAAGCAGCTACAGTTAGACAGTGGTTGAGGATGACAATCAGATGCAGGATTGGCTGTGTGTGGGGCTTGGTATCACTAACAGAGGTTAATATGTTCTATGTAGGCTTACTGAGGCCTACCCCTCACACACACACACACACACACACACACACACACACACACACACACACACACACACACACACACACACAGCTATCACTACTCCCCCCTCCCCCCTTTCCCTCACACATCCAGTCCCAAACTCAGTCAGGATTCGAGTGAAGTGCATCTTTATTTCCAGTGCGTGTGTTTATGAGTTGCTGTGGAGAATTGGGCCGGCCCTGCCTGTCACTGTGTCTCCGCATGGAGGATTATGGATGGCCAATTACATCGCCTTTGGCATTAATTAATGAGGATAACGAGCTCCCCCACTCCCCCAAAAAACCACATCCCTCCTCAGCTGGTACCGAGCAGGGTGATGGGTGAGGTGCTTGTATGTGTGTGTGTTCAGCTGGTACGGAGCAGGGAGCTAGACGTGGAGGGTGGAGGAGTAGGTATGTGTGTCTGTGCCCCCATTTTCCTTCCATTTCCCCCCAAAGTTCCCCACCAGTCAGTGATGTGTCTGAGGACCATTACAGAGATTAGGCTGTGCCAAGGTAACGGATGCCCCCGTTTGTCAACTCACATCCTCTATCAAGACCACAGTGGGAGGGAGGAAGAGAATGGCATCTATGAAAGAGGGATGCAGGGATAGAGGGAAAGAGAAGGAGAGAGACAGAGATCAAGAGTAGGAGAGACTGGGAAATAATAAAAGGGAAGGACGGATTTGAGGCAGCGAAAGGGGTCAGGGGGAGTGACAGAGAGAAATTTGATTTTAGGGTGATTCAGAATATCAATGTGTTCTCGCCGTTAGATAACATTGGTATAGACAACTATCTTGAGATCAGCCCCGAGAGACAAAGTACTGTATAATTCAAACAATACAATAGACAGAGACAAATTAGCTCCTCCATGTTCATGTTGTCCTGCAGTCTCCCCTCCCTGCTCTTCTCATCTCCCATCTCTCCAGTCCCACCCTAGCCCCAGCCCCGGCCCGTCTACACATTCTGGGTTTACAATGCGTGGTGTCAGGTGCCTTGTGGCGATAAGCAAAACACTTTGCTTGACTGCCATGTTCTGAAGGTTTTCGGCCATGGGAGCACATAGTAACCCCCCCCCCCAAACTACATCCACCCTATCCCCGCCTGATGAGGGTAACGAATGGAAGGCCCATACCCATCCCACCACACTCACAGCAACGTCGCCCCAAATCACATGGCTCCTCGGAACCAACTGACTCACCCGCTCATCGCTTCCGACAAGGCGGGGCTGGGAGGGATGAGAACCGTGACGTCATAGAGGAAATTAACACTGGGGGGTCCTTCCAGTGCCACATATAGTACAGAGACATCAGCGCTTCCTTCTCTCTGTCTCCCTCTTTATTTCTCTTTCTCTCTGCTGCCCTTCTTCACCACATACAGACAACCAGAATCAGACACATACATAAACACACATGCCCCCCCGAACACACACACACACACGTCCGGCCCACACACACACATCCGGCCCTATTGTTTATGCAACCTTTTCACCCCATCCCCCACTTGATCCTGCCCAAACACCAGTTTTCAGTGTCAGTTGGCATCTAACAGAACATTTTTGCCTCCCTGAGCAGATTTGAACAAAAACCTGCCTAGCCTTTAAATCTAACACACAGCCCACCCCCCACATCCCCAACCCCATTCCCTCAACAACCCTCGGCAGTATTGTTTGTTTGTATTCCACATAGGTCTCTAGTATGTGTCTGTGTGTGTGTGTGTGTGTGCGCGTGTGTGTGTATTTGTTTGTCCTCTATGTATACGAGTGTGATAAAGAGTGTCACAATGTGCATCAGACATGTAGGCTAGGCTCTGTAAGAGCTTAATTAGAGAAAGCAGCACTGTCAGACGCATTAGAGAGAGGTTGGCACTTAAGGGCATATGTTTTTACTACTATACCATCGGGTTGTGGAAAAGCACAACAACATACCTCAAAGCTCCTGGCCCTGCTAATGAAATCACTCCCTTCTGATCCCACTGAGAACAAACACAAATGTTTACAGACACCAGAGATGCAGCAGTACTGTGCACTAGATTGGACACAGTTGTGCACTAGATTGGACACAGTTGTGCAGGCAGGAGTGTGTTGGTCTACATAACGCGTGTGTGTGTGTGTGTGTGTGTGTGTGTGTGTGTGTGTGTGTGTGTGTGTGTGTGTGTGTGTGTGTGTGTGTGTGTGTGTGTGACCAAGAGAGTCAGTATATGAGTAGGCTATGTAAATGTTTCCCAACACAGATTAGGGGGTGGAGATTAAGCAATTTCATTTTGGTTCCATTATCATAAATACTGATAATATTTTGGTATACCACATAGCTAAACTAATAATCAGCAGTCTATAAACTATTTATAAATCATTGACAATTGACAAGCCTTTCTAAAGTAGCATGTTTCGGTTGTTGGTTTTGTTATTGTTTTCAATACGAATTCAATTTCAAGGGCATTGAAGTATTCTGTTCTACATAATATTTAAATAATTCATTCAGAGTTAATGACCAGTTCGGCCTCTGGTCTGACTGTGTCCCACACCACATAAGGTCAAGAAGGCACCAATAGGCCTTTATTGTAATAATAAATAAATGTCACCTTGAAATCTACAAGCTATGGCTATATTGAAAGTTGTTTCCATGAACACAAACTGTATCAAGTGATAAACCATGCAGTTTACCAGACGTCTGTGCAAAAAGGCAACCGTCTCATCCAGCCGAAGTGGAGAGTGATTGAGTATGAGACCGAGGCTATGGCCTAGCATCAATGGCAACGTTTGTCACAACGTATCCCCGGTCCTCTGCCTGTCACGCGGAGCTGCTGAGGGAGTCATATGTCATCAGAACGCCAATTTGAGATGCTGGGGTGGGATGCTGTTATGACGTCCATCTGAACTGTGAGAGAGAGTGACTGGGGCAATACCCTTAGCGACTGGCAGACTGACAGAGAGACGGAATGATTGAGTGACTAACGAGTAGACCGATCTTATTCATATTATATGAAGTTCACACTATCTTCTTTGTTATCCATAGCCTGGTGTCCCACTTGGACACAGCTAAGGGATAGGCTGGTTTTACGCACAGACAGACTAGTGGGTAAAAGGTGGCAAAGTGTAAAGTTATGCCTCACTCTGACTGAAAAGCAGCTTTCTCACACCTTTTTTTCCCCAGACCAACATTTCTTTAGAGGTAGCCTATTGTGAAAAACAAATAGATATTTACATAAACTATTCCACTTAAATGTAGGCCTACATTGAGGACAGGTGTGGTTACAGTTATTTATAAAACGGGTGGGTCTAATTCTGAATGCTGATTGGTTAAAACCACATTCCAGTCGGTGTCTATTCCACAAGTTACCACCTGCTAAATCTATGATGTTAAAATACATATTTACTCTGTTCCATCTGACTACGCAATCCATTGTCTCATCAGCCCAACCAGGCAGTTCATAAACTTGATCTCCACTATAAAAGCATCTAGACATTATCTCACATTTCTTTTAGAATGACATTTAGTTTTCAACAGCAGAGATTTGTATTAAAATTGCTGTCTTACAGGCAGCGTTTCTCAGCCAGTCGAAAGCATGATTCAACTGGCATCATATTTATGGATATATACAAAAAAAATGTCAATTGAAAAAAGGTACAACAAAACACAGATAATTTGCAGTCATTCCAGCTTCAGTTTGAAGTGATTGTGTTACTGTAGCTGTGTTGTTGGCTAGCTCCTCTGAACAACAGTGTCCTGACAAGTGAGCATATTTTCTGTGCCAGGCGAAGTAGCGCCTCATCAGTTTATTGTTATGGATGTATCCAAATAACTGTCACTAGAAAAAAGATTAAACCAATGCAAATGCAGCTACTTTGCTGTTATTTTTTTGACGTGACTGTAAATTAGCCATAATTGTCTAGCTAGCAAACAAGGGATACGACCGTTGCCAGCCAGTATGGCAATGGAACATTTAGAACGAACGACTGGGTCACGTCCATAGATACAGAACAAAAAGACTGAACGACTGGGACGCGTCCATAGATACAGAACCACAAGACTGAACGACTGGGTCGCGTCCATAGACACAGAACCACAAGACTGAACGACTGGGACGCGTCCATAGATACAGAACAACAAGACTGAATGACTGGGACGCGTCCATAGATACAGAACCACAAGACTGAACGACTGGGACGCGTCCATAGATACAGAACAACAAGACTGAACGACTGGGACGCGTCCATAGACACAGAACCACAAGACTGAACGACTGGGACGCGTCCATAGATACAGAACAACAAGACTGAACAACTGGGACGCGTCCATAGATACAGAACAACAAGACTGAACGACTGGGACGCGTCCATAGATACAGAACAACAAGACTGAACGACTGGGATGCGTCCATAGATACATAACAACAAGACTGAACGACTGGGTCGCGTCCATAGATACAGAACAACAAGACTGAACGACTGGGTCGCGTCCATAGATACAGAACAACAAGACTGAACGACTGGGTCGCGTCCATAGATACAGAACAACAAGACTGAACGACTGGGTCGCGTCCATAGATACAGAACAACAAGACTGAACGACTGGGTCGCGTCCATAGATACAGAACAACAAGACTGAACGACTGGGTCGCGTCCATAGATACAGAACAACAAGACTGAACGACTGGGTTGCGTCCATAGATACAGAACAACAAGACTGAACGACTGGTTCGTGTCTCTAGCAACCCTATATTTGTGTGGAGACTATATCTTGTGGAAGGCTGAAATAGTATGAATAAATAAATCAAAATTAAGTTTTTAATGAAAATATACCATCTTGGGGTCATCACCGTGCCAAAATATCCTGCAAACACAGGGTTCTGTAGCATTATCCCTTAAACATCCCATGAAACTGTGGTTCGAATAATAATTACTGAACATAATCATAACACTGCCTACATTTGAAACTCGTTGATATTGGTGAAAAAGGCATTACATGTATTTATTTTTAATTAGAATAAATATTTTAACAAAATTAATGTAATCAATTTCAGAGGAGTTATTTATCAAGTTGATACGGAGTTTGGTGTTAAAGTTTTTTCTGTAAACCTTATTCATTTTTTTACGGAACTGAAGTTTTCCGTGCAATGGCCTGCCCTGCGAATCAAAACTGCCCCGTTCATCTAATTAAGACGTCGAGGGAGACAGGAGCTGGAATCGTCTTAATATTACTGGACCGAGTTGGAGAAAGCTCGCGGAGGCCTTGCAATCACCCAAATACCGGGAGACAGGTCCTGGTTGCCGCGGGCGGCACTTGCGCCCTTCCCTTCAGCGCCACCGAGCCCTTATCACGCCAGCGGGCCCCACCAGCCAGAACCGGCGCGTTTACTGGGTTATAAATGTAGCTTTTCATTTCAAAGGGTGTCTAATGGGGAAGAAATAGAGCGGAGCACTCAACGATGTTTCAAACTCATTTTGTAGGACCCATTCATTCTAGACATTGCGCAGAAATTAGTGATGGATTGGTTTGTCAGTGTCATCGAGTCTAGAAAGGCTATGAATGAGATTAAGTGCTAATTGCTGTGATTTTCATACGATCATTTTAGAAAGGCCTAGCCTAGTGTAGTAGGCCTACACACAAATTATATTAATAAAACTGATTTATGTTACTCATTTGGAAATCAATTATTTTATTTATGTTTTGGTCGTATTGAATTCAATCAATTCAACTAATTTTAGAGCGAGAGATGCCTAAAGTCAGACGTCTGTAAACTACAATAATTTTAACAAATTGTAGGCTTAAAACTGACGAATGTGTGACAAATTGGCAATTCTAAATCTAATAACAAAAATGATTAAATAAACAAGTTAAGTGAATGAATGTGTCATTTCTATTTTTGAGCATGATTTGAGCATGGTTAAATTGTGTGGAATTAAGTTTAAGAAAAAAAACGAATCATATTCGACCATAGATATGTTTTATTTATAAAGACATATAAACAATATATGAAATTCATGTTGCAACACAACCAATTTGTTTAGTCTGTAAAGGCTGTTTTTTTGAAAACGAATAACATAACAGTACTTTGATCCAAGTAGTTTTCCACAGTTGTACAATCATGTGAATTGTGCAATAACAAAACCAAAATCATCAATACATATTTTCCAAAAATATCATACACTAGTGTTTCCTCACATAGCGTCTGTTAAAATGAGGGAAAGTGCATTCATAAACGACAGTGCTGCAAAAAAAAAAACTATTGAAGTTGGAACGCAATCTTGTCATCTCTCTCGTTATTTTCTGTTTCACTGAATGTTGCATAGTAGGTCTGTAGACTACACAAGAATACGAAATAGATCATTCAAAACTTTTGCAAGGGTGCCGTTTTTATAGTCACACATAACATGTCAAACTGTCAATTAAAACATGGTCAGACACTGCCACAGCAATACAATTCCTTTAACTCTGAGGAGAGTATAGAGAAACACTTTTAAACAGCAATTTGCCAGCTCCAACCCTAATCTAGCCTTACTAAACACCAGTGTAGTTTTTCATGTTTTTTTTTATTTTTTATTAATCTGGATGAAACATCACAGCAGTTATTTATTTTAGGATTTACGCATTAGACTTGGATACAAGTGGGTGAAGTTCAGGTATAGGCTATACAAATAAAACGTTAACAAGGCTTGTCGTTATGTTGCTTAAAGAGACTTGCAGGTGTCCCCGAGTATTTCTCCGCGCAGGTGGCGAGTGCCGAGCCCGTGAAGGGGTATACGGCAGCCTGTCCAAATGGTGCAATGGGGGTGGGGATGGGCGAGGTGATGCTCTGTCCCTGGTTCAGATAAGCCACCAGCCGCCTCATCTCCTCCAGAGCCTGAGCCTGCATGAGGATGTAGTTCTTTGCCAGGAGGAGAGTGGCTATTTTGGAGAGTTTCCTCACTGACGGGCTGTGCGCATACGGGATCACAGAACGGAGGCCGTCCAGTGCGTCGTTCAGGTCGTGCATCCGTCTCCTCTCGCGCGCATTGATGCTCAGGCGCAGAGACCGCTGCTCTTTGGGCTTCTTGGAAAGAGGACCCCCGTGTTTGTCATCGTCGAATGCGGAACCCCTCTTCCGGGGGTCCAGAGGGTCGAAACGGTCGTCATCGTCATCACTGGTCTGCTCCCCGCCACTTTCGTTGGACTTGCCCGTCTGACCCGAGAGGAAGTCTGCGGCCGGTGTGAGAGGATATCGCCCTCCAGGACTTCCAGTAATGTGGCCAGGTCCAAAGCCGAAGGCGGACTGGCCGTATCGCTGCGTCAGGTCCAGTAAAGTGTCGTTGCTGATGGACTTCAGCAGATTCTCTTCTCCGGCATTCATTTTCTCTTCCACAATAACGATTAATACAAAATGCAGTTCGGTCGAAACTTAATTTATCCTCTTCCTCCGTGTCGGTATTTTTTTGTGGAGAGGGTTCGCACACAACTCGAGTCCTTCTCAACACACTTTCTTTGTGGCTCTTCAGAACAGTTGCAGTGAATGGACTGTATTCAGCCCCACTTAACGTTCCCCCTGCGCGCATATACGTTTAAAACGCTTCTGTAATTGTGTGTTTTACGAAGCGACATTAAACGCACGTAAATAGTGGCCTGGGTGAGAGACTGGAGCGTTGGCCTCCTTGACGGGTCCTTGTGTGCTTCTTGCCCTCGCCCTGGGCAGACTGTGACTCGCGCTCCATCCCACTCGCGCGTTAGTAGGAACGCGAGGCCCGTTGGGATAATCTATCTGACCAATCAGGGGGGCGTTTTAATTACTATAGGGCAGAACGCTGGTATGATCCTAATTTCGATCAGAATAATGATAATTGCAAGACAAATGTACACAAAAGCTTTTGCCTATAATTTTGAGTTAGTCTATGTTTGACAATTGTGGTGGGCATACTTTCGTTGTCCCCATAAAACAACCATATACCCAGAGCGAAGACAATCCTTAGATGTTTGAAACTGCACCATTAGGCTACTTTAGGAGGGCAGCAAATAGACTATGACTAACACTTTCTTGTTGTTTTGACAGTAATAGGCTATACTGTAAAACTACCACTAAAGTACTATATTAATTATCTACAGTAGATTGCAATAAAGGGCAATGCACTCTGGATGATTTTAGGCCTAAACACTAAATAATACTCTAAATTCCAAATAAACTTTTGTTTAACAGTACATTACTGTAACCACACAGCATTGTGGGAATGGCAACTGGCAACGTTTTCAAACCATTCTGATGGACAGGATTGAGAGCCATTATGGATTACAGTAATGCACTATACTGTTGTTTTATGGTAATTTACATGCAGCCAGTTGCCTGTAAGTTTTACAATGATAAAAAAGATTACAGTAACAGTATACTGTAAAATATGGTAACATATGGTACCTTTATTTTAGGTAATTACAGACAACCGGAAGCCTGTAAGTAACCGTAAAAACAACAGGAAAGGTTTTACAGTGTAGGCTACATTTTATTTAAAAATATTGGAAGTTTGTAGGATCACAATGTTATGCAAATCCAACTCCTCAAAAACTCTGCAGGTGAAGTGTTCCAATTCACATACTGATGCATTTTATGGGCGTACAATTCAACTCCATATGTGTAAAGTTCAGATCCAGATATGAAGATATTAACATTTAGATAGAGGCTGATTCTTCCTGGTTGATCTGTGCATTGTTTGTCTAAACTCAAATTGTTTGTCTAAACTCAAAGCCAACTAGCCTACAATTGAATACTACAAACACATTGTGTAGTAGGCTATATTTGACAATATATCTCTGTAGGTATACCGCCCAGTGGTCCACAATGAATACCCAACAACAGCTTACATGAGGCCCATGCAAGCTGGCAGAAGAAAAACAACACTCGTACAGTACATTTTTCACAATGAAAGACGAGTGGCTTTTTCAGGACCATGGACAGCTCCAGTGACGTGCACTTCAGCCCAGAAAAAAGAAGGGGAGGGAGAAAGAGCGAGAAAGAGACAGAGCCCTGTGGGTAGCAGCCTATTAATTGCGTAACCTGGCCGGGCTCCAGAATCAGGGCTTATCGGAGGAAGGGAGGCCCAAGGCGGGTGGTTCAGCATGCACATTAACAGTATCAACACCAAATGCACTCATGGACAGGGGCGACGGGGAAATGCACTGTTGGATTTCTGTAATATATTCAGATAACTTTGTTGCATCATCACAATAAATAGCTTTTCCCAAACATTTATTACAGGGACATAATGATTTATATAAAGAAACACATATCAATCTAAGTAACAGAAGCATTGTGAAAGTGCCATCTCAAATAGACTATCCATGTTTGTCATTCATGCTTTCTAAGAGAGTTGACTAAAACATACCAGCAGCTTAAAGTAACAGATGGTAAGCCCGGCATCCATAGCAGTAAAACTAAAAAGCTCACCATTAGCAGATCCCAATCCCATAATTGTTTTCTACTTTGTGGTTTCAAGATCTGTTACCTGGTCACCTTTGCTTGGTCTTTGGGGATTTAAGTCGGGCTTGAAGGTACATGTACTTGATACAAAGCATTTCAATCGAATTGTTGATTGATTTATCCTCTACAAGTCTCCTATCCCATCACTCCAGGCCTGCTGAAGCTCCACTTCCACTGACCAGATCCTAGTATGAGATGAAAACACTGTCACCTTCTGTTCAGAATCACTCATTACACTATGGTTGTCTGAGTGCAGCAAGCACATAGGAATAAGACGGTTTTGTGATCAAACTATTTGAGTTTAAGGAGTGTTCATAATGTTTATAATGTTTATGACAGGTGTAAATCGCCAACCTTGGCTTTATACCTGTTCAAACAACAGACTGCAGGTGGCAGTATGTACCCTTTCAGTTTGTATACCAACACATAGAAGTAGTAGAAGAAAATGGACTACTTCAAAATGGAGATGACCTCAATGGCCCACACACAGACACCATAATGGGACAGATACAATATTCTGATCTCTAAAGCTACAACACAAATTTCAACTCCCTCAAAAAAATATTTAAAACTAAAACTAAGTTCGGTAGTTGGTTGAGTTTGTACGGATACTGTCAAAATAATTGCTGGTCTCACCACATCTGTTTTTGTAACATAGCCAGTAAAGTTGTATTGTATTCAATTGTCTGAGATGCCAATTGATTACCAGCTGTGAACAAACCCACCTGTAGCTTGATGGGGATACACAGGGAATATTGGAAATGCAGATATTATTGCAAACACACAAAATTGTTGCAGGAAAAGATGTACAGGTTCTTCTCAGGTTTTGATGCTACCGAAGTTAGTTTGGAGTTTTGTTCGAAAATTTCAGCTTTGCTAACATCGGATATTGAATTGCATTGATTTTTTTAGGACGATGCTAAATCATGCTAATTACTGCCTGTAGGAAAGGTAGGCCTAAACAATGCATTATCGTGGATGCCACTGGCCTACAAGGTAACATCATCTCACACAAACATGTCGATTGGATGAACAATCTCTTTAACCACCTCCTTTAAAATTGGCCTAAAATTACATGCCCAAATGTAACTGCCTGTAGCTCAGGACCTGAAGCAAGCATTTGAAAGGAAACACTTTGAAGTTTGTGAAATGTGAAATTCATGTAGGAGAATATAGCACAGATCTGGTAAAAGAGAATACAAACAAAACACATGTGTTTTCTATACATTAATTTGTTCCATCATGTTAGGAAGGCCATAATATAATATTGCAGATTAGGCGCAATTTGGATTTTGGCCACCAGAAGGCAGCAGTGTGTGTGCAAGTTCCAAATTGATCTAGTGAAGCATTGCAATGCTGGACAATATTTTGTATCAAGTCTTCCCAAATGTGCTGAATTGGTCAATTGATACATTTTTAAGTACATAACTATAGAGAACATACAAAAATGATATGGTATCATCATTATGGCAAGTAAGCATTTCACTGTAAGGTTACACCTGTTGTATTCAGCGCACGTGACAAATAAACTTTGATTTGATTTAAGTTTACATACTCCCAGGAATGACATACATGATGGATCATTAGCTTATACACTAACTTTCACACATCTAGATGGCTGGGCGGGGTGGGTATGGAGCCAGACACAGCAGGGGTTCAAACTGTGCAACCCAGTTCCAACATTTGAATATTTAACACCTTAGTTCCTGAAACCAACTAAGCTTTCATTCCCGTTTTTACTCCACTCAGTAACTGTTATTTACCCATTCTGTGTCACTCCTATCTTGCTAATTTCCTGGCCCCCCTTCTCCACCCTCTCCTCTCTGCTCTCAAACCATCAAGGTCTCAGCAGTGCGGGGAGGGCTCCTTCGTCGGCCCTTTCTCCTAACTGTCTGTATCTCTTTCTCATAACAGTCAGTAACAAATATGTGTTGTTTCCAAATATTGACTAAGTGTCTCACTGTTTGGCATTATCTGAACTCATGGATTTTTATAAAAAATATGTCTATGGTTGCAATCTTTAAAGTCCTTACATAGGTTGATTAAGGTTATTTCGAACCTATCAATAATCCTGAATCACCACATATGTCATATATTCCTGTCCTGTTGGCCTGGATTAGGTTCTAAATACTTACATAAATCTACCATTGATCCAGGGCTATGCCATTTCTTTCTTTTCATTGGTTCAAATTACAACTATGTCAAGGAACTATAAACTCGTTCGTAATTATCAGTTACTCAATTTACCTTAATATCAGTATCACAAATTACCTCAAATTCATTATCCAAATGGCCCTCCCGTGAGGTTGATCAGACCACCCTTTTACAGTCGTGTTCCATACTATATTAGACCAATTAAAGTACCCTTTATGTAAAGAATTCATGTGATGCCCACCTAGCAATTTTGTTGCTAAATTTAGCATCTTTTCAGACTAACTTGACAAATTTAGCTACTGTTAAAAATGTATTTGGAACTTTTAGCAACTTTCGAAAAGTGACTCAAAGCTATAATGCACATATTTTCCCTCGAAATGACACAAACAATTTTCTCTGTCACCCTCAGTCACAACCTGGCTGAAAAAGTGCCTTGTGAGTGATGTCAGCAACAGGCGCTCAGCCCGTGCCCAGGCCGCAGCAACTTCAGCGAAGTGCAAATCACTGTTGGATGACTGCAGCAGCAGTATGGGTTCGACAAGCCAAACCCAATTAATCACAAATGTTGGATCTTGAATAGAACTTACAACATCAATCAACATCTCTCAATCAAAATTGTACTGCCAGAAGTACAGAAAAGAGTGGGAGTCTGTACCTGAACAACTGTCAAATCGATTTGAGTAACGTTATTGTAATCAACGTAATGACGCAGTTTTACGTTATCACGCAAACAATTCAACCTCAAGGCAAAGATATACCCCCTACTCGGATTGAGTTCTGCTTTAATTCTATCGTAAAAGTAAAATCAAACTTTCCAACTTTCTCTACTCCAAAATGTAACTTCTTGTAACTAGGGGGCAGTATTTTCATTTTTAGAAAAGTAACGTTCCCAATGTAAACGGGCTATTTTGTCAGGACAAGATGCTAGAATATGCATATAATTGACAGCTTAGGATAGAAAACACTAAAGTTTCCAAAACTGTAAAAATATTGTCTGTGAGTATAACAGAACTGATATTGCAGGCGAAAGCCTGAGAAAAACCAATCCGGAAGTGACTCATGTTTTGAAAGCTCTGCGTTCCGATGCGTCCCTATTGAGCATTGAACGGGCTATCAACCAGAGTCCTTTTTCTACATATTCCCCAAGGTGTCTACAGCATTTTGACGTAGTTTCACGCATTTATGTTGAAGAATGAGCGTAAGCGACTATATTGCGTGAGTGGTCACCTGATGGCTCTCAGAGTGATTCTTGCGTAAAAGACAGAAGTAGCCATTTTTCCTCTCGGTCCTACTGAAAAGCCAATTGTCCCGGTGGATATATTATCGAATAGATATTTGAAAAACACCTGAGTATTGATTATAAACAACGTTTGCCATGTTTCTGTTGATATTATGGAGCTAATTTTGAATATTTTTCGGAGTTTTCGTGACCGCAATTTCCGGTCGATTTCTCAGCCAAACGTGAAGAACAAACGGAGCTATTTCGTCTACAAAAATAATATTTTTGGAAAAAAGGAACATTTGCTATCTAACTGGGAGTCTTGTGAGTGAAAACATCCGAAGCTCATCAAAGGTAAACTATTTAATATGATTGCTTTTCTGATTTTCGTGACCAGGTTGCCTGCTGCTAGCTAGGCAAAATGCTATGCTAGGCTATCGATAAACTTACACAAATGCTTGTCTTGCTTTGTCTGTAAAGCATATTTTCAAAATCTGAGATGACAGGGTGATTAACAAAAGGCTAAGCTGTGTTTCAATATATTTCACCTGTGATTTCATGAATCTGAATATTTTCTAGTAATATTGATTTCTGTTGCGTTATGCTAATTAGTGTCAGATGATGATTACGCTCCCGGATGGGTAGTTACAACAGTTAAACGTACCATGTACTTCGCTAAATGTATAACGTATGTCAGTCAATCCATAAGAATAATGACATTTCGATGGGCACAACTCTATCGTAATTGTCTCTTAGTTATGATTTAGAATTCAGTAGGTTTAGGTAAATGTCCCTCCTATGATTCAGTATTTTGAATACGATTCCATTCCCAATACGTTATTCCAGCGGACCATTTAGGCAAGACAACGTATCCCATCGAAATCGCCCCGCTATTATTTAGAATGGATTGGTCTTTCAATTTAACCTAAACAAGCTATTAAAACGTTCAGTTTATATCCTAAACAAACACTAACTAACCGTATCTCTCCCGGCAAAACACATCAGTATTTGAATTACGTTCAGTTTATATCCTAAACAAACACTAACTAACCATAGCAAAACATATCAGTATATTAATTATAATCAGAATGCATTTTTGTCTATCGGTGCCAAGGCTGAGATACGAACCCGAGTCTTCCGAGTTGTATGCAACATTTTTACCGCTGAACCACCAACGCTATTGAAATGATTGAGACAAAAATAGCCCTAATTTTCCCCAGCGAGGATTCTCCTTTCTCTCTCTCTCGTTTTCTCTGTATGTCCCCTTATCTTGTAACCTTCTTTCCCGGGATTCAGACAGCCCGGTATTTAACCCTCGACCTGCTGTTTCCCTTGACTACCTTTCTTTTGACTGTCTCTATACACCTTTCTCGACTTTCTCCCTTTCTCTACCTCTATTCACTTTCTCAATACGTTTGCTAAATCCTGTCCTAGTTCAGTTAAATCTTTCCTGACTTCCCTAGGGCAGATAGCCCTATCCTTTCCTCCTCCTGCTGCTTGTCACTTACATCTTCCTTCTTTTTTACTTCCTTTTTCTTTCTCTTTGCTCAGCCCGCTGCCCCATGGCCTGGGGTTCCCCTTTTCCTTTTACAGCCGTCCAATCATTTTTCTGTTTCATCTTCTATGTGTATGTGCTTTTTACCTTCTATGTGTGTGTTCTTTTCTACCGCTATCCAATTACTGTAGTTATGTTCTACAGTATATGTTTACAATCTAGGTGTATGTATTTCTATGATCTATGTACAGTGCCTTGCGAAAGTATTCGGCCCCCTTGAACTTTGCGACCTTTTGCCACATTTCAGGCTTCAAACATAAAGATATAAAACTGTATTTTTTTGTGAAGAATCAACAACAAGTGGGACACAATCATGAAGTGGAATGACATTTATTGGATATTTCAAACTTTTTTAACAAATCAAAAACTGAAAAATTGGGTGTGCAAAATTATTCAGCCCCCTTAAGTTAATACTTTGTAGCGCCACCTTTTGCTGCGATTACAGCTGTAAGTCGCTTGGGGTATGTCTCTATCAGTTTTGCACATCGAGAGACTGAAATTTTTTCCCATTCCTCCTTGCAAAACAGCTCGAGCTCAGTGAGGTTGGATGGAGAGCATTTGTGAACAGCAGTTTTCAGTTCTTTCCACAGATTCTCGATTGGATTCAGGTCTGGACTTTGACTTGGCCATTCTAACACCTGGATATGTTTATTTTTGAACCATTCCATTGTAGATTTTGCTTTATGTTTTGGATCATTGTCTTGTTGGAAGACAAATCTCCGTCCCAGTCTCAGGTCTTTTGCAGACGCCATCAGGTTTTCTTCCAGAATGGTCCTGTATTTGGCTCCATCCATCTTCCCATCAATTTGAACCATCTTCCCTGTCCCTGCTGAAGAAAAGCAGGCCCAAACCATGATGCTGCCACCACCATGTTTGACAGTGGGGATGGTGTGTTCAGCTGTGTTGCTTTTACGCCAAACATAACGTTTTGCATTGTTGCCAAAAAGTTCAATTTTGGTTTCATCTGACCAGAGCACCTTCTTCCACATGTTTGGTGTGTCTCCCAGGTGGCTTGTGGCAAACTTTAAACAACACTTTTTATGGATATCTTTAAGAAATGGCTTTCTTCTTGCCACTCTTCCATAAAGGCCAGATTTGTGCAATATACGACTGATTGTTGTCCTATGGACAGAGTCTCCCACCTCAGCTGTAGATCTCTGCAGTTCATCCAGAGTGATCATGGGCCTCTTGGCTGCATCTCTGATCAGTCTTCTCCTTGTATGAGCTGAAAGTTTAGAGGGACGGCCAGGTCTTGGTAGATTTGCAGTGGTCTGATACTCCTTCCATTTCAATATTATCGCTTGCACAGTGCTCCTTGGGATGTTTAAAGCTTGGGAAATATTTTTGTATCCAAATCCGGCTTTAAACTTCTTCACAACAGTATCTCGGACCTGCCTGGTGTGTTCCTTGTTCTTCATGATGCTCTCTGCGCTTTTAACGGACCTCTGAGACTATCACAGTGCAGGTGCATTTATACGGAGACTTGATTACACACAGGTGGATTGTATTCATCATCATTAGTCATTTAGGTCAACATTGGATCATTCAGAGATCCTCACTGAACTTCTGGAGAGAGTTTGCTGCACTGAAAGTAAAGGGGCTGAATAATTTTGCACGCCCAATTTTTCAGTTTTTGATTTGTTAAAAAAGTTTGAAATATCCAATAAATGTAGTTCCACTTCATGATTGTGTCCCACTTGTTGTTGATTCTTCACAAAAAAATACAGTTTTATATCTTTATGTTTGAAGCCTGAAATGTGGCAAAAGGTCGCAAAGTTCAAGGGGGCCAAATACTTTCGCAAGGCACTGTATGTGCTGTTTACCGTTACCTAGTCACTATAGTTGCTCTCCTGCCTGACTATGTGTGTGTCTCTTTAACGCTCACAATCTATGTGTATCTCTTTAACCTATGTGTATCTATAGTTCTGTTCTAGGGTATATTTACACACTCTATGTGTATGTGATGTTTAATGTGTTTCTCCTTTCTGGAAACTTTATCTATAGAGTTGAATGTCGATCGGACATTAGGTCTCACCCGGACAACTATAAGCTATTACCCAGGGGTCGTAAATCCCTAGTTAACCTCCTATTTCATGTTGCGTCATAGGACATTTAAAGTTAATATCTCGTAACTAACTCACCATATTAGGCTTCCCTCTCCTCCTGTTTGGACACTTTCCATGTGTTGAATAGGTTCATTATCCTGTTAGTTATTATTTGTACAAGGTTACCGTCCTATCTAACAACACTCATTTAGTATTCCTGCTTAATCTCGGGTATTCAGACCTCTGTTATGAAGTTTAGTTTTATTTATGGTAGTGCACCTCAGGTCATCGCGGACCTGCTTGCCTGTCTACAAAGTAGAATTCCTGTGTGAATCTGTTTGGAATACTTAAGCACTTATTATTGATTCATTCTAAGCATTTTAGAACATCCAATCTTAAATCATTCCCCCCAAATTCGTAAATAAAGATTTACTGACCTGTCTTGTAGACTGAGAAAAGCAATGTAGGTTGGATCCCGTCACCGTCTCTCCCGACCTTAGGTATATACCGGCCTGTTATGGAAGCCCGTGCACGGTATTTCGGCGTGGTACCTTCGGACGGCAGGGACAGGTATTACGTATCAGGTTCAAAGGATCAATTGTCAAGAGAATTAAGTTCTCGGAACCACCCCCGACGCACTGCGTCATCCATCATCACCATAGATGCCCATATTTAGGCAGCCATTTCTCCTTTGTGTTTTGTGGGATCTTGTCTATGTTTAGTTGCCTGTCAGCACTAGTTTGATTAGCTTCACGTTTCATTTGGTTGTTTGTTGTTTTTGTTCATTCATTAAAAAAGAGAATGTACGCATACCACGCTGCGCCTTGGTCCGAGCCTTATGACGAATGTGACAACTGTTTTCTCATACAATTGCAAAAGGAACACTTTTTTAATTCCATGCATCAATCAGCTATGAGGAGTTGGCTCTCGCTGCACAACAGGTGAACCCATTCCACTCAAACTCTGAAAGCTGGGGCATGAAGTGTTTGATTTGATTTTCAATTGCATTTGCATTGATGTCTGAGTGATTAGAGGGACAATAGAGATCTGAGTACCGGCCATTAACGACTGGCCATTAGCAAGTTTGGACCATCGGAGGCATCAGAGCAGAGTTCGGAGGAGGAGCATAGTTACAGTGACTCAACGGTAATGTGGAATTTTACTGTGGTCATGACTCCTGATTGCCGGTGTGGCTTTAATACATATTTTCAAGCTGCATCATGTTATGGGTGTGCTTTTTTTCAGGATAAAAATAAACGGAATAGAGCTAAGCAAAGGCAAAATCCTGGAGGAAATCCTGTTTTAGTCTGCTTTCCAACAGACACTGGGAGACAAATTCACCTTTCAGCAGGACAATAACCTAGAACCCAAGGCCAAAATACACTGGAGTTGCTTACCAAGACAAGAGTCAATGTTCCCGAGTAGCCTAATCACAGTTTAGACTTAAATCATCTTCAAAATCTATGGCAAGACTTGAACATGTCTGTCTAACACTGATCAACTTTACAGAGCTTGAAGAATTTTAAGAAGAATAATGTGCAAATATTGTCCAATCCAGGTGTGCAAAGCTCTTAGGGACTTACTCAGAAAGAATCACAGCTGTAATCACTGCCAAATTTGATTCTCACATCTATTGACTCAGGGGGTAAAATATTTATGTAATCAAGACAGATGAGTTTAATTTAGAAAAAAAATAATTAAATACATTTTCTTCAACTTTATGTTATGCAGATTGTTGACAGAAATGACAATTAAATCGATTTTAATTCCACCTTGTAACAGAACAAAATGTGGAAAAAGTCAAGGGGTGTGAATACTTTCTGATACATGCTTAATTGCAGTCAAAACAGCTCATAAAAGTCTGCCAGTGCTATAAATACTTGGTAGAACTGTAATGCAGAAACAAGCTACATACAGTGCATTCAGAAAGTATTCAGACCCCTTGACTGTTTCCACATTTTGTTAGGTTACAGCCTTGTTCTAAAATTGATTAAATATATTTTGTTCTCATCAATCCTCAAACAATTCCCCAGGAAGACAAAGCAAACTTTTTTTGATTTTTTTTTCTTCTAATTTATAAAAAAATAAACTGAAATATCACATTTCCATAAGTATTCAGACCCTTTACTTAGTACATAGTTGAAGCACTTTTAGCAGCAATTACAGCTTCAAGTCTTCTTGGGTATGACGCTACAAGCTTGGCACACCTGTATTTGGGGAGTTTCTCTCATTCTCCTCTGCAGATCCTCTCAAGCTCTGTCAGGTTGAACGGGGAGAGTCGGTGCACAGCTGTTTTCAGGTCTCTCCAGAGATGTCTGATCAAGTCAGGGCTCTGTCTGGGCCACTCAAGGACATTCTGAGACTTGTCCCTAAGTCACTCCTGTGTTGTCTTGACTGTGTGCTTAGGGTTGTTGCCCTGTTGGATAGTGAACAATTCACCCCCAGTCTGAGGTCCCGAGTGCTCTGAAGCTGGTTTTCATCAAGGATCTCTCTGTTCTTTTCTCCATTTATCTTTCCCTCGATCCTGACTAGAAAAATAGAGCGCAAGCCTTTGTTGTATTTTCTACAGAAATGTTTGGTGATCTACTAGGAATGCCTTTACGATCGACCGGTTGGTGACCAATATCCTAGACGATAGAGGATGCTAGTTCTGCACTATCGGCTGCCTAGGCTACATGAAGCTATCTAGCAGGGCAGCAGAGAAGAAAAAACAAGTTGTTGACTTCCAAACGGTCACCAATGAAGAGTTTAACGTCCTTCTCCAACAGTTTTATGGGAAGGGAGAGCAGTACCTGGCACTCTAGAGTAGGCTCAACCACTTCTTAAATGACCCACCCATTGATCGCAGCTGGTATCTTTATGAAGGACACTGAATTTACCAACTCCAATCATGTAGTGTATTTCTGGGCAACATCAAACAGCTTAGGTGGCAAGGAAAATATATGACTCATAAGGCCCAGCTCCAAAACTCCCAGGCTCGACCTCCAGTTACATTTGCATTGAAGAGCAAAAGAGGGGAACAGACAACTAAAGCCCAACTCATTCCTTGTCAAACAGACGAGAATGGTCTAATATATTTTGTTCATAGTTTGTGTTATTTCTAAATTGCACACACAATTAGGCTCCTGGAAAAAACTATTATAATGCATTCTCTCTCTAATACCCCACTCTCGCATATAACGAGGCCACAAAGAATCATCTGAACCCAAGGGAGAGGGGCAGGGAGTCCAAGAGGGGATTTATGTTCGAGCAGCCAGGGAACTAAGTATGCCTGGTGGAATCACTGAAGAAATATCTATTGAAATGACCGGAGAACGCCCTTGCATTTTATCTCCACCCAAGGAGAGGAGAGTGTATCGGCGACTCGATCTGGTACACGTCAGAGCCGATGGGCGTGAACTATCTGGCAGCACTACATCCTCACTGACAGACAGAAAACGCTGGAGCAATATCTTGGCCGAAAACAAAGAGAACACTGCAGCACCATCAACACCCAAAAATCACCATCATCTCTAGGAGACAGAACGCGTCTCCTTCCTGAGCGGAATGACGGTTGCATGGTCCCACAGTGTTTATACTTGCGTCCTATTGTTTGTACAGATGAACGTGGTACCTTCAGGTGTTTGGAAATTGCTCCCAAGGATGACCCAGACTTGTGGAGGTCTACCATTTGTTTTCTGAGGTCTTGGCTGATTTCTTTTGATTTTCCCATGATGTCAAGCAAAGAGGCACTGAGTTTGAAGGTAAACCTTGGAATACATCCACAGGTACACCTCCAATTGACTCAAATTATGTCAATTAGCCTTTCAGAAGCTTCTAAACGCATGAAATCATTTTCTTGATTTTTCCAAGCTGTTTAAAGGCACAGTCCACTTAGTGTATGTAAACTTCTGACCCCCTGGAATTGTGATACAGTGAGTTAGAAGTGAAATAATCTGTCTGTAAACAATTGTTGGACAAATGACTTGTGTCATACACAAAGTAGATGTCCTAACCGACTTGCCAAAACTGTATGCAAACTTCTGACTTCATCCGTATATGTACCTAAATGTTTAATATCCATAATTGTTAGGAATATTTATTTGACCGGAAGGTGTCCCACTAGCGTCCCACTAGCGGGACGCTTAGCCCTAAAAGATCCTAACTGACCTAAGACAGGACATTTTTACTAGGATTAAATGTCAGGAATTGTGAAAAACGAAGTTTAAATGTAGTTGGCTAAGGTGTATGTAAACTTCTGACTTCAACTGTATATCTTGTGAAAGGATGAAATAGTACGAATAAATTCATCAAAATATATATTTTTAATGAAAATATCATTAAATTAATTAAATACTCACTGTATAAAATTGATAATACCCTCAAAGCTGGTGTTTGGAGGATATATTGGCACTGTTTGCCAGCCCCTGACTTCGTCTCTGGCCTAACAACACCTGTGCCAATATATCCTCCAAACACCGGCTTCTTGGCCATTATCACTTCAGCAATGCAGTTTATAGCCTATTAACTTGTCGACAAGTTACCAATTTACGTGTTGGATTCATGTCACCAAATAAACCTAAAATAAAAGTTAAAGAACAGCATTAAGTCTGTTGCTCAAATGAAACTATCCAAGCATTAGATATCCTTTAAATGTTCATATTTCGTTGCGTTGTCACTGTAGGCCTAGCAGCATTTATTCAACATTAAAATGACTAACACATCCATGGCCATATCTTGAGGTTAGCCTACTGAAGCCTAACTATAAAGATTATCTTGTGTAATTATAGAATGCAAGCATTTTCAAGATGGCATGCAAAGGTCGCAGGTCTGTGGAGATCTTCACAACATAAGTACAGTGGGGCAAAAAAGTATTTAGTCAGCCACCAATTGTGCAAGTTCTCCCACTTAAAAAGATGAGAGAGGCCTGTAATTTTCATCATAGGTACACTTGAACTATGACAGACAAAATGAGAAAAAAATCCAGAAAATCACATTGTAGGATTTTTAATGAATGTATTTGCAAATTATGGTGGAAAATAAGTATTTGGTCAATAACAAAAGTTTATCTCAATACTTTGTTATATACCCTTTGTTGGCAATGACAGAGGTCAAATGTTTTCTGTAAGTCTTCACAAGGTTTTCGCACACTGTTGCTGGTATTTTGGCCCATTCCTCCATGCAGATCTCCTCTAGAGCAGTGATGTTTTGGGGTTGTTGCTGGGCAACATGGACTTTCAACTCCCTCCAAAGATTTTCTATGGGCTAGGCCACTCCAGGACCTTGAAATGCTGCTTAAAAAGCCACTACTTCGTTGCCCGGGCGGTGTGTTTGGGATCATTGTCATGCTGAAAGACCCAGCCACGTTTCATCTTCAATGCCCTTGCTGATGGAAGGAGGTTTTCACTCAAAATCTCACGATACATGGCCCCAATCATTCTTTCCTTTACACGGATCAGTCGTCCTGGTTCCTCTGCAGAAAAACAGCCCCAAAGCATGATGTTTCCACCCCCATGCTTCACAGTAGGTATGGTGTTCTTTGGATGCAACTCAGCATTCTTTGTCCTCCAGAGTTGAGTTTTTACCAAAAAGTTATATTTTGGTTTCATCTGACCATATGACATTCTCCCAATCTTCTTCTGGATCATCCAAATGCTCTCTAGCAAACTTCAGACGGGCCTGGACATGTACTGGCTTAAGCAGGGGGACTCGTCTGGCACTGCAGGATTTGAGTCCCTGGCGGAGTAGTGTGTTACTGATGGTAGGCTTTGTTACTTTGGTCCCAGCTCTCTGCAGGTCATTCACTAGGTCCCCCCGTGTGGTTATTGTGATCATTTGACCCCACGGGGTGAGATCTTAAGTGGAGCCCCAGATCGAGGGAGATTCTCAGTGGTCTTGTATGTCTTCCATTTCCTAATAATTGCTCCCACAGTTGATTTCTTCAAACCAAGCTGCTTACCTATTGCAGATTCAGTCTTCCCAGCCTGGTGCAGGTCAACAATTTTGTTTCTGGTGTCCTTTGACAGCTCTTTGGTCTTGGCCATAGTGGAGTTTGGAGTGTGACTGTTTGAGGTTGTAGACAGGTGACTTTTATACTGACAACAATTTCAAACAGGTGCCATTAATACAGGTAACGAGTGGAGGACAGAGGAGCCTCTTAAAGAAGAAGTTACAGGTCTGTGAGAGCCAGAAATATTGCTTGTTTGTAGGTGACCAAATACTTATTTAACACCATAATTTGCAAATAAGTTCATTAAAAATCCTACAATGTGATTTTCTGGATTCTTTTTCTCATTTTGTCTGTCATAGTTGAGGTGTATCTATGATGAAAATTACAGGCCTCTCATCTTTTTAAGTGGGAGAGCTTGCACAATTGGTGGCTGACTAAATACTTTTTTGCCCCACTGTATGTCCAAAGTAAACCGAGTCCTATATCTACATAACCTGAACGGCTTCTCAGTAAGGAAGAAGCCATTGAAACGGAATAGAGCTAAGCAAAGGCAAAATCATGGAGGAAATCCTGTTTTAGTCTGCTTTCCAACAGACACTGGGAGACAAATTCACCTTTCAGCAGGACAATAACCTAGAACCCAAGGCCAAAATACACTGGAGTTGCTTACCAAGACAAGAGTCAATGTTCCCGAGTAGCCTAATCACAGTTTAGACTTAAATCATCTTCAAAATCTATGGCAAGACTTGAACATGTCTGTCTAACACTGATCAACTTTACAGAGCTTGAAGAATTTTAAGAAGAATAATGTGCAAATATTGTCCAATCCAGGTGTGCAAAGCTCTTAGGGACTTACTCAGAAAGAATCACAGCTGTAATCACTGCCAAATTTGATTCTCACATCTATTGACTCAGGGGGTAAAATATTTATGTAATCAAGACAGATGAGTTTAATTTGTACAGCCAGGTCAACCATAATAAAGACAGTATTCAACGTCCATCCATGTCTGAGGATGTCGGGAGATGATATGGAAACCAGCCACTAGGGGTAACAGTGAGCGCTGTTATCTTGAAGTAGGTTTAGATTTTACTGTGGATTGTGCTGTGGTGCTGTGGATTAGGATGGTGGATGTTGTGTTTGCCTCTGATTCCAGCAATATAAAGTTCAAATCCAGCAATAGAAAGTGGTTTTTGCGAATCTAGTTTTAAGCCTATCCCTAACCTTAACCCTTACCTTAACTATTCAGAGTTAATGCCTGAACTTAAACATAACCATTTGCCTCTGATTCCAAAGGTTGCAAGTTTGAATCTAACGATAAAGTTGTTTTTGAGATTTTTGTTTTAAGCCTCTCCCAAACCTGAACACTAAACTTAACCATTTGAAGTTTATGCCTAAACTTGACCTTAACCACTTTGAAATTGTTTAATTCTGACGTGAGACTGAGAGCTATTTGAGTTTGTCAGCCAAACCGTTCAGACGCTACAGACGTTTTCTTGAGAAGACAGATTTTCATGATGTCTTCTGGTCTGACGAACAGCGCCCTAGCTCTGTCACTTTTCACCGCAGATATGGAAGGCCGACATAGCATGCAAGTGTGGTGGATTGAGACGCAGCCCATGCAACAACTTTATTATTTTATTAATTTATTTAAATTAGATGGATGCATGGCTGTGTTAATCGACTCTAAGCTTTGAATTCAAAGTTGTTTTTTTGTTTGGCATACATTTTAAATGAAAAATCTGAGTATCAGCCCAATTCTGTTATTGTGGAATTGCCTGTTTGACATAATGAACTGTAATCTTGCTAAAATAATTTTGTTTTGGTCATTTTTTATTTCAGATAACATTTACATATCTAATAATGTTTTGATCAGAATTAAGTTAATATTTTGCTATGATTGTTGCTTTTTCCAACAGTTTATTATTGGGGGGAGAATGTCCCCAGTTAGTTAACCATGTATGTCAAATATGTTGTTATAGTTTGAGGGTTAAACTTTAATTTGGCCAACCTCTAGGGCCTAAATTGTCAGCATAAAATGGAAAGTTCAGAAAGGCTTAATATACAGTATATTCGGAAAGAATTCAGACCCCTTGACTTTTTCCACAATTTTATGTTACAGCCTTGTTCTAAAATGGCGGCCGCCGAGCACCGCCCGAACAGGCAGTAAAAAGGGATTGGTGGCGGCTAGTAGACCGGCGACGACCACCACCGAGCACCGCCCGAACAGGCAGGAAAAAGGGATCGGTGGTGGCTAGTAGACCGGCGACGACCACTACCGAGCACCACCCGAACAGGCAGTAAAAAGGGATTGGTGGTGGCTAGTAGACCGGCGACGACGACCGCAGAGCACCACCCGAACAGGCAGGAAAAAGGGATCGGTGGCGGCTAGTAGACCGGCGACGACCACCACCGAGCACCACCCGAACAGGCAGTAAAAAGGGATCGGTGGCGGCTAGTAGACCGGCGACGACCACCACCGAGCACCACCCGAACAGGCAGGAAAAAGGGATCGGTGGTGGCTAGTAGCCCGGCGACGACGACCACCGAGCACCGCCCGAACAGGCAGGAAAAAGGGATCGGTGGTGGCTAGTAGACCGGCGACGACCACTACCGAGCACCACCCGAACAGGCAGTAAAAAGGGAATGGTGGTGGCTAGTAGACCGGCGACGACGACCGCAGAGCACCACCCGAACAGGCAGGAAAAAGGGATCGGTGGCGGCTAGTAGACCGGCGACGACCACCACCGAGCACCACCCGAACAGGCAGTAAAAAGGGATCGGTGGCGGCTAGTAGACCGGCGACGACCACCACCGAGCACCACCCGAACAGGCAGGAAAAAGGGATCGGTGGTGGCTAGTAGCCCGGCGACGACGACCACCGAGCACCGCCCGAACAGGCAGGAAAAAGGGATCGGTGGCGGCTAGTAGACCGGCGACGACGACCGCCGAGCACCACCCGAACAGACAGGAAAAAGGGATGGTGGCGGCTAGTAGACCGGCGACGACGACCGCCAAGCACCACCCGAACAGGCAGGAAAAAGGGATGGTGGCGGCTAGTAGACCGGCGACGACGACCGCCGAGCACCGCCCGAACAGGCAGGAAAAAGGGATGGTGGCGGCTAGTAGACCGGCGACGACGACCGCAGAGCACCGCCCGAACAGGCAGGAAAAAGGGATCGGTGGCGGCTAGTAGACCGGCGACGACCACCACCGAGCACCACCCGAACAGGCAGTAAAAAGGGATCGGTGGCGGCTAGTAGACCGGCGACGACCACCACCGAGCACCACCCGAACAGGCAGGAAAAAGGGATCGGTGGTGGCTAGTAGCCCGGCGACGACGACCACCGAGCACCGCCCGAACAGGCAGGAAAAAGGGATCGGTGGCGGCTAGTAGACCGGCGACGACGACCGCCGAGCACCACCCGAACAGACAGGAAAAAGGGATGGTGGCGGCTAGTAGACCGGCGACGACGACCGCCGAGCACCACCCGAACAGGCAGGAAAAAGGGATGGTGGCGGCTAGTAGACCGGCGACGACGACCGCCGAGCACCGCCCGAACAGGCAGGAAAAAGGGATGGTGGCGGCTAGTAGACCGGCGACGACGACCGCAGAGCACCGCCCGAACAGGCAGGAAAAAGGGATCGGTGGCGGCTAGTAGACCGGCGACGACGACCGCCGAGCACCGCCCGAATAGGCAGGAAAAAGGGATTGGTGGCGGCTAGTAGACCTGGCAACGACGACCGCCGAGCACTGCCCGAACAGGCAGGGGAGCCACCTTCGGTGGGAGTCGTGACACCCTCGATCCTGACTTGTCCCCCTGTCCACTGAAAAACATCTCTTCAGCATGATGCTGCCACCACAATGCTTCACTGTAGGGATGTTTCTTCCAGACGTGATGCTTGGCATTCAGGCCAAAGAGTTCAGTCTTGGTTTCATCAGACCAGATCATTTGTTTATCATGGTCTGAGAGACCTTTAGGTGCCTTTAAGCAGAGGAGTGGCTTCCATCTGGCCACTACCATAAACGCCTGATTGGTGGAGTTCCACAGAGGAACTCTAGAGCTCTGTCAGAGTGACCATTGGGTTCTTGGTCACCTCGCTGACCTACTCCCCCGGCCAGCTCTAAGAATAGTCTTGGTGGTTCCAAACTTCTTCCATGTCACAATTATGGACTTTGTTCTTGGGGACCTTCAATGCTCTAGAAAACATGTACCAAAACATGATACCCTTCCCCAGATTTGTGCCTCAACACAATCCTGTATCGGAGCTCTACGGACAATTCCTTCAACCTCATGGCTTTGTTTTTGCTCTGACATGCACTGTCAACTGTGGGACCTTATATAGACAGGTGTATGCCTTTCCAAATCATGTCCAATCAATTTAATTTACCAGGTGGACTCCAAGTTGTAAAAACTTCTCAAGGATGATCAATGGAAACAGGACGCACCTGAGCTCAATTTTGAGTCTCATAGCAAAGGGTCTGAATACTTATGTAAATAAGGTATTTCTGTTATATTTTTTATATATTTGCAAAAATGTCTAAACCTGTTCGCTTTGTCATTGTGGGGTATTGTGTGTAGATTGATAAGGAAATTAAATGGGTCTGAATACTTTCCCGAATGCTCTGTAAGTGCAAGTCATTATTATACTATGTACTGGCAAACATCATCTCAACTTTACCAGAACATGTAGGTCCCAAATTGGCCAGAAGATGGCAAGATTGTCAAACAAAGCCTATGATTATCTATTCTATTTCCTTGCTTTAGGTGGCAATTCCTTGTCACCTCTTCATCAGAATTGGTATGAAAATACCGGATGAGTTGAAGCAATGTAGTGGAGGCCTAGTGGGGAGGTGTTTTCCTTACCCAGTTCTGTAAGTTGTTCACTTGCAGATAAAGGAAAGAGGAAGCAACTGTAGACTATTGAGAAGCAGCATGTTCAGTTGCCAAATACATCCCTGGATGACTGCCAGACAGGCCTGGAACCACGAGTGTACTAAATGGGGCTCCCTTAGTTTAACCTTTAGCGCCCTCAGTTTTGGTTTCATGTCCCTATATAAAAATGGCAAAAAAGTACAAATGATTTGAGTGACAGGTTGGGGTCACAAAAATGTATCTCGCTGCACTGTGTCACTGTGTGTAGAAAGATTGGTCTGATATACTAGAGGTAATATAGTAAATGTAAGTCCAGAACACTCAAATGAGTATGATATGTTACGTTTGGTATGGTTACATAACACAGGAGGTTAACCTATAGCTGCCTTTGACGGCCTTTATTTAAAGTACTATATCTGCCGCGATCACACTTGTTTTTCCTAACAATAGTATCTTTGTCAGTATCACAAAATTAACTTACTAACAACCTGTTGTCGTATTCGAGTGGCTGTGGTCATCAACCAGAAACCGGAAACAGGGTATGCTGTCAGTTGACTTTTCAGTACGTTTAAAAATTTTTTTTTTACGTTACTCAAAATGACAGCACCAAAGCAGACATTACTTTATTTGTATTACAAGTATTTGTACTTTGAAAAGCGATGATGTTGAGTTGAGTGAAATGAGTTAGTTTTTCTCAGTCGCTTTGGTGCATTTTTCACATCATCCCTAACATGTGCAAAATAATAAGTGCATTTCTCAGAACAATTTGTACAAACTGCAATATACAATAGATATGTTTCTAAAGCTAGTCAGTCACTAAAAATCCTTAGTACATCTCTCAAAAGTAAATATTCATGCAAATGATCATGTCAGTGTCATCAGAATGATAAGTCATTGAGTCATTGTTCACGAACAAGGTCGTCAAAATGTTTAGGCATGTTGTCAATGTAACTGTGTACTTTGACAGTATTACCTAATGTAAACTTAGGCTACAGTTTGGATGACAGTTACTGTATTGAAAATGCACAAGGCTGCACTTCTATGGCATATATCAATTTCAACAGTACTATTTACATATTACTGTATGTGGGTTATTGATTGAAAGAGACTGGACAACCCAAGGGGCACAAAGGAAAAAAAACTAAATTAGAAAGAAACACAGGAAACCACCCCTAAGGCACAACTTTGCCCGCAGCACTGTTGTGCTGTCTCTACACATCCAGACGTTCCTGTCTGTCGGCCCACATATTCTCATCCACATCACACCGGATATTTTCCCTTCCAATGCAACGTGGAAAGAATCTTTTGGAATGCCTTATCCATCCTCTGCAGGCGTCTACTGTGATGTCCTCACATGCTGCATCCATTGCAGCCAGCAGGGTCATCTGTGTGTATGGCTGACGATCGTACAACTTCCACCTCCATGCTGAAAATAACTCCTCAATTGGGTTAAGGAATGGTGAATAAGGTGGGAGGAATTCTATGAGCATCCTCGGGTGGGTCACAAACCATTGCCTTATGATGTTTGATCGATGGAAACTCACATTATCACAAATGACCACATACTTTGGCAAATCCTCTCTAAACAGACACCTCTCATCACCAGGGATGAGAGCCCTGTAGAGAGTCTCTAAAAAGTTGAGTAGATGCTGGGTGTTGTATGGCCCTATTAGGGGGATATGGGTTAGGACACCATGCTCCGAATTAGCAGCACACATGGTGATATTTCCTCCCCGTTGGCCTGGCAAATCCACAGTAGCTCTGTGACTGATGATATTCCGACCCCGCCTTCTGCATTTGGTCAGGTTGAAGCCAGCCTCATCCACGTGTACAAAGTTGTGAGAGGGTTCACTTGATTCCAACTCCATTATACGCTATATCCCAGAACACACAGTTGAATTTGTTTTGGTAAGGAAGAGTGACATAAAATGTACATATATTGCATGTTCCTTCCACAGCAATGGAAATGTGTGCAGTTTATGCTTACTGCACTACTGTATTCTTCCTGTATCACTATAAAATGTTGTTGTAAAGTAGTTACATAGATACAGTGCATTGCGAAAGTATTCGCCCCCCTTGAACTTTGCGACCTTTTGCCACATTTCAGGCTTCAAACATAAAGATATAAAACTGTATTTTTTTGTGAAGAATCAACAACAAGTGGGACACAATCATGAAGTGGAACGACATTTATTGGATATTAAGTTAAGACTTTGTAGCGCCACTTTTTGCTGTGATTACAGCTGTAAGTCGCTTGGGGTATGTCTCTATCAGTTTTGCACATTGAGAGACTCAAAGTTTTTCCCATTCCTCCTTGAAAAACAGCTCAAGCTCAGTGAGGTTGGATGGAGAGCATTTGTGAACAGCAGTTTTCAGTTCTTTCCACAGATTCTCGATTGGATTCAGGTCTGGACTTTGACTTGGCCATTCTAACACCTGGATATGTTTATTTTTGAACCATTCCATTGTAGATTTTGCTTTATGTTTTGGATCATTGTCTTGTTGGAAGACAAATCTCCATCCCAGTCTCAGGTCTTTTGCAGACTCCATCAGGTTTTCTTCCAGAATGGTCCTGTATTTGGCTCCATCCATCTTCCCATCAATTTTAACCATCTTCCCTGTCCCTGCTGAAGAAAAGCAGGCCCAAACCATGATGCTGCCACCACCATGTTTGACAGTGGGGATGGTGTGTTGCTTTTACACCAAACATAACGTTTTGCATTGTTGCCAAAAAGTTCAATTTTGGTTTCATCTGACCAGAGCACCTTCTTCCACATGTTTGGTGTGTCTCCCAGGTGGCTTGTGGCAAACTTTAAACAACACTTTTTATGGATATCTTTAAGAAATGGCTTTCTTCTTGCCACTCTTCCATAAAGGCCAGATTTGTGCAATATACGACTGATTGTTGTCCTATGGACAGAGTCTCCCACCTCAGCTGTAGATCTCTGCAGTTCATCCAGAGTGATCATGGGCCTCTTGGCTGCATCTCTGATCAGTCTTCTCCTTGTATGAGCTGAAAGTTTAGAGGGACGGCCAGGTCTTGGTAGATTTGCAGTGGTCTGATACTCCTTCCATTTCAATATTATCCCTTGCACAGTACTCCTTGGGGTATTTAAAGCTTGGGAAATCTTTTTGTATCCAAATCCGGCTTTAAACTTCTTCACAACAGTATCTCGGACCTGCCTGGTGTGTTCCTTGTTCTTCATGATGCTCTCTGCGCTTTTAACGGACCTCTGAGACTATCACAGTGCAGGTGCATTTTTACGGAGACTTGATTACACACAGGTGGATTGTATTTATCATCATTAGTCATTTAGGTCAACATTGGATCATTCAGAGATCCTCACTGAACTTCTGGAGAGAGTTTGCAGCACTGAAAGTAAAGGGGCTGAATAATTTTGCACGCCCAATTTTTCAGTTTTTGATTTGTTAAAAAAGTTTGAAATATCCAATAAATGTCGTTCCACTTCATGATTGTGTCCCACTTGCTGTTGATTCTTCACAAAAAAATACAGTTTTATATCTTTATGTTTGAAGCCTGAAATGTGGCAAGAGGTCGCAAAGTTCAAGGGGACCGAATACTTTCGCAAGGCACTGTATATGTTTTACCTGTACATACTGGTACCATAGCTCCTTAACTCTGTCCTCATTCCTTTGGAATGGTACACGGTACAGCTGTTTCATACTCATCTGGTTTCTATGCAGCACCCTGTCGATGGTTGAGATGCTAACCGTATGGATGTTTTCAAAGACATCGTTGTCTTCTATAATGGTTCTTTGTATTTCCCTGAGTCTCATGGCATTGTTTGCTCGGAACCATTGGGTAAATAGCCTCCTCCTGTTGAGGTGTGAAAAGGCGTCCTCTGCCACCGGTTTGAGGTAATCTTGCAGTCCTATGTGGGGAAAATGCAGTGATGCATCGCACACTTTCACATAGACAAAAACTATGCGAACACACATTTTACTGTAAAACATACAGGTGGGTGCATGTAAGGTGCAGTATGTATCTGTATAGAGTATATTTCTGTGAAATACAAGTGGACTACTGTAATATGAAGCATTGTAGGAAGTATACAGTATACTGCTTATATACAGTAACAGTGCACTGTATATTGGTGGACATACCTGTTCTCTCTTCGAAACGTTTGAACTATTGAGAACACGGTTGATCTCCCAATATTCGGCTGCACCCTTCGACCCGCCTCAGCCATTGTAAGGCCATGATTTACAACACTGTCTACAATAGTGGCCCTTATGCCATCAGATATGCGCCTATGTCCTCTTCTGCCTCTTCCTCTGTTTTGCCTTCCACCACGCATCCTTGCTCCTCTTCTTCCTCCTCTTGGCTGTTGACCCTGTTCGTTTCCTGGTCCATCCATTATTGGAAAATTGCAACTCAGTGTTGTGGTCTGTCTATATATGCTTGCCAATTGATTCTTCATGACTTTCAGCAATTTAGACAACTGGTTGATTGCTGGTTGAAGTAACACATTCCTTCATGAGTGAGGGTCAATTTCACCTGCATGATTATTAATAAATTCACGTTTTTGTACAAAAGGTCTAATAAAAATGTGTAAAACTATGCTTGACAGTTTATGACAAATAGTTCAACAATTTTGCATGTAATGGCTTATGCAAGGAACTAATGCCTAGATGTTTTGAGGGGTAAGACTATTCAACAGAGAACCATCTACTATATCTTGATCAACATGACATGAGCAATTGATAATGTGGAAAAAAGCTGACACTTGTACATTATCAATTGCAATTTGATTTAATGATGTGCACAAGTGACTAGATGATTTAGAATTTGTACAAGTAGTATCAAGGATTGCACTTTTGATCTAAGAAATGCACCAAAGCGAACTATGACATAACACATATGTAATCATGTAGTTACCAGAAAAGTGTTAAACAAATTAAAATATATTTATCTTTGAGATTCTTCAAAGTAGCCACCCTTTGCAATGATGACAGCTTTTGGTGCTCATGGAGCTCAAAACAGGTGGGGCTCTGAATGATGGGTCTGAACGACGGGTTTAGCTGTATATAGGCAGCTAACTAGTTAGTTGTTTTGTCTTGTTTCTACCAATGTAATTCATTTGGAGACTTCCCAAGCTGCGTGCTATAGCTAGCTAGCTAACTAGTCAGTCTCCGGCAAGAAAAGTTGAGTGTAGCGGTAAATTTAGGCTGCGCTCACGAAGCGTCAACCTCAGCTGTCACTTTCACTAACTAGCCATACAGACAACCATCCAACTAGCCACCGAAATTAAGATTAGAGTAATTTGTGTTTATCTGTTGGGCTAAGGGTATGGTTTGTCATGTTTGCTAGGTGCAGATATTCATAGGCTATACATTGCCTCGTTTTCCTATTATTTGACAGCTTAGCTGTCATTTTAGGGTAGTAGAGGCTGTGCAGTGGAGCTCATATTATGAGTGGGATATTTGTTTACATAGCCAGCTAACAAGTTGGTTCTACTGATGAAATTCATTTGGAAACTGCCCCAGCTTCGTAACTAATTGGCTAACACTGGTGAACTCTGTAGTTAGTCTGTAGAGAGATGGACAGACAAAGAGAGACACACAGAGAGAAAGAGAGACACAGACACAAAGAGACACAGAGAGAGACACAGACACACACAGAGAGAAAGAGACACAGACACAGAGAAAGAGAGAGAGAGACACAGACATAGAAAGAGAGAGAGACACACACAGAGAGAGAGACAAACACAGAGAGAGAGAGAGACACACAGAGAGAGAGACTTACACACAGAGAGAGAGAGACATACAGAGAGAGAGAGAGAGAGACAAAGAGAGAGAGACACAGACATAGAAAGAGAGAGAGAGACACACACACAGAGAGAGACACACAGAGAGAGCGAGACTTACACAGAGAGAGAGAGAGATACAGAGAGAGAGAGAGAGAGAGAGAGAGAGAGAGATAGATAGATAGAGAGACACATACACACAGAGAGACAGAGACACATACGGAGAGAGAGAGACATACAGAGAGAGACACATACACAGAGAGGGAGTCAAATACACAGAGAGAGAGACATACAGAGAGAGAGAGAGAGAGAGAGAGAGAGAAAAAAAAAACCTACAGAGAGAGAGACATATACACTGAGAGAGAGACATTCACACAAAGAAAGAGAGAGACACACACAGACAGAGAAAGAGAGAGACACATACACAGAGGGAGACACATACAGAGAGAGAGAGAGAGAGAGAGAGAGAGAGAGAGAGAGAGAGAGAGAGAGAGAGAGTGAGAGACATACAGAGAGAGAGAGAGAGACACATAGAGAGAGAGACACACACATACACACAGAGAAAGCGAGAGACACATACACAGAGAACGAGAGAGACACATACACAGAGAGAGACACACAGAGAGAGAGAGACACATACACACCGAGAGGGAGAGAGAGAGACACATACATACAGAGAGAAACATACAGAGAGAGAGAGACACATAGAGAGAGAGACACACACATACACACAGAGAAAGCGAGAGACACATACACAAAGAAAGAGAGTGACACATACACAGAGAGAGACACACAGAGAGAGAGAGACACATACACACCGAGAGGGAGAGAGAGAGACACATACATACAGAGAGAAACATACAGAGAGAGACAGATACACACATACAGAGAGAGAGACACACAGAGAGAGAGAAACATACAGAGAGAGAGAGATACATACAGAGAGAGAGACACATACAGAGAGAGAGACACACAGAGAGAGAGACATACAGAGAGAGAGAGAGACATACAGAGAGAGAGAGATACACACAGAGAGAGACACATACACATGCAGAGAGAGAGACACACAGAGAGAGAGAGAGAGAGAGACATATATATAGAGAGATACATACAGAGAGAGACACATACACATACAGAGAGAGAGAGGGAGACATACACAGACACACATACAGAGAGAGAGAGGGAAACATACACAGACACACATACAGAGAGAGAGAGGGAGACATACACAGACACATACACAGAGAAAGAGAGAGACACACATAAACAGAGACACACATACACAGAGAGGCACATACACAGAGAGACACTTACACAGAGAAAGAGAGAGACATACACAGAGAGTGACCAAGAGACCACCCCAATCCACAAAAGTGTAGACAAATTTGACCCCAATAACAACCGTGCGATATGCGTCAACAGCAACCTTGGGAAAATCCTCTGCATTATCATTAACAGCAGACTCGTACATTTCCTCAATGAAAACAATGTACTGAGCAAATGTCAAATAGACTTTTTACCAGCTTACCGTACAACAGACCATGTATTCACCCTGCACACCCTAATTGACAACCAAACCAACCAAAGCAAAGGTAAAGTCTTCTCATGCTTTGTTGATTTCAAAAAAGCCTTTGACTCAATTTGGCATGAGGGTCTGCTATACAAATTGATGGAAAGTGGTGTTGGGGGTAAAACATACGACATTATAAAATCCATGTACACAAACAACAAGTGTGTGGTTAAAATTGGCAAAAAACACACACATTTCTTTCCACGGGGCCGTGGGGTGAGACAGGGATGCAGCTTAAGCCCCACCCTCTTCAACATATATATCAACGAATTGGCGCGGACACTAGAAAGGTCTGCAGCACCCGGCCTCACCCTACTAGAATCTGAAGTCAAATGTCTACTGTTTGCTGATGATCTGGTGCTTCTGTCACCAACCAAGGAGGGCCTACAGCAGCACCTACATATTCTGCACAGATTCTGCCAGACCTGGGCCCTGACAGTAAATCTCAATAAGACCAAAATAATGGTGTTCCAAAAAAGGTCCAGTCGCCAGGACCACAAATACAAATTCCATCTAGACAGCATTTCCCTAGAGCACACAAAAAACTATACATACCTTGGCCTAAACATCAGCGCCACAGGTAACTTCCACAAAGCTGTGAACGATCTGAGAGACAAGGCAAGAAGGGCATTCTATGCCATCAAAAGGAACATAAAATTTAACATACCAATTAGGATCTGGCAAAAAATACTTGAATCAGTCATAGTGCCCATTGCCCTTTATGGTTGTGAGGTCTGGGGTCTGCCCACCAACCAAGATTTCACAAAATGGGAAAAACACCAAATTGAGACTCTGCACGCAGAATTCTGCAGAAATATCCTCCTTGTACAACGTAGAACACCAAATAATGCATGCAGAGCAGAATTAGGCCGATACCCACTAATGATCAAAATCCAGAAAAGAGACGTTAAATTCTACAACCACCTAAAAGGAAGCGATTCCCAAACTTTCCATAACAAAGCCATCACCTACAGAGAGATGAACCTGGAGAAGAGTCCCCTAAGCAAGCTGGTCCTGGGGCTCTGTTCACAAACACACCCCACAGAGCCCCAGGACAGCAGCACAATTAGACCCAACCAAATCATGAGAAAACAAAAAGATAATTACTTGACACATTGGAAAGAATTAACAAAAAAACTGAGGAAACTAGAATGCTATTTGGCCCTAAACAGAGAGTACACAGTTGTAGAATACCTGACCACTGTGACTGACCCAAACTTAAGGAAAGCTTTGACTGTGTAAAGACTCAATGAGCATAGCCTTGCTATTGAGAAAGGCCGCCTTAGGCAGACATGGCTCTCAAGAGAAGACAGGCTATGTACACACTGCCCACAAAATGAGGTGGAAACTGAGCTGCACTTCCTAACCTCCTGCCTAATGTATGACCATATTAGAGAGACATATTTCCCTCAGATTACACAGATCAACAAAGAATTCGAAAACAGACCCAATTGTGATAAACTCCCATATCTACTGGGTGAAATTCGACAGTGTAACATCACAGCAGCAAGATTTGTGAACTGTTGCCACAAGAAAAGGGCAACCAGTGAAGAACAAACACCATTGTAAATACAACCCATATTTCTGCTTATTTATTTTCCCTTGAGTACTTTAACCATTTGTACATTGTTACAACACTGTATATATATACATTTGTAATGTCTTCATTGTTTTGAAACTTCTGTATGTGTAATCTTTACTGTTAATTTTTATTGTTTATTTCACTTTTGTATATTATCTACCTCACTTGCTTTGGCAATGTTAACACATGTTTCCCATGCCAATAAAGCCCCTTGAATTGAATTGAGACACAGACGCACAGCAAGAGAGAGAGAGAGAGACATACACACAGCGAGAGAGACAAAGTCAAAGACACAGAGAGAGAGAGACACAGACAGAGAGAGAGAGAGAGACACACATACACAGAGAGAGAGAGACAGAGACACAGAAAGAGAGAGAGAGACACGTACACAAAGAGAGATAAAGAGAGAGAGAGACACAGACACACAGAGCGAGAAAGACACAGACACAGAGAGTTTTGAGGGACTGTGTGATTGGCATGCTAACTGCAGGAATGTCCACCAGAGCTGTTGTCAGCGAATTGAATGTTCATTTCTCTACAGTAAGGTGCCTCCCATCTTGTTTAATAGGATTTGGCAGTACATCCAACTGGCATCACAACCGCAGACCACGTGTACACCACCTGCCAGCCCAGGACTTCTACATCTGGCTTCTTCACCTGCAGGATTGTCTGAGACCAGCCACCCAGACAGCTGATGAACCTGTGGGTTTGCACAAGCGAAGAATTTCTGCACAAACTGTCAGAAACCGTCTAAGGAAAGCTCACCTCAGTGCTCGTCATCCTCACCAGGGTCTTGACCTGACTTCAGTTTGGCGTCTTAACCGACTTCAGTGGGCAAATGGATTCGATGGCCACAGGCTCACTGGAGAAGTGTGCTCTTCACAGATGAAAACTTGTTTCAACTGTACGGGGCGATGATGTCGTGTGGGCGACCAGTTTGCTGATGTCAACGTTGTGAACAGAGTGCCCCATGGTGACGGTGCGGTTATGGTTTTGGCAGGCATAAGCTACGGACAATGAATACAATTGCATTTTATCGATGGCAATTTTGAATGCATGGAGATACCGTGACGAGATCCAGAGGCCCATTGTCATGCCATGCATCCACCGCCATTCACCTCATGTTTCAACATGATAATGCAAGGCCCCATGTCACAAGGATCTGTACACAATTCCTGGAAGCTGAATATTTCCCAGTTCTTCTTCCATGGCCTGCATACGCACCAGACATGTCACTTATTGAGCAGGTTGGGATGCTCTGGATCGACGTATACAACAGCGTGTTCCAATTCCCTCCAATATCCAGCAACTTCGCACAGCCATTTAAGAAGATTGGGACAACATTCCACAGGCCACAATCAACAGCCTGATCAACTCTATGAAAGTCCATTGATGGGGTTCTGAGTGATGGTTTACGACACTTGTGGTATACAGTGCCTTGCGAAAGTATTCGGCCCCCTTGAACTTTGCGACCTTTTGCCACATTTCAGGCTTCAAACATAAAGATATAAAACTGTATTTTTTTGTGAAGAATCAACAACAAGTGGGACACAATCATGAAGTGGAACGACATTTATTGGATATTTCAAACTTTTTTAACAAATCAAAACTGAAAAATTGGGCGTGCAAAATTAGTCAGCCCCTTTACTTTCAGTGCAGCAAACTCTCTCCAGAAGTTCAGTGAGGATCTCTGAATGATCCAATGTTGACCTAAATGACTAATGATGATAAATACAATCCACCTGTGTGTAATCAAGTCTCCGTATAAATGCACCTGCACTGTGATAGTCTCAGAGGTCCGTTAACCTCTCTGATCTACCGATCCCGGATCCGGGTTTGAATTCAACAACATACGGTGTTCGCCACAAATAGTCATATTAAACATTCATGAAAATACAAGTGTCTCACATGCTTCAAAAGCCTAGAATCTTGCTAATCCAACTGCGTTGTCATATTTAAAAAATAATTTATTGCGAAATAATAAGCTGCGTTTATCTGAGCATAGACCCCCATATCAAACTACTTATTCAACCAGCACTTGCGTAACAAAGTCACAGATTGCATTGAAATAAATCGTTTACCTTTGAAGATCTTGCTCTGGTTGCAATCCCAAGGCTCATTGTTACACAATGAATGGTCGTTTGTTCGGTTAAATCCATGTTTTATAGCCTAACACGAAACATTTTGTGAACGCTTATCTCGTTGAATTTCCTGTCATACAATTTTCAAAGTAACGTCCAACGTAAAGAGACTCTCTTTTCCTCGTCTTTTCCCTCTCTTTCCAGTCATGTTTGGTTTACTTGCAATCAACTCTTTGTTTGGAACGCAATCAACCCTGATGGGCCATTTTGCGGGCTCTATTGATATGGTAATACCGATTGGAACACAACACGTGAGGAGCCCATTGCGCAGCAATTATATGACCACTGTCTTGTTGATTGACTCTATTTTAACCCAATGACCACTGATCTTCTTGAAATCTAGCTGGGTAGATAGCCAATGAGCAGATGTAACTGGAAATATCCCATGATTCATTGTTGTAAGACAAACCTATTCACTGGATGCTGGCGTAAAGACCGTTCTTTCGCCATTGCCAATTGAACCGTGAAGGAGTGACTCTAATTACGCACAGACGTTTTTCAGTAATTTGCTACTTCAACTGTTTATTTCGCGAATAAAATGGCAAATAAGTCTAAGAAAGCTACCTCTAAGACTAGATACACGAATGTAGAAATGATTTTGGAAGAGATTGACCGGGAAAGTGAGACAGATTTGGCAGAGATTGAAGACTCCATTAGCTCCCATAGTTTCGATTCTGAAACTGAGGCATATTTTTTGAACGGAGAGGACATCGTTTTGGACTGGTAAGTTGCTCTCATGCTAATGCCGTTGTTTGACTTTAATATAAAATATTATTAGTGATTGTTTTTACATTTTATTTGCAAAAATGGCTAAAGTACACGTTAGCTAGCCATTGTGAGTGAGGGCCTGTTTCTTTGAGAACGCATGGTCTACCTAAATAGCCTATTTTGGGGCTGGCCCATTTCACTTTGTCAATTGATGTGGAACAGCACTTTATATACATGTTTATTATAGCTGTTTTTACATTTTATTAGCAATATATATAGCGATGTAATGAAATGGCTAAAGTGCACGTTAGCTTGTCATTGTGAGGGCCTGTTTCTTTGAGAACGCATGGTCTACCTAAATAGCCTATTTTGGGGCTGGCCCATTTCACTTTGTCAGTTGATGTGGAACAGCACTTTATATACATGTTTATTATAGCTGTTTTTACATTTTATTAGCAATATATAGCGATGTAATGAAATGGCTAAAGTGCACGTTAGCTTGTCATTGTGAGTGCCTGTTTCTTTGAGAACGCATGGTCTACCCAAATAGCCTATTTTGGGGCTGGCCCATTTCACTTTGTCAGTTGATGTGGAACAGCACTTTATATACATGTTTATTATAGCTGTTTTTACATTTTATTAGCAATATATAGCGATGTAATGAAATGGCTAAAGTGCACGTTAGCTTGTCATTGTGAGTGCCTGTTTCTTTGAGAACGCATGGTCTACCTAAATAGCCTATTTTGGGGCTGGCCCATTTCACTTTGTCAATTGATGTGGAACAGCACTTTATATACATGTTTATTATAGCTGTTTTTACATTTTATTAGCAATATATAGCGATGTAATGAAATGGCTAAAGTGCACGTTAGCTTGTCATTGTGAGTGCCTGTTTCTTTGAGAACGCATGGTCTACCCAAATAGCCTATTTTGGGGCTGGCCCATTTCACTTTGTCAATTGATGTGGAACAGCACTTTATATACATGTTTATTATAGCTGTTTTTACATTTTATTAGCAATATATAGCGATGTAATGAAATGGCTAAAGTGCATGTTAGCTTGTCATTGTGAGTGCCTGTTTCTTTGAGAACGCATGGTCTACCCAAATAGCCTATTTTGGGGCTGGCCCATTTCACTTTGTCAGTTGATGTGGAACAGCACTTTATATACATGTTTATTATAGCTGTTTTTACATTTTATTAGCAATATATAGCGATGTAATGAAATGGCTAAAGTGCACGTTAGCTTGTCATTGTGAGTGCCTGTTTCTTTGAGAACGCATGGTCTACCTAAATAGCCTATTTTGGGGCTGGCCCATTTCACTTTGTCAGTTGATGTGGAACAGCACTTTATATACATGTTTATTATAGCTGTTTTTACATTTTATTAGCAATATATAGCGATGTAATGAAATGGCTAAAGTGCACGTTAGCTTGTCATTGTGAGTGCCTGTTTCTTTGAGAACGCATGGTCTACCCAAATAGCCTATTTTGAGGCAGGCCCACATCAATTGCCAAAGTGATATGGAACAGCACTTTATGTTCCCTGTCCTCAATATGCATGTTTATTATAGCTGTTGATACAGGGCTACTCCCTGTACTCTATATGTATGTTTATTATAGCTGTTGATACAGGGCTCATATGTGAAACTATTCTAACTGAACATTTTCTTTCACAGTGGCACTGACTCCGACTGGGAGCCCCCAGTGCCAAGGTGTCCATCCCCCTCTGAAGCTGGTTCATCCAGCTGTACCCCTGCTGTCTCTGGCTCCACACCTCCCGGGCCATCTAGAGGTGTGAAGAGGAAGAGGGGAAGTGTGCCACCCACTAACAGAGGGACAGAAGGGCGTTGGCACACCATCCTAGAAGATGATGTGGAGCCACCACAACCAACTTTCAGGCCGAAAAGGAAGCCAGGACCTCAGGTGAACCGCTCTACCACAGCATCGTCGAGGCCTGCAAGACGTACTTTCAGCCTGCCCAGAACGTGTCAATCGATGAGAGGATGGTAGCCTCAAAGGCAAGAATTGGCCTCAAACAATACATGAGAAACAAACCAACCAAGTGGGGTTACAAGCTGTTTGTTTTGGCTGATTCTGTATGTGCCTACACATGCAATTTCTTTGTCTACGAGGGGAAGAACAGTTTTGCTACCGGTAAGGGACTCAGCTATGACTCTGTAATGGAGTTATTGGATTTTCAACTGCTAGGGAAGGGCTACAAACTGTTTGTGGATAACTTCTACACAAGCCCTACCCTGTTTGCAGACCTAAGGAAGCTGGATGTATGGGCTTGTGGCACCATTCGTACCAACAGGGTGGGCTTTCCGAAGACTAAGGTGAACGACATGCCTAAGCGGGCTGAGCGGGGGAGCATGCGATGGATCCGTGAAGATGGCCTGCTTTTTGTAAAGTGGATGGATACCAGAGAGGTGGTGATGTGCTCCACTATCCACAAGTCCTTCAGTGGGGATCATGTTGTCAGGTGTGTGAAGGTCTGTCTGCAGTCTAGCTGAGCTATATCTTATATCTGGAGTATTTTTTCCTGTCTTATCCGGTGTCTTGTGTGAATTTAAGTCTGCTCTCTTTCTCTCCTTTCTCTCAGTGGACTTGAACCCCTGGGACCATGCTTCAGGACTACCTGACATGATGACTCCTTGCTGTCCCCCAGTCCACCTGGCCTTGCCGCTGTTCCAGTTTCAACTGTTCTGCCTGCGGCTATGGAACCCTAAACTGTACATTTTTTTCTCTTGGGGTGCTGTACTGTTGCACACTCTACAAACACTGTGATCTCCACCCGGCACAGCCAGAAGAGGACTGGCCACCCCTCATTGCCTTGTTTCTTCCTAGGTTTTTGCCTTTCTAGGTTGTTTTTCCTGTTTTTCCTATTTGATACAGGACTGAGGATGTGTAAAAGTGTGTAAATAGTTACCCATGTTACTTTGTAAATGTGTATATATATATTTTTTTTCATAACATTTAAAAAAAAAAAAATGTTTACAAAAAAATTTCAATTTTTTTTTTGAAATTTAAAAAAAAAAAAATTTGAAATTTTTTTTCAGAAATTTTTAAAATTTCATAAATTTTTAAAATTTTTGTGGGGGGGGTGTGTTAGAATACCATTTTGGTATTTTGTATATAGTTATTGGTTTCAAAATGTGTACTTCACCAATTTGGCCACTTGGGTACATTTGGTCTACTTGTGTGGGACACCTGGGTGACTTTATAATAAATGTTATGTAGCACACTCATTTTGGAAGTTATCATTCTGAAATTTTGCACAAGTACTGTTGCCCTCTTAATTTTTTCAAGAAAATTGTCCCCATCATCTTATCTGAATTTTTGTTTTATCTTGTTCATTTGAAAGATGATGATACAAAAATAAATAGAAAAAACGCATGTTTTTTTCCATAGTTTTATCTAAACCAGATCTAGTGTGTGTTATTCTCCTACATTCAATTCACATTTACACAAACTTCAGAGTGTTTTCTTTCAAATGGTACCAAGAATATGCATATACTTGGTTCTGTGCCTGAGCTACAGGCTGTTAGATTTGGGTTTGTCTTCAGGCGGAAATTGCACAAAGTAGGGGGGTAGTTCTAAGAGGTTAAAAGCGCAGAGAGCATCATGAAGAACAAGGAACACACCAGGCAGGTCCGAGATACTGTTGTGAAGAGGTTTAAAGCCGGATTTGGATACAAAAAGATTTCCCAAGCTTTAAACATCCCAAGGAGCACTGTGCAAGCGATAATATTGAAATGGAAGGAGTATCAGACCACTGCAAATCTACCAAGACCTGGCCGTCCCTCTAAACTTTCAGCTCATACAAGGAGAAGACTGATCAGAGATGCAGCCAAGAGGCCCATGATCACTCTGGATGAACTGCAGAGATCTACAGCTGAGGTGGGAGACTCTGTCCATAGGACAACAATCAGTCGTATATTGCACAAATCTGGCCTTTATGGAAGAGTGGCAAGAAGAAAGCCATTTCTTAAAGATATCCATAAAAAGTGTTGTTTAAAGTTTGCCACAAGCCACCTGGGAGACACACCAAACATGTGGAAGAAGGTGCTCTGGTCAGATGAAACCAAAATTGAACTTTTTGGCAAAAATGCAAAACGTTATGTTTGGCGTAAAAGCAACACAGCTGAACACCCCATCCCCACTGTCAAACATGGTGGTGGCAGCATCATGGTTTGGGCCTGCTTTTCTTCAGCAGGGACAGGGAAGATGGTTAAAATTGATGGGAAGATGGATGGAGCCAAATACAGGACCTTTCTGGAAGAAAACCTGATGGAGTCTGCAAAAGACCTGAGACTGGGACGGAGATTTGTCTTCCAACAAGACAATGATCCAAAACATAAAGCAAAATCTACAATGGAATGGTTCAATAATAAACATATCCACGTGTTAGAATGGCCAAGTCAAAGTCCAGACCTGAATCCAATCGAGAATCTGTGGAAAGAACTGAAAACTGCTGTTCACAAATGCTCTCCATCCAACCTCACTGAGCTCGAGCTGTTTTGCAAGGAGGAATGGGAAAAAAATTCAGTCTCTCGATGTGCAAAACTGATAGAGACATACCCCAAGCGACTTACAGCTGTAATCACAGCAAAAGGTGGCGCTACAAAGTATTAACTTAAGGGTGCTGAATAATTTTGCACGCCCAATTTTTCAGTTTTTGATTTGTTAAAAAAGTTTGAAATATCCAATAAATGTCATTCCACTTCATGATTGTGTCCCACTTGTTGTTGATTCTTCACAAAAAAATACAGTTTTATATCTTTATGTTTGAAGCCTGAAATGTGGCAAAAAGTCGCAAGGGGGCCGAATACTTTCGCAAGGCACTGTATGTGTGGCAATGGCAGAATACAATTCAAACTCATTAACTATGATTGATGGTGCTGGTTGTCCTTGCTCGCTGTAACTAACAAAGTAGTACATGGTTCCAGGAGTGGAAATCGTGTTTTTTCTGTGAATGTTGGTGTTCATGGAAGTGCAATGGATGCAATCAAGCCACCAGAGGCTTTGAGCCGGGATGGGAATGTGGAAAACAGAGGTTTTTGCTGTATATGTCTGCCATTGGAGTTACAAAGAAGCTGGATGCTCTCTTTCTCACTATAGCGGGACCACAGGCAATCGATATATTCAATACCTTCACGTTTGCTAATGAGGAGGACAAAGAAGAGTTCACAGAGGTACAGGATCAGTTTGATGCATATTGTTCACCTATGAAGAACGAGATATGTGAATGTTATGTGTTTCGCTGTCGTATACAACAGCAAGGTGAACATTTTGACGTCTTTCTTACAGATTTGAAATTAAAAGCACAGACGTGTAATTTAGCCTCATCTACAGTGGATTGCGAAAGTATTCACCCCCTTGGCAGTTTTCCTATTTTGTTGCCTTAAAACCTGGAATTAAAAGGTATTTTTGGGGGGTTTGTATCATTTGATTTACACAACACTTTGAAGATGCAAAATATTTTTTATTGTGAAACAAACAATAAGGCAAAAAAAAAAAATGAAACTTGAGCGTGCATAACTATTCACCTCCCCAAAGTCAATACTTTGTAGAGCCACCTTGCAAGTCTCTTGGGGTATGTATCTATAAGCTTGGCACATCTAGCCACTGGGATTTTTGTCCATTCTTCAAGGCAAAACTGCTCCAGCTTCTTCAAGTAGGATGGGTTCCGCTGGTGTACAACAATCTTTAAGTCATACCACAGATTCTCAGTTGGATTGAGGTCTGGGCTTTGACTAGGCCATTCCAAGACATTTAAATGTTTCCCCTTAAACCACGCGAGTATCGCTTCAGCAGTATGCTTAGGATCATTGTCCTGCTGGAAGGTGAACCTCCGTCCCAGTTTAAAATATCCGGAAGACTGCAAAAGGTTTCCCTCAATAATTTCCCTGTTTTTAGCACCATCCATCATTCCTTCAATTCTGACCAGTTTCCCAGTCCCTCCCAATGAATAACATCCCCACTGCATACTGCTGTCACCACCATGCTTCCCTGTGGGGTTGGTGTTCTCGTGGTGATTAGAGGTGTTGGGTTTGCGCCACACATAGCGTTTTACCTGATGGCCAAAAAGCTACATTTTTTAGTCTCATTTTACCAGAGTATCTTCTTCCACGTGTTTGGGGAGTCTCCCACATGCCTTTTGGCAAACACCAATTGTTTTCTTTAAGCAATGTTTTTTTCTGGCCACTCTTCCTTAAAACTTCTTATGGCTGCAGGGGCAGTATTGAGTAGCTTGGATGAAAGGTACCCAGAGGTGTCCAGACTAAACGGTCTGCTCCTCAGTCCCAGTTGCTAATATATGCATATTATTATTAGTATTGGATAGAAAACACTCTGAAGTTTCTAAAACTGTTTGAATGATGTCTGTGAGTATAACATAACTCATATGGCAGGCAAAAACCTGAGAGGAAATCCAAACAGGAAGTGAGAAATCTGAGGTTGGTCGATTTTCAACCCAGGCCCTATTCAATTCACAGAGGGTTATGGATGAAGTTGCACTTCCTAGGGCTTCCACTAGAAGTCAACCGTCTTTAGAAACTTGAATGAGGCTTCTACTGTGTTGTGGGCCTGAATAAGAGCTGAATGAGTCTGGTTACTGGCAGAGAGCCATTTCCTGGTCACCTGCATTTCACATGAAATTGACCTGCGTCCCATAGCTTCTCGAAACACAAAGGAATTCTCTGGTTGGAACTTTATTGAAGATTTATGATAACAACACCCTAAAGACTGATTCTATACTTAGTTTGAAATGTTTCTTCGACCTGTAATATAACTTTTTAAAGTTTTTGTCCGAAGTTATGCTGGACCTGCACGAGCGTTTGGATATGTGTACCTAACACCCTAACAAAAGTAGTTACTTGGACATGAATAATGGACATTATCGAACAAATCAAGCATTTATTGTGGAGCGAGGATTCCTGGGAGTGCATTCTGATGAAGATCATCAAAGGTAAGGGAATATTTATAATGTGATTTCTGGTTTCTGTTGACTCCAACATGGCGGAATTTTTTTTTTTTTTCTGAGCGCTGCCTCAGATTATTGCATGGTTTGCTTTTTCCGTAAAAAGAAATTGAAATCTGACACAGCGGTTGCATTAAAAGGACATAAGGGGGCGCTATGAGCAAAGGTGCCACAAGCAATATGACTTTGATCAAAGGATTCACAACCAACATGATTGTAACATGTGTGGCACCAGGCAAAAACCATCACAGGTCCACACGGGGTTGTACCACTAGTGGTCAATGGTACACTTTTGACCTTAAAGCTGGATACAGGAGCTAAAGCCAACCGAATCAATATGAGGGATTTTCCGGAGTTAAAGCACAAATCAGTCATCGTGCAAAAGACTGTGGCTCTCAAAGCGTACAATGGCCACGCAACTGAGACTAAAGGTTTGTGTCGGCTGACTGTGAAGGGGAAAACAAGAAGCCACACACTTGTGGTTGTGATTGTACCAGAGGAGCATGATTCTCTTTTGGGGGATACAGCATGTGAGTTGCTGGGACTGGTTAAGAGAGTGTACACCATTAATGACTGACTGGCTGCACAGTGTTCAACATGGTGAGATGATTCCTCAAATATATTCACGTGTTCACAGGATTTGGAGATCTGAGAGTCTGTATGGACCCCAAGGACCGTAATAAATGTATCAAAAGGGAGTATTTTCAGATTCCTAAGAGGGAGGAGATAGCGTGTGAAATGGCTGGCTCATATTATTTCTCCAGTTTGGATGCTTCGAATGGATTCTGGCAGATGTAGCCAGCACCAAGCCTTGTACAGTCAATACCTCCTTTGGAAGATATTCCTTTAAGACGTTACCTTTGGGCATAAGTTCTGCCCCTGAGCTCTTTCACAAGGCCAAGGAAAATGTCAATGAGGTGTTAGAGGGAGTCCGAGTGTATATGGATGATTTTGTGGTCTGTGGTCCTCCATTCAGAAACACATTGAGCGGTTGGAAAATATTCTGCAGAGTGTTCAGAAGCATGGTTTGAAGCTAAATTGGGCGAAATGTCTGTTCTGTGTGAAGGAAATTACATTTCTTGGGAATAAACTTTCCTTGGAGGGTGTACAGCCTGATCATGCCAAGGTCAAAGTGGTGAGGGAGATGGCTTATCCCACACATGGGAAAGGCATTCCGCGTGTTTGGGTTATGGTAAATTATTTAGGGAGGTTTGTACCAAATCTGTCAGCTAAAACAGAGAACTTAAGGACACTCCATCAGGACAGATATCTCGTGGAATGGAACCTGACAGGGCTACTAAGGTGTACACAGAAGCCTCTAAACATGGCTTTGGAGCAGTGCTGCTTCAGGAGCAACAAGATGTGTGGAAGCCTGTGGCTTATGAACCCGTTCTTTGACTGATTCTGAGAAGTCTTATGCTCAAATAGTGCCTAGGGTTGGTCATTGGTTGTGAGAAGTTTCACTGTTAGATTTATGGCTTACAAACGGTGATTCTAGAAATAGACCATAAACCCCTTATTCCAATTTCTCTTAAAAAATCTGAATGAAATGCCTCCTCGTCTTCAAAGGATGATGATGAGTTTGCAACGCTATGATTTTGTTCCAACTTATGTGCCTGGGTCAACTTTGGTGGTAGCTGATGCCCTCTCAAGGGCTCCACCAGTGGTGGCCCAAATCAGCATCAGTCAGGAGTCTATGGAGGAGGAGGTTGCCTTGTATGTGGATATGGTCATGGAGTCACTTCCTGTTTCTGAGCAGTAACTAAGGAGAAAAGCCGAAGAGACCACAACATATCCCATTCTTTGCAAGGTGATCCATAATATGGAAAATGGCTGACAAAAAGGCTCTTGTAAGCAATACTTCCCACTAAGCGCAGAGCTGTCAGTGGTCAATGGTGTGCTGTTGAAGAACAACAGAATGGTGATACCTACTGAAGGACATCTGGGAGCTGAGAAATCTAAGAGAAGGGCCAGAGAGTCCCTTATTGGCCAAATATAAAATATAGCATTGACCAGATAGGGCAACTTGCCCCTTTCAGGTTCATAATTTGTTTCTAGCCTTAAATTAGGCACTGGCCAGCCGAGTTAGCTAACTAGCAACCTCACTAGCAGAAAGTCTGAGTTGAAATAAATGCTAGCCAGCTAGTTAGCATAATCTAATGTCTGCTAGCATAGCTTGCTAGCCCCAGTTAGCAGGGTTAGGGATCAGAGTTAGTATAGCGGTTAGGTTAAGGTCAGAATAGGAGTTAGGGTTAGATTAGGTGTCAGTTCTCCACTGTCCTTCAGATACTTTTTATTTTCAGATGAGGCCTTTAGAAGAAAATATATGACCGTGTTGGCTATGGCGAAGATGCGCTTCATTGTGTCATGAATGCTATTGAAAATGGATAGGGCATTAAGGCAGCTTCCCATGCTTTTAATGTGCCACCCAAAACCCTGAGGCGCCACAGAGACCAGCAGTCCAAAAGTCCAGGCCACAGCCATTTGGGTGGGTTACCAGTCTTCACCGGCTCTATCAAATGTGACCTGGTGAGTCATATCCAAAAATGGAAAGAGCCCTTTCGTTCTTTGACCTGGCGGAGAGGATGGGAATCCAAAACACATTCAATAAAGAAAGATGGGTGGTTATATTCCAATGAATTAGTCAAGCATATATATACAAACTATTGAAAACCGGTTGCTCTTGAATTTCATTTTAAAGAATACTATGATGTTAAATCTTGCCTTGTTCAAATGATAATGACTTTAGTTCAACTCTACATAATAGAGTGTAAGGAAAAGGTAGAATAAGTTTAATGAATTAATGAATTTATGTGGACACTTCTGTGAAACACAATGGCATAATATTCTATTGGTGTAAGTTATCCCCAGGGGTGGGTGCATCTAAACCCTGTATCTGTGAAAATGTCCCTTTCCTAAAAAATACATTTTATTAAATAACTACAAATCTGTTAAATGTAGCCATTTATTTTATTTTATAGTTTGTTACCCTAAGCATGGCCGTCATCCACCTACAATGTTTTCCAAAACGTTGCTTTTTATGTCAGCAATTAGACCTTGATCTGGGGGGGGGGGGGCTTACCCCATGTAACCCTACTTGGTACCTCTATGTTCATTCACATATGCAGTTGTCGGTATTCTGAGCCAAACTGCTATTCAGTATTTTTGTTTGCATGCATGAATAACTAGGACATTACATCAACCATTTAGTTTGCATTGTCTTGGTAAGACAGCTGTGTGTACAACGCGTTTACATGGGCAAACAGGGTACCTCTTACAAACAGGGTACCTCTTACAAACAGGGTACCGCTTACAAACAGGGTACCTCTTACAAACAGGGTACCTCTTACAAACAGGGTACCTCTTACAAACAGGGTACCTCTTACAAACAGGATACCTCTTACAAACGGGGTACCTCTTACAAACAGGGTACCTCTTACAAACAGGGTACCGCTTACAAACAGGGTACCTCTTACAAACAGGGTACCTCTTACAAACAGGATACCTCTTACAAACAGGGTACCTCTTACAAACAGGGTACCTCTTACAAATGGGGTACCTCTTACAAACAGGGTATCAAGTAGGGCGCTGATACAGCGCAGCAGAGATAGGCTACAGATTTCAAAAGCACTCAGTCTCAACATTTGAACTTCATGTGTAAAGCGTGATAATACAAACAGATTTCAATCATTCCAATGCAATAACCCCCAAAATGTACTGTAGCCCGCTTAGTCACTTGATCCTGGTGCCGGGTCTGCTGCCAGAGATTTGTACATAATGAATATCTCACTGTTCTCTGCAGGCCTCTCACTTCTAATTTCATAAACAGATGTATCTACCTTTCTTTGCTTGCTGTTTTAGCCAACACAGACAGCAATGTAAACAGATCAACAACAAATAAGCATAACATTCAGATGGCCTTAGCAGCTGCTCACATTGCCATGGTAAGGTGCCAAGGTGACAGGCCATTTGGCGCCGTGCATGGTGCACTATGGAGGCTCCTGTTATAACGTATGACCGCAGAGAGGCAGTCTAGTATCGACTCATTCTCTGGCAGAGAGAACACACACACACACTTTGTGCAGAGAGAACACAGATTGTTTATGAACACAGTCTGAAACCTATGATTACACACTGAGTCTGTAAGATAATAGAATAGGATTTCTTTATGTACGTTGTGAGACAATGCTCAGACAATCTGCTGAAGAATATACCAAGCTGTTAGTAGTTAAACAAAGGTAGTGTGTGGTTTCATATAACATTGGTGCATGTTGTATTCCTACTGGGCATCAGACCATGATGTGATTAATGTTTGGTTGTTGACAACAAACATGCACAAACTTCTGTTGAGTAAATAAAAAAGCACTCTTCAATATCGCACATTGTTTTCTTTCCTTTTCGTCAAGACCTCTGAAATGTAAAATAACAGGAAAGGTGTTAACAACAGAGCGTACCCGAGCATGTATACTCAGATCTGTTGTCATGCTTTTACCAATCATGATGTATCTTATGTGCATTATCAGGAGGTAGCAGAGAAACTAGGCCTTGGTTTCCTGAGGGAACAGCAGTGAGGCTGAAGACTGCACTGCGCTCATAGAGATAGATAGGACTCGTCTTTGTATCTGTGCCATTATAGCGTCTGTGAGAGCATGGGCAGCGCCACTGAGGCTATTGGCATTGTGAGGTCGTCAATTTTCTTCTTCACGATTGGCTGATCCCTCTTCATGACCCGATTGGACACGACACCAACAGGGTCACCATGAGGGATCAGCCAATGAAGTTGGAAGTCCCACCCAGTTGACTATATTAAAATGGCTCTGTCCATGCTAATACAGCCTTTAGGCTACTAGAGGCCTCTATCATTATCTATGACTGAGCTTCACACTGGTTAAGCCTTTCACATCCATCCACACACACACACACACACACACACACACACACACACACACAGAGACACACACACACACACACACACACACACACACACACACTTAAGAGTTGCTCTGAGTAAAGATGGAGCAGGCTCCTTTGATCACTCCCTGCTGACTCTGATTAGTATGTAGATGTAGAGTTCAGACCTACAGGGACCTGGCAGCCATGACACCTAGATACCGCAGAGGAATCTCACCCGCTCAACCCTTTCCCTCTCCATCATCCAATCAGAGGTCTTACATTCTCTTTTCTGACAATTAGAACCCTCTCATTGTTTCAACATTCAACCTGAATACTTTAACTGGCTAATCATCCAATCAGAACCCTCTCACACTCTCCGATCAGCCAATCAGTAGTTCTCAAATTCTTTCTGCCTCCAATTAGTGGAGTTTGTCTGCAACTTCAGTATGAATCGCATGAAAAGCTTATTTTCCATGATAACAGAAAACATTAGATAGAGAGAGAGAGGAGTCTATGAATAATTGTTGTTTTACTCTGACCCACTTTGGATTCCATACCCTTCGGCTGTTTGTTGAAACCAAACATTCACTGATTAATACCTAACGAAAAACACAGAATATAAAATGACCTTATCTGGGAAATTTTCATAGAGAGAAACACACTCAGGCGCACACACAAACACACACATCCATGCACAAATCATCCTCATCTCTTTCTTTACATAGAAGAGAATGAGCTGTCAGAACAGCTGATTGATGATGTCTGTCCGTCACCATGACGATGAAGGGTCAGTGAGGTCAGAGATCTAAAATGTTAGGAGGATAGAAAAGCTTATTAATGTTACCATTTTTTATCGCAGGTTGACGTTTGTCATGGGTCTTGCCCTGGAGGCAGAACTGAGCGGTTCCTCTAGAGTTTAGATCAGAGCTGCTCAACCCTCTTCCTGGAGATCTACCGTCCTGTGGGTTTTCAGTCCAACCATAATTTAACACACCTCATTCCACTAATTACCTGTTCAACTTCTTAGGGTTAGGCCCACTTTTTCTCAATTTCCTCCTGACTGAAGTAAAGTAAACTGCCTGTTGCTCAGGCCCTGATGCCAGGATATGCATATAATTGGTACCATTGAAAAGGAAACACTTTGACGTTTGTAGAAATGTTAAAATAACACAATCGATATGGTAGGAGAAAATCCAAAGAAAAACCAACAATACTTTTTTTTGTTGAGAGAGCCCATGTTCTTACAATGGAAAGAATTGGGGCATACTGAAGTCTAGCTCCCATGATGCAATTCCTATGGCTTCCACATGGTGTCAGCATTCAATGTTCAAGGTTTCAGGCTTTTAACCTCCAAAACAAATAAGAAATAAGAGTTTTAGTACAGGGACACAGTCTTGGAAATTTGTGTTTGGGCACGCAATGAAGACAAGACGTACCTGCTAAAATTGGTTTCCTATTGAACATACTTCTTTCCATAAGAAATATTATAGTTTGATTACATGTTAGGGTATCTGAGGAGTGTATAGAAATGTATTTTGAATTGTTGAAACAAAGTTTAGAGGTAGATTTTTGGATTCCTTTCTCTGCATGTTGAACGAGTGGATTACGCAAATCGATGACGCCAACTCAACAGACAAGCTGAATCAGATACGCTAAATTAGGGTTGGACTGAAAACCTACAGGACAGTAGATTTCCAGGAAGAGGGTTGGACTGAAAACCTACAGGACAGTAGATTTCCAGGAAGAGGGTTGGACTGAAAACCTACAGGACAGTAGATCTCCAGGAAGAGGGTTGGACTGAAAACCTACAAGACAATAGATCTCCAGGAAGAGGGTTGTACTGAAAACCTACAAGACAATAGATCTCCTGGAAGAGGGTTGGACTGAAAACCTACAAGACAATAGATCTCCAGGAAGAGGGTTGGTCAGCCCTGGTTTAGATGTTCCAGCTGCAAAGTTATAATTGTCTCTATCATAAAAATTCATAACATTTGCTTTTTGTCTTAATTTAAGGTTAGGATTAGCAGTGTTAAAGTTAGGTTTAAAATCAGATTGTATGACTTTGTGACTGTGCCAGCTTGTGACCACCCTGCAGAGCTGCCTCCAGAACATGAGTCATCTCAATAAATGCCAACCTGCTTTTTTATCAGGACAACATTTACTGACCAAACGAACATTTCTCTTTTTTTTCAGCAGTGCATGTCGTGTTGCACGACACTGCATTACTAGCCCTATCAATTTAATTGTAATATTTTGTTGCATATCGCACCTGCTCCTGTTAGATTCATGTATCTAGTGATGGGAAACAGAGACTTTCACCACAGTGCCTAAAAATGGTTAATTATGAGCTTTTAACACTGCACATTAGTGACATCTGCTGGTCAGCAATGAAAAGCAGCACTGTCTTTCCCACAATATTCATTAAATCTCCATGACACAGTGGTTGGTCGTGGGTCTTATTAGCCTGCGTTTTAGTGGTGATGGTGATGTTCCATAAAAAAATTCTAACTACAGTCTAAGTATGGTATCAAGTAGCCCGCCTGTCTCAGGCACTGCGTCACTACAGTCCCTGGTTCGAATCCAGGCTGAATCACATCCGGCCGTGATTAGGAGTCCCATAGGGCGGCGCACAATTGGCCCAGCGTCGTCTGGGTTTGGCAGGGGTAGGCCATCATTGTAAATAAGAATTTGTTCTTAACTGGCTTGCCTAGTTCAATAAAGGTTACATATTTTTAAAAAGTAGAGGGTGGTGTTTGAAAGCAACTTAGCATCGAAGATAGTACTGGATCCACGGCAAACTCAGTCGGAATTTGCAACACACAGTTTGAAAAACAACGTCATTGATCACGTGATAATGTTACTTTGAAACGAGCATGAGTACATTGTTTCGGCTCAGTAGTGCTTTGAAAACTGCATCAGAACTCCGGTATCAATCATCCCATCACTACTTATACCCCTCATTCCGCTCTTATCCCGGACCAGCATGCTACCTGCTTTCACCACAGTTCCTCTCCGCCATGCCTGGCAGCTCCGGGTTTTACCGTGGCGTGTCCATGGCTGATTCCCAGCGTGCTCTCCCAAGTGCATTCCCCGATTATCCATAGCCCTGCTTCACCAAATGCCCCAGCGCATCTCCCGGCCAGATGTAAGCCTCATGCTTCGCTCCTCAGTGGACCCATGAGGCCCTGTCGCCAACCATAGCGTCCGAGTCCTATCTATTCACCCATCGCCGCTACAGTAATTTATGTTGACATAGTTCCTGTTCTTATTCATCTGTGTGCCAACTCCATCATTTGTGTGCCAAGTCCATCATTTGTGTGCCAAGTCCATATTTTGTGTGACAACTCCAGCATTTGTATGCCAATTCCATAATTTGTGTGCCAAGTCCATATTTTGTGTGACAACTCCAGCATCTGTGTGACAACTCCATCATTTGTGTGCCAAGTCCATCATTTGTGTGCCAATTCCATCATTTGTGAGCCAAGTCCATATTTTGTGTGACAACTCCAGCATTTGTGTGCCAATTCCATCATTTGTGTGCCAAGTCCATCATTTGTGTGCCAAGTCCATATTTTGTGTGACAACTCCATCACTTGTGTGCCAATTCCATCATTTGTGTGCCAAGTCCCTCATTTGTGTGCCAATTCCGTCATTTGTGTGCCAAGTCCATATTTTGTGTGACAACTCCAGCATTTGTGTGACAACTCCAGCATTTGTGTGCCAACTCCATCATTTGTGTGCCAAGTCCATATTTTGTGTGACAACTCCAGCATTTGTGTGACAACTCCAGCATTTGTGTGCCAACTCCATCATTTGTGTGCGAACTCCATCATGTGTGTGCCAAATCCATCATTTGTGTGCCAAGTCCCTCATTTGTGTGCCAATTCCATCATTCGTGTGCCAAGTCCATATTTTGTGTGACAACTCCAGCATTTGTGTGCCAATTCCATCATTTGTGTGCCAAGTCCATTATTTGTGTGCCAAGTCCATATTTTGTGTGACAACTCCATCATTTGTGTGCCAATTCCATCATTTGTGTGCCAATTCCATAATTTGTGTGCCAAGTCCATCATTTGTGTGCCAATTCCATCATCTGTGTGCCAATTCCATAATTTGTGTGCCAAGTCCATATTTTGTGTGACAACTCCATTATTTGTGTGCCAAGACCCTCATTTGTGTGCCAATTCCATAATTTGTGTGCCAAGTCCATCATTTGTGTGCCAATTCCATCATCTGTGTGCCAATTCCATCATTTGTGTGCCAACTCCATCATGTGTGTGCCAACTCCATCATTTGTGTGCCAAGTCCATCATTTGTGTGCCAATTCCATCATTTGTGTGCCAAGTCCATATTTTGTGTGACAACTCCATCATTTGTGTGCCAATTCCATCATTTGTGTGCCAAGTCCCTCATTTGTGTGCCAATTCCGTCATTTGTGTGCCAAGTCCATATTTTGTGTGACAACTCCAGCATTTGTGTGACAACTCCAGCATTTGTGTGCCAACTCCATCATTTGTGTGCGAACTCCATCATGTGTGCCAACTCCATCATTTGTGTGCCAAGTCCCTCATTTGTGTGCCAATTCCATCATTCGTGTGCCAAGTCCATATTTTGTGTGACAACTCCAGCATTTGTGTGCCAATTCCATCATTTGTGTGCCAAGTCCATCATTTGTGTGCCAAGTCCATATTTTGTGTGACAACTCCATCATTTGTGTGCCAATTCCATCATCTGTGTGCCAAGTCCCTCATTTGTGTGCCAATTCCATAATTTGTGTGCCAAGTCCATCATTTGTGTGCCAATTCCATCATCTGTGTGCCAATTCCATCATTCGTGTGCCAAGTCCATATTTTGTGTGACAACTCCAGCATTTGTGTGCCAATTCCATCATTTGTGTGCCAAGTCCATTATTTGTGTGCCAAGTCCATATTTTGTGTGACAACTCCATCATTTGTGTGCCAATTCCATCATTTGTGTGCCAATTCCATAATTTGTGTGCCAAGTCCATCATTTGTGTGCCAATTCCATCATCTGTGTGCCAATTCCATCATTTGTGTGCCAAGTCCATATTTTGTGTGACAACTCCATTATTTGTGTGCCAAGTCCCTCATTTGTGTGCCAATTCCATAATTTGTGTGCCAAGTCCATCATTTGTGTGCCAATTCCATCATCTGTGTGCCAATTCCATCATTTGTGTGACAACTCCAGCATTTGTGTGACAACTCCATCATTTGTGTGACAATTCCATCATTTGTGTGCCAAGTCCATCATTTGTGTGCCAACTCCAGCATTTGTGTGCCAACTCCATCATTTGTGTGCCAACTCCATCATGTGTGTGCCAACTCCATCATTTGTGTGCCAAGTCCATCATTTGTGTGCCAATTCCATCATTTGTGTGCCAAGTCCATATTTTGTGTGACAACTCCATCATTTGTGTGCCAATTCCATCATTTGTGTGCCAAGTCCCTCATTTGTGTGCCAATTCCGTCATTTGTGTGCCAAGTCCATATTTTGTGTGACAACTCCAGCATTTGTGTGACAACTCCAGCATTTGTGTGCCAACTCCATCATTTGTGTGCGAACTCCATCATGTGTGCCAACTCCCTCATTTGTGTGCCAATTCCATAATTTGTGTGCCAAGTCCATCATTTGTGTGCCAATTCCATCATCTGTGTGCCAATTCCATCATTTGTGTGACAACTCCAGCATTTGTGTGACAACTCCATCATTTGTGTGACAATTCCATCATTTGTGTGCCAAGTCCCTCATTTGTGTGCCAATTCCATCATCTGTGTGCCAAGTCCCTCATTTGTGTGCCAATTCCATAATTTGTGTGCCAAGTCCATCATTTGTGTGCCAATTCCATCATCTGTGTGCCAATTCCATCATTTGTGTGACAACTCCAGCATTTGTGTGACAACTCCATCATTTGTGTGACAATTCCATCATTTGTGTGCCAAGTCCATCATTTGTGTGCCAACTCCAGCATTTGTGTGCCAACTCCATCATTTGTGTGCCAACTCCATCATGTGTGTGCCAACTCCATCATTTGTGTGCCAACTCCATCATTTGTGTGCCAACTTCATCATCTGTGTTCCAACTCCATCATCTGTGTGCCAACTCCATCATCTGTGTGCCAACTCCATCATTTGTGTGCCAAGTCCCTCATTTGTGTGCCAATTCCATCATGTGTGTGCCAACTCCAAAATTAGACGAGCTGGCTACTCACCACACAGCCGCTAGGCTACCCTCTGTCTTTTAGGGCAGGCATCTCATTCATTGCAAGCATTCTCCATACAATTCCGTTTTCATTTCCTTCATGTTAAGCGTAATTATTATGGCATTCATTAAAGTAGTGTCCAGGGTCACGTATGCCACAGTCTGTAACGGCAGGCCACACATAGTACCAGAGGTATAAATTGGCCACATGCTATCATACTGCAGACTTGCTTTCTCCTCTCGAAATCTTAATGTCCGTCCAGCCATGATTGTTCTCTCTCCCTCTTGTTATTGATCTCTCCATCGTGCCCCTTTTCTTCCCTCTCTCCGGTCGGTTGACTACGGCTGGCCCTCCTGTTGGGACCACAACCACCTCCACCCATGTTGCCTACAACATGACAATATTACACACCCGAGGGCCACCATGCCGACATACCCTGCTGCCTCCACTGCCTCACATTCATTCTACCACCACCAACTCGGCCTCCAAGCCTTAGATTAGGGCTCAAAGACTTTGACCCAATGCTGCTCCGGATCTGGCTTCTCTCTTAGCATCCACAGATTACAACTTGGCATCCGACACAGCGTAAGTCCCTGCAGGTACAGCATCCCCCGATGGCCCAGCAGGCCATGCTGCAGGCATGCTGTATCTCTCCCACCTCTCTCTAATACCTGAAGACACGTACACATCCCTCTCTCCTCCGTTCTCTCTCACCGCACCTGGTCTCCTCCACACTGGCAGTGTGCCCCCTGAATCCAATACCAGCTCTGGCCCCCAAGCTCCCTTGCCTCTTGCTACTACTTTTCTTTCTGACCCTAGAACTCTGACGTCTGCTTCGGAAGTGGCTCATGCACTCTCTCTGCCAGCGACGGCCTCTCTCTCAGCATAATGCTTCCACTGTCTCCGCCGGCAGTTCAACTGATTTTTAGGTTGCACACTCTGGCCTTCCGGCTACCTTGCCTGCTCGATCTTCACAGTATTGTGCTCCTCTCCCACCAGGTCTCACTGGCCCCGTGACCACTGCTCTGGCAGCGGCTCACCCTCTCTATTGGGCCAGTGTCGACCTTTCTCTTTTCTTGGGTCCTGCTGTCACCATTGCAGCATCTCCTCTCTCTGCCAGCAATGACCTCTCACATCCCGACCTACTCAGCCAGTTTCATGCCTGCCACCCCCGCAGCGGTCCAGACCCTGGCCCTCCCAGCTATGACACTGTTATGGTTCAGTGAACCGACTGTCTCTCTGTTCCATTCTAAACTGCCAGCTGCTCTGGCCTCTCGGGTACCTAGCATGCTTGATCTTCACAGCCTCTAGCAGTTCTCCCCCTCTCAGATCTTGCTGGCCCTGTGTCTGCTGCTATAGCAGCGGCTTAGCCCTCTCTCTGCCAGTGACGACCTCTCTCTGCATAGCCTGTGACCCATGCTCCCGGGGTGACACACCCTCCCTCTACACAAGTGACAAACTTCATCATCGCCTTTAATCCCACTGGTCCTGTGACTGCCACCCTTGCAGTGCCTCACCTTCTCTGCCAGTGATGACCGCTCAGTCAGCTATCTGTGGCTCGGCCCTTGTTCCTTACAGCTGTTACGTTCTCATTTTTCAGTGAGCCGATTGCTTCCATGTTACAGTTTTCACTGCTAGCCGCAGCCCAGCCCTGCCCTCCGCCTCACCATTCACTCTCGACAGCCACCCTGACTCTTCTTCTACCCAACACCCTCCACTTCAATTTGCATCCAGTCTCTTCCTTGCTCCTCCAGCAGATCCTAAATGTGACCACTGTTACGGCAATGGCTCACCCCCTCTCTCTGCCACGGATGACCTCTCCCCACCTCAGGTCTGTCTAGCCTGTCCTCTCTCCCCCACCCCAAGTCCCTCCGTCCCCTTCCTTGGCTCACCCTTGTCATCGCTTGGAGTTGGATGACCTCCACTCAATCGTTATGGATCTGGCCATTCATTTTGGTGGCGCAACAATCTACGGCTGCCATCATACTGGGGTGCTCTCGACAGCTGTATGGTCGCCCCCTCCTAGATAAGTGAACCAACTGCCTCTGTTCTAGTCTTCATCTGCTCGCCACCCACCCTCGTCGCCAGCCAATCACCATTGACATCCAGTCTGTCTGCATCCAGATGCTGAGATAAGGTTAGGTCTCCATCGCAGTCTTTCCACGCTGGTATTGTTCCAAGTTTACATCCTCATCTTTTACCAACACTGAGTATACCAAACAGAACTGAACTGCCTCAATTCGTAGTGGCATGGACTCTACAAGGAGCAGAAAGTAATTACACAGGGATCAGTGGCGACCTGTCATTCAGCTGTCATTCAGCTGCCCCACGTGTTTTAAGCCCAAAATTGTATATCTGTTTTTTAGGGGCTTGCCTGTTTTGCATGTTATTTTGGCATTAATAAGTGTCACATATTAGTTTGCCAACAATGTAAAAAAAAATGTTTATATATATATATAATTGAGTTAATAAAGACTCACACAAACATGGTCCTTTCTTTGTTTACTTGGCAGCTCTAAAATGTAGGTGTTTCAGTCTAGCGCGGTTTTTCTGTGGTGGTGGGGCAAGCCAGCAGAAAAGACAAATCGTTATGTCATGATTGGCGCTGTGTTCTGTCACTCATGGGGACACCACATCACCGCCACATCTAAGGTTAGAGCAAAAAACTCAAGCCCCTTGGGTGCTGCCATAGAGTTACATTAGAAGTGACCATTCAAGAAGGCTCAAGTTCATTGGCCACAGATAAAATGACGTCAAATCACGTTATATGTACAGTAGCTTTGATTGGCCTGATCATGTTAACATCATACTTTCAAAATCTTAGCTAGCAGTCATCATGAATCAAGTCGACAATCTGCTGGCAAATCCTTTTTAATCCTTGTCATATGAAGAGAAATAATGAAGAGAAAGTATGGATAAAACATATCGGTGCTCATCGGCCATTGGACATAAACATGACACAACAAGTTGGAAATCACAAATTCAACAACGAGTGGTTTGGAAGGAATCAGTGGCTAACTGCAAGCATTGCAAAGCAATCACTAGCCTGCTTTTCTGTGGAGTGGCTTTCTGGTCCCAATTCTGGGTTTAAGGGGATCTTTTCCAAGTTTAAAATGATAAACATATATAACCTTGGCCATGCTGTCAATGAAGCATGATTTGTGCTGTGCTCAAAACAACTCTTAACTCGGAACTGCCAAAACTTGACTTCAGTGAGTTCAAGTCAACTGGGAAGTTGGGAAGGAGGTCCGACTGGGAAAATATGCTTTCAACGGTCATCCAACTCAGAATTGTAAATCCGGCCTCTTTATGCAGCTACAACCTGAAGATCAATGACTTCATAATTTTTTTCGAGTTCCCAGTTGTCTTGTAATCACCATAAATCCAGAGAATGCGATACTTTGGCAAAATTTGCCCCTGAACGACCGCCACGCCACCTTCCTGTTCAAGTAAGCACAGCACAGTCCTGCATAAATGATATAATATGCCATGGAGATAGTATTACTTTCTTAGATACAGTATACTTAAGTGTATGTTGTGTAGTAAGATGTTAGTAGCCCATATGCCTCACCCTAATAAATTGGTGTATTTACCCCTTTTGCCTATTGTTCTGACTTGGTGGTGCACATGTAGCCTATAACCTGTTTTAGAGAAATGCAATCATCAAATATTGTAAGAACTTTCATTGTCTGCTTATATGCCCCCTTTATTTATACTATTGTTCTGATTTGGTGTACATGGAGAACACTGTAAGAACGGCCCATGTTCTGAATTCTGTCGCTGTACATTTCAAAAGTGCTAAACAAATAGTTATATTGAATATGTCCGTCCTAGCTCCCTCATTAACAATGTCTTAATATAAATTATGGATTGCCTCTTATACGTTTGTTGTCTAGTTATGCCATAGTTTGTAAATCTCAATTGTCATTAGAAACCACATTTGTTTAAGCAAGTCAGCCATATCAACTGTTTTTTAATAGGCAGTAAATGAGGCTGAATGAGCTGTTTTGCTGCCAGACAAGGCTCCGCTGATAGCCAAAATTGCCACTGACAGGGATGCTGGCCCATGTTGACTCCAATGTTTCCCACAGTTGTGTCAAGTTGGCTAGTTGTCCTTTGGGTGGTGGGCCATTCTTGATACACACAGGAAACCTTTGAGCATGAAAAACCTAGCAGGATTGCAGTTCTTGACCCAAACTGGTGCGCCTGGCACCTACTATCATACCCCGTTCAAAGGCGCTTAAATGTTTAGTCTTTGCCATTAACCCTCAGAATGGCGCACATTCACAATCTATGTCTGAATTCGCTCGAGGCTTAAAACATGACTCTCCATCCAATCCATTATTCATCACTGAATATGGTTCCATTGGCTCGCCATTGGTTCCATTCCCATCTGAGACAGATTATCCCTGTACGGCTATCCTACTGACCAATAGTCCAGACACTCCTTCTGCATCCATGGCATTTCGACACAGCATCCCAAGTAAAATAACATTTTATTGGTCACATACAAATGGTTAGCAGATGTTAATGTGTAGAGAAATGCTTGTGCTAGTTCCGACAGTGCAGTAATATTGTTAGCAGTTGATGTTACTCTTCAATAGCACAGACCCCAAAGCAAATCAGGGGGAGAAAAATAGGTTTATTCAAAGAGAACAAATCATGCGTGGAGGTAGATGTTCATTCTCCCCTGTCCTCAGTGATTCTCTTCAGTGATTTTCTCCACAAAACAAAACGACAGGATGTAGTTTTATCACCCAGTCCTAGCCTGTGGTTGACCAATTAGAATTCCTTGCAATAAAACTGGGCCAAAGGCCAAATAACAAGTATCCTATTCAATGTAACCAATTTGCACCAATGAGAACTTGCCGCACTGAAATTCCTCCCATGTCTCTGACCCATTGATCATTAATCCCATATTATGGAAAAAACACTATTTCCATTGATCGTTAGTACTCTAATGACTTAGTCCTCTTGACCTCTCGTCCTCTGCGTTATGTATTTATCTTCCAAATATTCTTACAATATCTAACAATTCCCCAACAACTACCTAATAAACACATCTAAAGGGAGTGAAAAATAATATGCGCAACAGAAGGGATAAGATGCAGTATATACAGTTGTAGTCGGAAGTTTACATAAGTTTACATACACCTTTAAACATTTAAAATCAGTTTTTCACAATTACTGACATTTAATCCAAGAAAAAAGGTGTTGTCTTAGGTCAGTTAGGATCTGTTAGGGCTAGGCGTACCGCTTGCAGGTGAAACTGGAGGGCGCGCAATTCAAATAAATAATCATAACAATTATGGATATTAAACATTTAGGTACATATACGGTTGAAGTCGGAAGTTTACATACACAGGTTGGAGTCATTAAAACTCGTTTTTCAACAACTCCACAAATGTCTTGTTAACAAACTATAGTTTTGGCAAGTAGGTTAGGACATCTACTTTGTGTATGACACAAGTCATTTTTCCAACAATTGTTTACACAGATTATTTCACAATTCCTGACATTTACTACAAGTAAAAAATCCCTGTTTTAGGTCACTTTATTTTAAGAATGTGAAATGTCAGAATAATGGTAGAAAGAATGATTTATTTCAGCTTTAATTTCTTTCATCACATTCCCAGTGGGTCAGGAGTTTACACTCAATTAGTATTTGGTAGCATTGCCTTTAAATTGTTTAACTTGGGTCAAATGTTTCGGGTAGCCTTCCACAAGCTTCCCACAATAAGTTGGGTGAATTTTGGCCCATTCCTCCTGACAGAGCAGGTGTAACGGAGTCAGGTTTGTAGGCCTCCTTGCTCGCAAGCACTTTTTCAGTTCTGCCCACACATTTTCTATAGGATTGAAGTCAGGGCTTTGTGATGGCCACTCCAATACCTTGACTTTGGTGTCCTTAAGCCATTTTGCTACAACTTTGGAAGTATGCTTGGGGTCATTGTCCATTTGGAAGACCGATTTGCGACAAAGTTTTAACTTCCTGACTGATGTCTTGAGATGTTGCTTCAATATATCCACCTAATTTTCCTGCCTCATGATGCCATATATTTTGTGAAGTGGACCAGTCCATCCTGCAGCAAAGCACCCCCACAATATGATGCTGCCACCCCTGTGCTTCACAGTTGGGATGGTGTTTTTCGGCTTGCAAGCCTCCACCTTTTTCCTCCAAACATAACGATGGTCAATTTAAGTATGCTCTCTCTAATTCTTTCTTTCTTTCTCTCTCTCTCAGAGGACCTGAGTCCTAGAACCATGCTTCAGGACTACCTGGCATGATGACTTCTTGCTGTCCCCAGTCCACCTGGCCATGCTGCTGCTCCAGTTTCAACTGTTCTGCCTGCAGCTATCGAACCCTGACCTGTTCACCGGACGTGCTACCTGTCCCAGACCTGCTGTTTTCAACTCTCTAGAGACAGCAGGATACTCTCAATGATCGGCTATGAAAAGCCAACTGACATTTACTCCTGAGGTGCTGACTTGTTGCAACCTCGACAACTACTGTGATTATTATTATTTGACCATGCTGGTAATTTCTGAACATTTGAACATCTTGGCCATGTTCTGTTATAATCTCCACCCGGCACAGCCAGAAGAGGACTGGCCACCCCTCATAGCCTGGTTCCTCTCTGGGTTTCTTCCTAGGTTTTGGCCTTTCTAGTGAGTTTTTCCTAGCCACCATGCTTCTACACCTGCATTGCTTGCTGTTTGGGGTTTTAGGCTGGGTTTCTGTACAGCACTTTGATATATCAGCTGATGTAAGAAGGGCTTTATAAATACATTTCATTTGATTTCATTCCTTGCTTTCAGGTTATTTCGATATAGATATTTTTGTACCTTTTTCCTCCAGCATCTTCAAGGTCCTTTGCTGTTGTTCTGAAATTGATTTGCACTTCTCGCTCCAAAGTACTTTCATCTCTAGGAGACAGAACGCGTCTTCTTCCTGAATGGTATGACGGCTGCGTGGTCCCATGGTGTTCATACTTGCGTACTATTGTTTGTACAGATGAATGTGGTACATTCAGGCATTTGGAAATTGCTCCCAAGGATGAACCAGACTTGTGGAGGTCCACAATTGTTTTCTGAGGGCTTGGCTGATTTATTTTGATTTTCCCCTGATGTCAAGCAAAGAGGCACTGAGTTTGAAGGTAGGCCTTGAAATACATCCACAGATACACCTCCAATTGACATAATTTTCTGGAATTTTCCAAACTGTTTAAAGGCACAGTCAACTTAGTCAAATAAACTTCTGACCCAATGGAATTGTGATACAGTAAGTTATAAGTGAAATAATCTGTCTGTAAACAATTGTTGGAAACATTTATTGTGTCATACACACAGTAGATATCCTAACCGACTTGCCAAATCTGTAGTTTGTTAACAAGAAATTTGTGGAGTGGTTGACAATGGGTTTTAATGACTCCAACCTAAGTGTATGTAATCTTCCGACTTCAACTGTACATATGAGAGTAATGTAAGATATGTAAACATTATTAAAGTGGCATTGTTTAAATTGACTAGTGACTCTCCATGTAGGCAGCAGCCTCTCTGAGTTAGTGATTGCTGTTTAGCAGTCTGATGGCCTTGAGATAGAAACTGTTTTTCAGTCTCTTGGTACGAGCTTTGATGCACCTGTACTGAACTCGCCTTCTGGATGGTAATGGGGTGAACAGGCAGTGACTCGGTTGATTGTTGTCATTGATGATCTTTTTGGCCTTCCTGTGACATCGGGTGCTGTAGGTGTCCTGGAGGGCAGGTAGTTTACCCCTGGTGATGCGTTGTGCAGACCTCACTACCCTCTGGAGAGCCTTGCGGTTGTGGGCGGAGCATTTGCCGTACCAGGCGGTGATACAGCCCGACAGGATGCTCTCGATTGTGCATCTGTAGAAGTTTGTGAGTGCTTTTGGTGACAAGCCAAATTTCTTCAGCCTCCTGAGGTTGAAGAGGCGCTGCTGCGCCTTCTTCACGACGCTGTCTGTGTGGGTGGACCAATTCAGTTTGTCCGTGATGTGTACGCCGAGGACCTTAAAACTTACTACCCTCTCCACTACTGTCCCATCGATGTGGATAGGGGGGTGCTCCCTCTGCTGTTTCCTGAAGTCCACAATCATATCCTTTGTTTTGTTGACATTGAGTGTGAGGTTATTTTCCTCACTAGGCTACCTGCTGCCAACCATTCAGCACATGCAGTCCAGAACAGCTCACTTCCTCTCTCGTGTACAACTAACTTAGAATTCTCTTTTTTGGGATTGCCATCACCTCAGCAACCACTACCACGGCCTGACGATGTTTACCTGAGACTCCGAGCCAAGTTTACTCCACGAATCCTTCATCTGCTGCCTTTTGCTCTATCCGGTCCATTCTCATTCTCCTCCTGAATCATCATTCTCACATCCATTCCATTTCCTCCAATAAATATTCTAAACCTATTTCAGTATTTGGTCCTTAAACTTGTGACATTTTGAAAGTCTTTCTTTATCTCCCATTGCACTCTAACACTATCCCTTCTAGTATCTCGCTCTCATCTTATCCTCTCTCGCTCTCTTTCAATGTGTAAAGTCAGAGTTTTACTTCCAGGGTCTTTGTGCATAGGAAGTCCATATTTAATGAAGTGAGTCTCTTGTTAAAATGTTTTTAAGTGCTCCTATGCAGCACTGCAGGCTGGAAGGGGGAGGTGGGGGGCTTTTATTTATTCATTGGGTGGTTCACTGCCTCGTTTCCTCTCTGGGTCTGTGAAGAAGGGAGCGGATTAGAGGGGTTACCCCCCCCCCCTCTCCTCCCTGGTTGGCTGTGTTTCTCCCTCGGGGGACACCCCTTTGTCAGTCCACATTAACATCCATCAGAACACGCTCCTCTGGAGGGGAGATGCACACGCTCACGCATGTATGCACACACTCACACACCAACACACACCACACACACACACACACACACTATTTTGTCTTCATGATAAACTGAAATGGGGAGTCTGCATATTTGAGTTAGACAAGCACAATCCCCCTCTTGATTTGAATCCCTCTTAACAGAAACGTTTGAACAAGCATCTGAAGACTGTCAGAAGAGCGAGAAACTTTCTCCAATTGAAGCCTGCGATCATGCCTTGTGCTAATTCCGTCTGTGTGAAGTTTGGGCTGCCTTCTCCCTCATTATCTCTGTGCTGGGATGATAGGAGAGCAACAGAGTTGAAACATATCATTAACCAAAAGTCTTTCTACAACAAAGGGCACACTCTGCACATAGGTATGGACACACAAGCACTAGCATGCTAACACACTTGTCATTCTTATCATTCCCCTCTAACTGAACTCATATATCTGCAGAATTGCTGTCTTTTGAATGAGACTTCACATTAACGTCTTCTTTCACATCTAAAATGATTCACATTAGACATTTATTTTCATGTCTAAAATTGAAATTCAGTTTTGTGAGGTTGTTTGTGAGTGTGTTAGTGCAGGCTCCTCAGAGGAGGACCATCCTCAGTAAAAATGTAAATAGTGAAACATCCTCCAACCTATCAGAGCTCTTGCTACATGTTGTCCACCCAATCAAAGGATCAGAGAATTCATCTAGTACTGAAAGCTAGCTACAGCTAGCTAGAACTGCATTGCATACAATGTGGTGATTAATTGAATCAAGACAGAGAGAAAGACAATTGAACCTTTTTGAAAAAGTGAATATCTTCAAATATGAAGGAGAAGTAAGCGTGCAATATTTCCTTTGTAGCTAGTTAGTTTAGCCTATTTAAACACCCGGTTCAAACAGAGAGGGATGCTATGTTAGCTAGCTGTCTATGGCTATCCAACAGAGAGGGATGCTATGTTAGCTAGCTGTCTATGGCTATCCAACAGAGAGGGATGCTGTGTTAGCTAGCTGACTATGGCTATCAAACAGAGAGTGATGCTATGTTAGTTAGCTGTCTATGGCTATCCAACAGAGAGGGATGCTATGTTAGCTAGCTGTCTATGGCTATCCAACAGAGAGGGATGCTATGTTAGCTAGCTGTCTATGGCTATCCAACAGAGAGGGATGCTATGTTAGCTAGCTGTCTATGGCTATCCAACAGAGAGGGATGCTATGTTAGCAAGCTGTCTATGGCTATCCAAGACTGGAACACTCCCAAGTCAAGGTGCGTTTTTGGTTTTATTAATTTATTGCCACCGGGGCCCACTGGTGTAACTGCTACACTGCTTACTGACTGTACTGCATGATTATAGAGGGTTCACTGATACGTTAGTTAATAGAACTATGTTGACTATCACGTTAGCTAATATGGTGACAACGATGTTGGCTGTGTGTAGAGTTTAGCGGTGATATGAAGGTTTGGAAATGTCTTTTCTCCTGGTCACGGACAGCTGATGTGAAGGGAAAAGGTGAGAGTCCAACTATTGGACTAATGATTCCAGCTAGATGCAGGCAAAAGTGTGCCAGGCAATACTGAATGTGTCAATGTCAGTCACCTTGATTACTCACATTTTTCACTCAGCCTGTGTTTTATGTCTATGTTGTAAACTTATATCCTTAGGCTAGGTTGTTGTAACCACATGACGGGTATAGGAAACATTTGAGTATCAGGTACAGTTGAAGTTTACATACACTTAGGTTGGAGTCAATAGTACTCGTTTTTCAACCACTTCACAAATTTCTTGTTAACAAACTATAGCTTTGGCAAGTCAGTTAGGACATCTACTTTGTGCATGACACAAATTCTTCCAACAATTGTTTACAGAAGTATTATTTCACTTATAATTCACTGTACCACAATTCCAGTGGGTCAGAAGTTTACATACACTAAACAGCCTCCTAAACAGCTTGGAACATTCCAGAAAATGTCATGGCTTTAGAAGCTTCTGATAGGCTAATTGACATCATATGAGTCAATTGGAGGTGTACCTGTGGATGTATTTCAAGGCCTACCTTCAAACTCAGTGCCTCTTTGCTTGACATCATGGGAAAATCAAAAGAAATCAGCCAAGACCTCAGAACGTATTTTTGTAGACCTCCACACGTCTGGTTCAATCTTTCATCCATACACGTGTGTGTGGTCTGCATGTTCTCACTGGAGGGCCCTGTAACCATGCAGAGTGATGCAGGTTTTCTTCCATTACTCCCCGCCTAATTCAGTTCTTTGACCTAGATTCCAAATTCACACATGCAAGAGTGTTGACCAAGGAGAAGCTGTCCTCTTCAATCACGGTCATTGCCGTGTACGCACGAACTGCAAAGAATAGTCATGAACCATCCTCCTCAGTGAAATTTCATAAAAATAAAAATTGTGAAAAATTAAAAAAGTTATAATTGTTTGACAAAACTTTACTAAATATGTTCATATGTCACCAAATTATTGATTTAAAAAACACTGTTTTGCAGTAACTTCAACAGCACTCTCTGGGGTAGCATAATGGGGTAGCCGGAGGACAGCTAGCTTCTGTCCTCCTCTGGATACATTGACTTCAAAACTAAATCTAGGAGGCTTCTAGGCTTCTAGCATTATGGGGGGGGGGGGGGGGGGGGTCTTTGTTGAGAAGCTTTTTGAAAAGTGATAGTTTGTTGGTTGAGCATTTTGGAAATATGATTAAATTAAAATGTGTTTATTCAAAGATGTAGAAGGTAGATTATACATTGTTTTCTGAACTTTTGAACTTTGTCCAGTTAGTGCAATTCATTTAAATGTGCCTTGCTAACTTCAGTAGCAAGTAGTAGTAGCTAGCTACCAGCTCAAGTGTGAAGTTTTCGCTGCCAACGCTACCGAAAATGTTGTTGACTTTGTTGAAGATCCCCTTTCATTCGCGGAAAAAGTGTGAATTAAAACCAAGGGTCGAACTGAGATCAGTTTCATGAAGAAGAATGAAAAGGTGAGGGCTTTCAATGCAAATTGGTATCAAACCGATAGCCTTGGGCTAAAGAGGTGTACAGTGACCTGAAGAACATCAATCGTTCAGGTCAACGGCAAAACAAAAGCAGGGAGCATATACATGCCCACATCAGGTTCAGGTTTATCAACACCACTGCGTTTTTGGGCATGCAAGAATTGGCTTTCAGAGGACATGACGAGAAGGAAGGTTCCGCTAACAAGGGCAACCACAAAGAGCTTGCTGCGGTAATTGCGCTTTACTATGCTTTACATGCTGAACATATGGAACTTTCTACTGTCTTTTCTGAGATGTCTAAATCCATTCAGAATGATTTGATAGCGCCCATCGCATCATCCTTTAAAAGTTGGATTAAGACCATTTGTACATTGTTACAACACTGTATATATATAAACATGACATTTGTAATGTCTTTATTGATTTGAAACTTCTGTATGTGTAATGTTTACGGTACATTTTTATTGTTTATTTAACTTTTGTATATTATCTACCTCACTTGCTTTGGCAATGTTACCACATGTTTCCCATGTCAATAAAGCCCCTTGAATTGAATTGAATTAATAAAGAGAGGCTGACGCACCTCATTTTGTTTGCACGGTGCGTTATGGTAGGCTTTCCACTTTCCTCCGGTATTTATTTTGCAAAGATGATGACCGACACAAGCAAAAACTCATTACATAAATGTTGCACCAGCCTAGGCTACATCTAAACACTAGAGATCTGACATGCTGTATGGGATGAAAACGAGACTATTTTTCAGTTTGATCAACTGTAGGCTACTAATAAGAGCAGCTGCATACAGCCTATGCGCCCTGTTTATCAAGTCAGAGTAAACTAATTGGTAACGTTATGTATTTATAGTCCATCTGGTCAGGGTAAACTAATTGGTAACGTTATGTATTTATAGTTCATCTGGTCAGGGTAAACTAGTTGGTAACGTTATGTATTTATAGTCCATATGGTCAGGGTAACTAATTGTTAAAGTTATGTATTTATAGTCCATCTGGTCAGGGTAAACTAATTGGTAACGTTAGGTCAGGGTATAGTAATTGGTAACGTTATGTATTTATAGCACCGAGCCTGCCCAACCCTACCTGGCTGGATGCTCCCCGTAGCCAGGCCAGTGCGGCGAGGTGGAATCGACCGCACTGGGCTGTGCTGGCGAACCGGGGACACCATGTGTAGGGCTGGTGCCATGTACCCCGGCCCGAGGAGACGCACTGGAGACCAGATGCGCTGAGCCGGCTTCATGGCTCCTGGCTCGATGCCCACTCTAGCCTGGCCGATACGAAGCGCTGCTATGTAACGCACCGGGCTATGCCTGCGCACCGGGGACACCGTGCGCCTTGCTGCGTAACACGGTGCCTGCCTGGTCCACCTCTCCACGGTAAGCACAGGGAGTTGGCTCAGGTCTCCTACCTGACTTAGCCACACTCCCCGTGTGCCACCCCCCAATACATTTTTGGGGCTGCCTCTCGTCCCAGCCGCGCTGCCATGCTAGCTCCTCATAATGCCGCCTCTCGGCTTTCGCTGTTTCCAGCTCTGCCTTGGGGCGGCGATATTCTCCCGGCTGTACCCAGGGTCCCTTGCCATCCAAGATCTTCTCCCAAGTCCAGGAGTCTTGAACCCGCTGCTCCTGGGTACCACGCTACTTGGTCCGGTTGTGGTGGGTGATTCTGACGAGGAGGAGCGTTTTAAGTGTTCATGATATTTATTATAACTCAGAACACTAAAGAATAAAACAACAAAGAGAACAAAATGAAACCGAAACAGTTCTGTCTGGTGCAGACACCAGACAGAACACAATCACCCACAACTCAAGGTTCTCAATCAGGGACAATGCTTGACAGCTGCATCTGATTGAGAACCATAACAGGCCAAACACAGAAATACCAAATCATAGAAAAACTAACATAGACAACCCACCCAACTCACCATACTAAAACAAAGATATAACAAAATAACTAAGGTCAGAACGTGACAGTACTCCCCCCCCCCCCCCCCCCCCCCAAAGGTGCGGATTCCGGCCGCAAAACCTGAACCTATAGGGGAGGGTCTGGGTGGGTGTCTGTCCGCGGTGGAGGCTCTGGAGCGGGACGTGGACCCCACTCCACCATAGTCTTTGTCCGCCTCTTAACCCGACTCCGTGGCCTCTTTAGAGCGGCGACCCCGCCGCCGACCTCGGACTGGGGACCCTAGCAACGGGTCCCGAATGGACGGGAGATTCCGGCAGCACCAGACAGGCGGGAGACTCCGGCAGCTAAGGAGTGAAGGGCGATTCCGGCAGCGCCGGAGTGACGGGTGATTCCGGCAGCTTCGGAGTGAAGGGCAATTCCGGCAGCACCGGAGTAACGGACGGCTCTGGTAGCTCCTGACTGACCGGCGGCTCTGGCAGCTCCCGACTGGCGGGCGGCTCTGGCAGCTCCTGCCTGACTGACCGGCGGCTCTGGCAGCTCCTGACTGACCGGCGGCTCTGGCAGCTCCTACTGGCGGGCGGCTCTGGCAGGTCAGGACTGGCGGGCGGCTCTGGCAGTTCAGGACAGGCGGGCGGCTCTGCCAGCTCAGGACAGACGGGCGACTCTGGCAGCTCAGGACAGATGGGCGATTCTCGCAGCTCAGGACAGACAGGCGGGCGGCTCTGGCAGCTCAGGACAGATGAGCGATTCTGGCAGCTCAGGACAGATAGGCGGGCGGCTCTGGCAGCTCAGGACAGACGGGCGATTCTGGCAGCTCAGGACAGACAGGCGACTCTGGCAGCTCAGGACAGACGGGCGACTCTGGCAGCTCAGGACAGACGGGAGACTCTGGCAGCTCAGGATAGACGGGAGACTGGTAAGTAAGCAAAATTGGGCTGGCTAGGCTGCCTATACATTTGCAATCCCAAATTATTAAATGAAATTCATTAGTCAACATAATAGTGATGACAGATGTGAGTAACATTTTTATAAAGCTTACAGTTGCGTAGGCGTGCATGATGCAAACATGCATAAAGCAAGCTCAGCCCTGTGAATTATATTCTCCATCAGTTGTTGTCTCTGTGTCTGGGTAGAGGAAACCACCCTCCTAAGCTAATATAAATCATATGAACAAGTATAAGGTTGCTGCAGTTTCACAGGGTTTTTATCCCCCCATCACTCTGGGATCTATGGTGCCACCAGTCTGCTAGGATTTGTCAGTTATCGTCAGGTATGTGGATGATCAGGGCTTTATTCAGGAACGTTTCTTGCGCTACTTTGATATGTCAAATGGGTGAGATGTGCAGTCTGTGTTTGACTTTAAATTTTGAGATGTCTGAGTTTAACTTGATGGAGAAACTTGTTCAAACCTACGATGGAGCAGCTGTAATGGAATGTATCTGCTATTTGTAGTTACAGCTAAGTACCCTGATTAAGAGATGATGACTACTCCACTCCACTACCATCGTCAACTTTCTCCTGACAAGAACTGAAGCCATGAAGTCTTGTGTGCCCGCTCATCCACTGGCACATTTAATGTTTCCTCTCTAGGCACTGTGAGTACCCCTATACAATTTCTCTCATTCCTGTATGCAGAGTCAATCACATTATTACACATCAATGATTTTACTCCTTGCTTGGACTAACTCATTCTTAGTTATTTTGTTTAACTGTGTAGTGTTTTTTTTTGTCTTCCCAGTCAAATCCTGTCCTGCACTGGTCAAGCCTCTGAACACCTCAACTCATGCCTCATTCAATCAATACTGTGATCCTTTCCCAATAATGTGTAAGAAGCCCTCTCATTCCCATTCCTCATAGTATTATACTATAAACGTCTTTATGAAATGCTTTAGGTTAAAATAATTAGTCTTTGACCAGTTTTGAAACATACTTTAACGTCTCTGTGCGTTCTGTGTGGGTTTCCCATTCTCCTCATTGTTTCAAGTTACCAGCCTCCACTGTTCTCAGTAATTGTATTTCTCAAAATTTCCTCTCGCTCTTCATCGTCTTGGAATTGAACATCAAAATACTAAATGCTAAAATGCTAATTGTTTTCTTCCTAACAGTTCTATAGCATCAAACTTAAGTGCATACAGTATGTATTCACCCCCTTTGCTATGAAGCTCCTAAATAAGATCTGGTGTAACCAATTACCTTCAGAAGTCACATAATTAGTTAGATTGTGTCACATGATCTCATTATATATGCACCTGTTCTGAAAGGCCCTAGAATCTGCAACACCACTAAGCAAGGGGTGGCACCATTAAGACCAAGGAGCTCTCCACACAGGTCAGGGACAAAGTTGTGGAGAAGTACAGATCAGGGTTGGGTTATAAAAAAATATACGAAACTTTGAAAATCTCACGGAGCACCATTAAATTCATTGTTAAAAAATTGAAAGTATATCGCAGCACAACAAACTTGCCAAGAGCTCGCCGCCCACCAAAACTCACGGACCAGGCAAGGAGGGCATTAATCAGAGAGGCAACAAGGAGACCAAAGCTAACCCTGAAGGAGCTGCAAAGCTCCACAGCAGAGATTGGAGTATCTGTCCATAGGACCACTTTAAGCCGTACACTCCACAGAGCTGGACTTTACGGAAGAGTGGACAGAAAAAAGCCATTGCTTAAAACCTTTTTGGGATAGGGGGCAGCATTTTCACTTTTGGATGAATAGCGTGCCCAGAGTGAACTGCCTCCTACTCTGTCCCAGATGCTAATATATGCATATTATTATTAGTATTGGATAGAAAACACTCTGAAGTTTCTAAAACTGTTTGAAATATGTCTGTGAGTATAACAGAACTCATATGGCAGGCGAAAATCTGAGAAAAATCCAACCTCTCGTTCCAGTGCCTTTTTTTCTCCGGTTGGAACATTATTGATGTTTTATGTTAATTAAAAACATCCTAATGATTGATTCCATACATCATTTGACATGTTTCTAAAGGACTGTAATGGAACTTTTCAAGTTTTTGTCTGGATGAAATGCTTGCGCCTCATGAAGATGGATTACTGGGCTGAACACGCTAACAACAAGTGGCTATTTGGGCATAAATTATGAAACTTTATGGAACAAATCAGTCATTTATTGTCGAATTGGGATTCCTGGGAGTTCCTTCTGATGAAGATCATCAAAGGTAAGTGAACATTTATGGTGTTGTTTCTAACTTTGTTGATTCCAAAATGGCGGCTATTCCTCTGGCTGTTTTGGGTTCTGAGCGCTGTTCTCATATTATGCTTTTTCCGTAAAGTTTTTTTGAAAACTGACACAGCGGTTGCATTAACCTGTTAGATCTCTAGGGGCGCTATTTCATTTTTGGATAAAAAACGTTCCCGTTTTAAGCGCGATATTTTGTCACGACTATGCATATTCTTGACAGTTTTGGAAAGAAAACACTCTGAAGTTTCAGAATCTGCAAAGATTTTGTCTGTAAGTGCCCCAGAACTCATTCTACAGGCGAAACCAAGATGATGCATCAACCAGGAATTAGCAGAATTTCTGAAGCTCTGTTTTCCATTGTCTCCTTATATGGCTGTGATTGCGCAAGGAATGAGCCTACACTTTCTGTCGTTCGCCCAAGGTCTTAGCAGCATTGTGACGTATCTGTAGGCATATCATTGGAAGATTGACCATAAGAGACTACATTTTCCAAGTGTCCGCCTGGTGTCCTGCGTGGAATTCGGTGCGCAATTGCCAGCTGCTCGTACTTTTCCATTTGATATAGGGGAGAAACCATGTGTCCAAGAACGATGTATCAATGAAGAGATATGTGAAAAACACCTTGATGATTGATTCTAAACAACGTTTGCCATGTTTTCAGTCGATATTATGGAGTTAATTTGGAAAAAAGTTCACGTTTTGAGGACTGAATTTTCTGATTTTTTTTGGTAGCCAAATGTGTTGTATAAAACGGAGCTATTTCTAATACACAAAGAATATTTTTGGAAAAACTGAGCATCTGCTATCTAACTGAGAGTATCCTCATTGAAAACATCAGAAGTTCTTCAAAGGTAAATGATTTTATTTGAAGGCTTTTATGTTTTTGTTGAAATGTTGCGTGCTGGATGCTAACGCTAATGCTAACGCTAAATGCTAACGCTAAATGCTAACGCTAGCTAGCTACTTTTACACAAATGATTGTTTTCTTATGGTTGAGAAGCATATTTTGAAAATCTGAGATGACAGTGTTGTTTACAAAAGGCTAAGCTTGAGAGATGGCATATTTATTTCATTTCATTTGCGATTTTCATGAATAGTTAACGTTGTGTTATGCTAATGAGCTTGCTGATAGATTTACACAATCCTGGATACAGGGGTTTTTTCATAGCTAAACGTGACGCAGAAAACGGAGCGATTTGTCCTAAACAAATAATCTTTCAGGAAAAACTGAACATTTGCTATCTGAGAGTCTCCTCATTGAAAAGATCTGAAGTTCTTCAAAGGTAAATGATTTTATTTGAATGCTTTTCTGTTTTTTTTGTGTAAATGTTGCCAGCTGAATGCTAATGCTAAATGCTACGTTAGCCATCAATACTGTTACACAAATGCTTGTTTTGCAATGGTTGAGAAGCATATTTTGAAAATCTGAGATGACAGTGTTGTTAACAAAAGGCTAAGCTTGAGAGCTAGCATATTTATTTCATTTAATTTGCGATTTTCATGAATAGTTAACGTTGCGTTATGGTAATGAGCTTGAGTCTGTATTCACGATCCCGGATCCGGGATGGGGAGATCAGAAAGGTTAAGGAGAAGTCTATCTTTAATTCTGTGAATAACACTTTTATCTTTTATCATTGTTTATTATGAGTATTTCTGCTAAAATCACCAGATGTTTTGGAATCAAAACATTACTGCACGTAAGGCGCCAATGTAAACTGAGATTTTTAGATATAAATATGCACATTATCGAACAAAATATACATGTATTGTGTAACATGATGTCCTATGAATGTCATCTGATGAAGATCATCAAAGGTTAGTGATTAATTGTATCGATATTTCTGCTTTTTGTGACTCCTATCTTTGGCTGGAAAAATGGCTGTGTTTTTTCGACTTAGCGGTGATCTAACATAATCATATGTTGTGCTTTAGCTGTAAAGCATTTTTTAAATCAGACACGATGGGTAGATTAACAATATGTTTATCCTTCATTTGCTGTATTGGACTTGTTAATGTGTGAAAGTTACATATTTCTAAAAAATATATTTTGAATTTCGCGCGCTGCCTTTTCAGCGGAATGTTGTCGAGCGGAGCCCCTGCACTAGAAAGGTTAAAGACAAAAGTAAGCAAACACATTTGGTGTTTGCCTAAAGGCATGTGGGAGACTCCCCAAACAAATGGATGAAGGTTACTCTGGTCAGATAAGACTAAAATGTAGCTTTTTGTTCATCAAGGAAAACGCTATGTCTGGCACAAACCCAACACCTCTCTTTTCTCCCCGAGAACATCATCCCCCACAGTGAAGCATGGTGGTGGCACCATCATGCTGTGGGGATGTTTTTCTTCGGCAGGGACTGGGAAACTGGTCAGAATTGAAGGAATGATAGATGGTGCTAAATGCAGGGATATTCTTGAGGGAAACGTGTTTCAGTCTTCCAGAGATTTGAGACTGGGACAGAGGTTCACCTTCCAGCAGGACAATGGCCCTAAGCATATTGCTAAAGCAACACTCGAGTGATTTAAGGGGAAACATTTAAATGTATTGGAATGGCCTAGTCAAAGCCCATTCCTCAATCCAATTGAGAATCTGTGGTATGACTTAAAATTGCAGTACATCAGCAGAACACATCCAACTTGAACGTGGTGGAGCAGTTTTGCCTTGACGAATGGGCAAACATCCCAGTGGCTAGATGTGCCTAGCTTATAGAGACATACCCCAAGAGACTTGCAGCTGTACTTGCTGCAAAAGGTCGCTCTACAAATTATTGACTTTGTTGTCAAACTTTCTTGTTTCACAATAAAAAAAAATATTTTGCATCTTCAAAGTGGTAGGCATGTTGTGTAAATCAAATGATACAACCCCCCCAAAAATACATTTTAATTCCAGGTTGTAAGGCAACAAAATAGGAAAAATGCCAGAGCACTTGGATGTTCCACAGCGCTACTGTCTAAATATTTGGTGAACAGATAACTACAGTTTAATTGTTTGGAAGGAACAAACAACACTATGTGTGGAGAAAAAAAAGGCACAGCACACCAACATCAAACCTCATCCCAACCGTAAAGTATGGTGGAGGGAGCATCATGGTTTGGGGCTGCCACAGGGCCTGGACGGCTGCTAACATCGACGGAAAAATTCATTCCCAAGTTTCTGAAGACATTTTCCAGAGAATGTAAGGCTGTCTGTCTGCCAATTGAAGCTCTACAGAAGTTAGGTGATGCAACAGGGCAACGACCCAAAACACAGAAGTACAGTTGGAAGTCGGACGTTTACATACACCTTAGCCAAATACATTTCAACTCAGTTTTTCACAATCCTGTCTTAGGTCAGTTAGGAGCACCACTTTATTTTAAGAATGTCAAATGTCAGAATAATAGTAGAGAGAATGATTTATTTCAGCTTTTGTTTCATCAAATTCCCAGTGGGTCAGAAGTTTACATACACTCAGTTAGTATTTCTTAGCATTGACTTAATTGTTTAGGGTCAAACGTTTTGGGTAGTTTCAGGTAGCCTTCCACAAACTTCCCACAATAACTTGGCAGAATTTTGTCCCATTCCTCCCGACAGAGCTGGTGTAACGGAGTCAGGTTTGTAGGCCTCCTTGCTCACACAAGCTTTTTCAGTTCTGCCCACACATTTTCTATAGGATTGAGGTCAGAGCTTTGTGATTGCCACACCAATACCTTGACTTTGTCATCCTTAAGCCATTTTGCCACAACTTTAAAGTATGCTTGGGGTTTTCCATTTGGAAGACCCATTTACAACCAAGCTTTAACTTCCTGACTGATGTCTTGAGTTGTTGCTTCAATATATCCACCTAATTTTCCTTCCTCATGATGCCATCTATTTTGTGAAGTTCACCAGTCCCTCCTGCAGCACCCCCGTGCTTCACGGTTGGGATGGTGTTCTTCGCCTTGCAAGCCTCCCCCTTTTTCCTCCAAACATAACAATAGTCAATATGGCCAAACAGTTCTATTTCTGTTTCATCAGACCAGAGGACATTTCTCCAAAAAGTATGATATTTGTCCCCATGTACAGTTGCAAACCGTAGTCTGGCTTTTTTATGGTGGTTCTGGAGCAGTGGCTTCTTCTTTATCCAATGGCCTTTCAGGTTATGTCGATATAGGACTCGTTTTTCTGTGGATAAAGATATTTTTGTACCTGTTTCCTCCATCTTCACAAGGTCCTTTTCTGTTGTTCTGGGATTGATTTGCACTTTTTGCACCAAATACGTTCATCTCTAGGAGACAACGCGTTTCCTTCCTGAGCGGTATGACGGCTGCGTGGTCCCATGGTTTTTATACTTGCGTACTATTGTTTGCACAGATGACTGTGGTACATTCAGGCATTTGGAAATTACTCCCAGGGATGTACCAGATTTGTGGAGGTCTACATTTTTTTCGCTGATTTCTTTTGATTTTCCCATGATGTCAAGCAGAGACATTGAGTTTGAAGGTAGGCCTTGAAATACATCCACAGGTACACCTCCAATTGACTCAAATTATGTAAATTAGCCTATCAGAATTCTCTAAAGCCATGACATCATTTTCTGGATTTTTCCAAGCTGTTTAAAGGCACAGTCAATTCAGTGTATGTAAACTTCTGACCCACTGGAACTGTGATACAGTGAATTATAGGTGAAATAATCTGTTTGTAAACAATTGTTGGAAAAGTAAGTAAATGCCCTAACTAACTATAGTTTGTTAACAAGAAATTTGTGGAGTGGTTGAAAAATGAGTTTTACTGACTCCAACCTAAGTGTATGTAAACTTCTGACTTCAACTGTAAATCAACAGAATTGTTAAAACAGGGAAAAAATATACCTTCTGGAGTGGCCCAGTCCTGACCTCAACCCGATTGAGATGCTGTGGCATGACTTCAAGAGAGCAGATCAGACATCCCAAGAATATTGATGAACTGAAACAGTTTTGTAAAGAGGAATGGTCCAAAATTCCTCCTTACCGTTGTGCAGGTCTGATCCACAACTACAGAAAACGTTTGGTTGAGGTTATTGCTGCTAAAGGAGGGTCAAACCATTATTAAATCCAAGGGTTCACATACCTTTTCCACCCTGCACTGTGAATGTTTACATGTGTGTTCAATAAAGACAAGAAAACATATAATTGTTTATTAGTTTAAGCAGACTGTTTGTCTGTTGTTGTGACTTAGATGACCAGATCACATTTTATGACCAATTTATGCAGAAATTCAGGTAATTCCAAAGGGTTCACATACTTTTTCTTGCCACTGTACACGTGTACAAACTAAGTGCAAAGTGAAGAGAAGAGCTCGTCATTGGCATAGAGCGGGGTTGAATGGAATCACACGGGCTCAGACCCAGTCAGTTAGCTAGAGTTATTGTAATGAGTTGGGAGTTAATTAGTTCTATAACGAGAATATGCACATCTGGCCGTTAACTTGCGGTCACTGGACTCCCTCAAGACTCTTCCCTTCCTCTCGCATGGGTTCTCCTCTGTTTCTCACTCCCACTGTTCTACATGGAACAGCCTCGACCAAGATGGATGCACAGAATCTATAGAGGAAGGGATGAGAGGAGAGGAGAGCAGGAGAAATGAAATACTGTTAGCAGTCAGGGATAAAGAAAAGCAACAAAGGGAGAGCAGTCAATGAAAATACAGAAAACAGAGAAGGTGTAAGTGAGAAAGAGAGGCAACACCAGATGTCATATGGGAGGCTTATTTAATTGATGATATCACACCTCCAGTCTTTCAGAAACACTAGCGTTATTGTCTTCATGTGGCCTCTGACTTGTGTGGCCACCCTCTCCCTCCCCCCTCCACTTCTCAACCAGCTCCCTATTCACCGTGCCACCTCTCTCTTCCCTGAGGGTATCCTGCAGCCTCAGCCAAGAAAAAATGTATTTGAATCCATTTCTGCTACTAGAGGTAAAAATTGAAATAAATACTACTTACAAATATCACAACAGATTAAGAGTCTGAACTTGGCAGAAAATATTACAGAACGTTTAGCAGAAATGTTAAGACACCGATTGTTAAAAGTGTTACATGTAACGTGTAGGCAGTGGCGACCGTCATTCAGGGCTCTGCCCCACCTGTTTTGAGCCCCACATTTGTAACTAAAAACATATTTATATATTTTTGGGGTGGGGGATTGCCTGTTTTGCATGTTATTTTGGTATTAATACGTGTCACACATCATTTTGCAAACAATGTACACTTTTTTATCCTTGAGTTAATAAAGCTGTATACAAACATGGTAACTTTTTTTGCAGGTGTTTCAGCTCAGTGCTTTCTGTGGTGGTGGGGCAGCCAGCGGAAAATGCAGAGTCTAGGGGTTCTCTATTTGCTCCTTGATTGAGTCAGTGTTCTGTCACTCATGTTGACACTACGTCACTGCCAAATCTAAGGGTAGAGCTAAACAATTCAAGACTCTTGGGTGCTGCCATAGTTACATTAGAAGTGCCCATGCAAGAAGGCTCAATGTCATTGGCCACAGATAAAATGACGTCAAATGACGTTATATCTACAATAGCTTTGATTGGACTTCGATTGGATTGGACATTGATTGGATTGTAAATCGTAACTAGCAGTCATCATGAATCAAGTCGACAATCTACTGGCAAATTGTTAATCCTTGTCATATGAATAGAAATTTATAAATAAAACATATCGGTCCTCATCGGCCACTGGACATAAACATTACACAACAAGTTGGGAATCTTAAATTCAAAAATGAGCGGTTTGGAAGAAATCAGTGACTAACTGCAAGCAATGCAAAAAAATCACTAGCCTGCTATTGAGTGGAGTAGGTGTGCGGTCCCAATTCTGGGTTTAAGGGTCTCTCTTCCAAGTTTATCATTTTAAATATTGAACATTGGCCCTTCTGTCAATCCAGCATGATTATTTCTGCGTACAAAACAACTGTTAACTCGGAACTGGGAAATATGACTTCAATGAGTTCAAGACAACTGGGAACTTGGGAAAAAAATGTGCTCCAACTGGGAAAATACGTTTTGAACGGTCATCCAACTTGGAATTGTATGTCGGGAACCCTGGCCTCTTTCTAGAGATACAACCTGAAGATCACTGACATCATCATGATTCAACCTTGTTTTTTTTAGAGTTCCCAGTTGTCTTGATAGCACCATAAATCCAGAGAATGCCAGACTTTGACAAAGTTTGATGACAAAATTGGCCCACGAAAGGCTGCTGCACCACCTTCCTGTTCAAGTGAACAAGGTGAGTCCAAAAATGTGCTGCATGCTACTGTATACATTATGTAATATGCCAGGAAGACTGTAGCTAAGAAAGTAAGGCTAAGTGTCTGTTGTGTAGTAAGTTGTTCGTTGCCCATGTGCCTCACCCTAATAATTTGGTCTATTTACCCCTCTTCATTCCGCCTACTGTTCTCCTGTAGCCTATAACCTGTTTTAGGGAAATGTAATCATCGAATATTGTAAGAGCTTTCATTCTCTGTGTATATGACCCCTTAATTTATCCTACGGTTCTGACTTGCTGTACAGGGAGAACACTGTAAGAACAGCCCATTTTCTGAATTCTGTCGCTGTACATTTCAAAAGTGCTGAACAAATAGTTATATTGGCTACGTCCGTACTAGCTTGCTCAATAATGTCTTAATTAAAATTATGGATTGCCTCTTATCCGCTTGTCGAACCCTTATGCCATAGTTTGTACATCTCAATTGTCAGTAGAAACTACATTTGTTTAAACAAGTCAGCCATATCAGCTATGTTTTTTTTAGAAGGCAGTAAATGAGGCTGAATTAACTGTTTCGCTGCCAGACAAGGCTCTGCTGATAGCCAGGTGAAGCAGTGGTAAGGTGTTGGGACTCTGATGTTAGGACATCTTTATTTAGGCCCTAATAGTTAGTGGGCACAGTTTGTCACCGTTATAGAAATGTATTGTTTAGTGTCTTTGCTGGCATGCATCCCCAACAGTTTTTTGTTTACCCCACCAAGATTTAGATGCTAAAATCACCACTGTGTGTAGGCTATAACTCCATGCAGGTAGAAATCGTGTGCCTTTTTGCCTAATGGTAAAGCACCCTGCAAACGAGTCTCATTAGTTAGTATTTCATTTGTAAATGAAAATGAGGCTAATTAAAAAATGTACTCATTTTGCAGGCTTCAAAAGCAGGCAGACAGTGGAGCCTAATCAGTGGGTTTGTTCAGCTGTGGCACTAACGAGACATATTTGCAGGCTTAACAAGGGAGACATGCCCTAATTTGTTTATGCTAATGATATGAAACAGCGCTTGTCCTTTTGGTGTGTATCTGGGAATGGATCTGTGGTACTGAACACCTCTGTTGTTCCTTCAGGGTTTGGTTGGCTCCAGAGGCTGGTGCGGTGGAGGGTAGGGCTTGTCTGATTGTTGTAATAGGTTAGCTGGTTTGATCAGCGTAAAGGAGATCATGGGGTTGGTATGGCTCAATCTCATGGCATTGGAGGGTCTGTAAAGGCATTTCAGTGTGAGGGTACAATGAAATATTTTTTATATTGATTTTTATATTTCTAGAGTTTTGTATTTTTCAGAGAAGGGGTTAATTGCAGGGGTCAGGAAGTTTGATATGCTCACTCTCAGACACACAGTCTTGTGGGGGGACACAATTCAGTCCATTTCAAAATCCTATTTTCCCTAACACACACACACAGACACACACACGGGATATGCACCTACAGATGTATAATCTTAATTTGACCCCCCTGTTGTTGTTTAAGAACTTTCCTGCAATACATGAAATTTCAATATTGTTTAAAAAAGCTTCTGAAGTTGAATTTCCACTTTGAAATTTCAGACTTGATTTTCTCTTAAAATCAATGTATCAACCCCGACAAAAATGTCCATGAATTATAATTCACATAATAATTCCCATTTCCTGTTGCTGCGGGATTATATGCTGTAGTAAACTGGCTCAAATTAGGATCCTACATCTGTAACAAACCAATCAAACTGCATCCAGAAATTAACACACAAATAATTATACTCACTGATGACCATTCTCTGTTCTGCAACTGGCTTGCTATTTACACCAGTGTTATGCTCCAATCTAAAATCATCTCCTCTGAACAGGCCCAGCTGGAACAAAAGCTGCCAGAGTTGAGATGGGGGGAAAAGAAGGACGATGGAGAGGAGCAGAAAGATAGAGTAAAGGAAACTCTGCATGAGCAAACTGGGTTTAAGTAATGGAAACATTGACTTCTTGATTAGTCCGAATATAGGACCCAAAGCAATGCCACTCTGTTATAGGGTGATATCCAGTTCCATTATACTAGATCTGATGATTTACAATAGCCTCATCTGCAATCCCATCCTGAGGCGTGTGTGTGACAGGGTTCCCTCTACTCTGTTTTACTGTTGACGGAGTGTGAGGCCGAGTGAGACGGCAGTGAGGCTGGCCCTAACTGATAACTAGATGCGCGTGCACACACACACCATGTCCCCATCTTCCAAACGGTTCTTAATTCATCTGCAAAATGAATAGAAATGGAAAATAGTGTCTGATTTTAATTGGACAACTGTCTCTCAAATAGAGTTGAAAACAACGAGAATCATATTTGGCCATCTTGTTACGTGTTGAATCCTTGATAGATAACAAAGCGAGTCACACAGAAAAACTGGGCAAGGTGTGTGGTGGTAGGGGGTGAAAGGGTTGTGTGGTTCAGGGTGTTTGTGTGTACGTGTCTAGGTGGGTATATGCATGTGTTTTTGTGTCTTCATGTTAGTGTCCCTGTTTGTTATACTACAGCATGGGACAGGACAGATGATGTTCTCTCTTCTTCCTCAGAGTGCTGACTGTCCTGTCACTAAAACAATGCATCATAACATGCCTTCCTATGGCTAAATAAAATATATGACCATATATATATATTACCAAAGCCTTCTGCAGGCATGTACCCCACACTGCAACTTAGATATATTGACACAACAATATTTTTTAAATCTTCTCTTAAGAAGATCATGTGTTTTGAGTTGATCCACTCCTGCTGTAAAGCTTATTTCAACCCTTTTGGCTTTTTTTCCCAAAAGTCATTGGGATTTCCTTAAAGAAGTCTTTGGCATCTGGGCTTTGCATCGCACCATATTAGGGAAGAGGATTGTCCAATGACAGCAGAGCAAGTCGTGGCTGGTGTGATAGGCTGATGAAAAGCAGGTTAGTAGGATTCTTCTTCTCAGACAGGGCTGTGGTGCTCATGACATTTTGTCAGCCCGTTATTGTCAAGCAAATATCTGCCGGTCTCACTGTAATTGACTGTTAATTAACATAAACATGTTAAGCATCTCCTGGCCTCCACTCATAGCCTACAAGCCACTGATGCAGACCTTTGGAACATCCACATTTTAAAAAGTAGAATAAATCGATTCAATGTAGCCTGCACCATCACAATAAATCCATTATTTATTTTAGACAGGTCTAAAGAAACATGGTATGAAGAAAATGTAGTCTGTATTTCAGAAGAACAGAAAAGCATACTCTTGAGCTGTCCTTATGTTAGGTCCTGATCTGGCTATGCCAAATGGCTGTGGGATACAATAGTTCATTTAGCAAGCAATATTTGCTTAGATTTCCATGGCATTCTTATATAGTATGAAGAATACAATTGAACCAAGCTGAATAAAATGGAAAGGATATGGCTGTTCTGTGTTGAGTGGTTAACAAAGGAACAGGTCCTCCTTCATTTAGTTATTTATGCCATTTTGGTTCTGATACAAATGTTGGGCTATATGTTTTGATATTTAATACATTCTAAAGCTGCATGACATGACAATGATTTGAAAGAAGCTGCATGAAAGAGATGGACTCTGATCATTTTCTTGTGCAGACTGCACACACTTCATCAGTCTCATTCACAATTTGACAAGCACTTGATAATATTCCCACCAGGCCTCATTTCCCGGCAGCGTCCACCTTGTGTGGCCTTATTTCCCGGCGGCGGCCCCCTTGTGTGGCCTTATTTCCCGGCGGCCTCGAGGACGACCCGGAGGACGAGGCGCAAGGCAATCCGGATGGAGGCGATGAAACTCCCTTAGCATAGGTGGATCCAGTACGTCCTCCACCGGCACCCAGCATCTCTCCAGTACCCCTCCCAGTCCACGAAGTACTGAAGACCCCCCACCCGACGCCTCGAGTCCAGTATGGACCGAACTGCATACGCCGGTGCCCCCCCGATGTCCAGGGGGGGCGGAGGGACCTCCCCCACCTCATCTTCTTGAAGCGGACCAGCCACCACAGGCCTGAGGAGAGACACATGAAACGAGGGGTTAATACGGTAATAAGGGGGAGCTGTAACCTATAACACACCTTGTTTATTCTCCTCAGGACTTTGAATGGCCCCACAAACCGCGGACCCAGCTTCCGGCAGGGCAGGTGGAGGGGCAGGTTTCGGGTCGAGAGCCAGACCCGGTCCCCCAGTGTGTACACCGGGGCCTCGCTGCGGTGGCGGTCGGCACTGGCCTTCTGCCGCCCTTCGGCCCGTTTAAGGTACCCGTGGGCGGCCTCCCAGGTTTCCCTTGAGCGTCTCACCCAATCGTCCACCACAGGAGCCTCGGTCTGGCTCTGATGCCATGGTACCAGGACCGGCTGATAGCCCAACACACATTGGAAGGGCGACAGGTTCGTAGAGGAGTGGCGGAGTGAGTTCGGGGCCATCTCTGCCCAGGGGATGTACTTCGCCCACTCCCCTGGCCGGTCCTGGCAATACGACCGCAGAAACCTACCCACATCCTGGTTCACTCTTTCCACCTGCCCATTACTCTCGGGGTGAAACCCAGAGGTAAGGCTGACCGAGACCCCCAAACGTTCCATGAACGCCTTCCACACCCTGGACGTGAACTGGGGACCCCGATCAGAAACAATATCCTCAGGCACCCCGTAGTGCCGGAAGACGTGAGTAAACAGGGCCTCGCCATCTGTAGGGCTGTAGGGAGACCGGGCAAAGGGAGGAGACGACAGGATTTAGAAAACCAATCCACAACGACCAGGATCGTGGTGTTGCCCTGTGATTCTGGCAGATGGGTCAAGAAGTCAACCGACAGGTGTGACCAAGGCCGCTGTGGAACGGGAAGGGGTTGTAACTTCCCTCTGGGCAGGTGCCTAGGAGCCTTGCACTGAGCGCACACTGAGCAGGAGGACACATAAACCCTCACGTCCTTGGCTAAAGTGGACCACCAGTACTTCCCACTAAGACATCGCACCGTCCTACCGATCCCCGGGTGACCAGAGGAGGGGGATGTGTGAGCCCACCAAATTAGCCTGTCTTTAACCTCCAGCGGAACATACACCCGTCCCGCTGGACACTGTGGTGGAGTAGGCTCAACACGCGATTCTCGCTGAATGTCTGCGTCCACCTCCCACCTCACAGGTGCCACTAGACAAGAAGCCGGGGGTATGGGCGCAGGATCAATGGCCCGCTCCTCCGTATCATATAGTCGGGACAGTGCGTCTGCCTTGGGTGAAAAACATGGCCCACCTTGCCTGACGAGTGTTCAGTCTCCTCGCTGCCCGAATGTACTCTAGATTACGGTGGTCAGTCCAGATGAGAAAAGGGCGTTGGGCCCCCTCAAGCCAATGTCTCCACACCTTCAGGGCTCTGACAACAGCCAGCAGCTCCCGATCCCCTACGTCATAGTTTCGCTCCGCCGGGCTGAGCTTCCGAGAAAAGAAAGCACAGGGGCGGAGCTTCGGTGGCGTACCCGAGCGCTGGGAGAGCACGGCTCCAACCCCAGCCTCGGATGCGTTCACCTCCACTATGAATGCCAAAAATGGGTCCGGATGCTCCAGCACGGGAGCCGAGGTAAAAAGAGCCTTCGGGCGACAAAAAGCCCTGTCCGCCTCAGCCGACCATCCCAGACGCGCCGGTCCCCCCTTCAGCAGTGACGTAATGGGAGCAGGTAGTAGTTGGCAAACCCTAAGAACCGCTGCACCTCCTTTACCGTGGTTGGAGTCGGCCAATTACACACGGCTACAATGCGGTCACCCTCCATCACCAACCCAGATGTGGAAATGCGATACCCAAGGAAGGAGACGGCCTGTTGGAAGAACAAGCATTTCTCAGCCTTGACGTACAGGTCATGCTCCAACAGTTGCCCAAGTACCTTGCGCACCAGAGACACATGCGCGGCGCGTGTAGTGGAATAGACCAGAATATCATTGATGTAAACCACCACACCCTGACCATAGCAGGTCCCTGAGAATCTCGTCTACAAAAGATTGGAAGACTGCTGGAGCATTCTTCAATCCGTACGACATGACGAGGTACTCATAATGGCCGGATCTGGTACTAAACGCTGTCTTCCACTCATCTCCCTCCCGGATACGCACCATGTTATATGCACTCCTGAGATCCAGTTTTGTGAAAAACCGTGCTCCGTGAAATGACTCAATCGCCATGGCAATGAGAGGTAGCGGGTAACTATAACCCACCGTGATGGAATTTAGACCTCTATAGTCAATGCACTGACACAGACCTCCCTCCTTCTTCTTCACAAAAAAAGAAACTCGAGGAGGTAGGTGAGATGGAGGGCCGAATGAACCCCTGCCCCAGAGATTCAGATATGTACGTCTCCATAGCCACCGTCTCCTCCCGTGACACGGGATACACATGACTCCTGGGAAGTGCAGCGCCTACCAGAATATTTATCGCACAATCCCCTTGTCGATGAGGTGGTAATTGGGTCGCCTTCTTTTTACAGAAGGCGATAGCCAAATCGGCATATTCTGAGGGAATGCGCACGGTGGAGACTTGGTCTGGACTCTCCACCGTTGTAGCACCGATGGAAACTCTTACACACCTGCCTGAGCACTCCTCCGACCACTGTAGAGTCCTCTGTTGCCACGAAATCCTGGGGTTGTGACGGGCCAACCAGGGGATCCTCAACACCACCGGAAATGCAGGAGAATCAATGAGGAAGAGACTAATTCTCTCCTCATGACCCTCCTGCGTGACCATACCCAGTGGAGCCGTGGCCTCCCTGACTAGCCCTGACCCTAATGGTCGGCTATCTAAGGCGTGCACTGGGAAGGGTTTGTCAAGCTGAACAAGGGGAATCCCTAACCTGTGTGCTAAACCGTGGTCAATAAAATTCCCTGCCGCGCCTGAATCTACTAGCGCCTTATGCCGGGAAAGAGGGGAAAATTCAGGAAAAACAATCCATACATGCATGTGACCAACAGGGGGCTCTGGGTGAGCCTGGTGCCGACTCACCTGAGGTGTCCGGGCAGTGCTCGGCCTGGCGTCTCGACTCCATGGAGGACCCCCCCAGCACCAGTCAGCAGTGTGCCCTCTGCGACCGCAGCTGGCACAGGAAAGGTCCCCTCCTCCGGTCGCCCTCACTGCAGCATCTCCTAGCTCCATGGGTGTTGGAGTGGTGGAGCTTGGGGATGGAACTGACAGAGCCCGATCTGGACGTCCGCGGGTCGCCAGCAAGTTGTCCAACCGAATGGACATGTCGATCAACTGGTCCAAGGAGAGGGTGGGGTCTCTACAGGCCAGCTCCCTACGGACGTCCTCACGCAAACTACACCTATAGTGATCGATCAAGGCCCTGTCGTTCCATCCCGCGCCAGCGGCCAAGGTCCGGAACTCTAGAGCAAAGTCCTGAGCACTCCTCTTCTCCTGCCTCAGTGGTTCACCTCCCGCTCAACCCTCAGGTGGGTGATCGAACACGGCTCGAAAGCGGCGGGTGAACTCTGGGTAGTGGTCCCTCACCGATTCAGGATCGTTCCATACCGCGTTGGCCTACTCCAGGGCTTTACCTGAGAAGCAGGAGACGAGGGCATTCACGCTCTCACCCCCCGAAGGAGCCGGACGAACGGTCGCCAGGTATAGGTCCATCTGGAGTAAGAACCCCTGGCACCCGGCCGCCGTCCCATCGTACTCCCTCGGGAGGGCGAGTCGAATCCCACTGTGCTCAGGCAATGAAGGAGAGGGTAATGGTACTGGTTGGGGTGTGGCTGATAAAGATGTGGGAAGGCCACCTCTCTCCCATCTCTCCATCGTCGCCATCACCTGATCCATGGTGGTCCCCAGCCGGTGTAACACTGCCGTGTGGTGTTGCACTCCCAGGGTCCGTGGAGGAGCGAGTTCGTCTGCTCCTGCTGACTCCATAATTTAATGGTGCAGGTTTCTGTGATAAGGTGCGTCTCGGTGAGAGGTGTAGGAGTCAGGCACAGGAGAGCAGGGGCTTTTGAGAAGCGTGTTTTATATATATATATATATATATATATATATATACACATAGTCCATCAATACAAAATTGGCACAGATGAAAATCCAAAACTACGCTCTCGAAGGAACAGCAACTCGTGCCAATACACGGAGGAACAACCACAGTTCCGACACTACATACAAGTGCCTAAATAGTGAAGACAATACAGAAACTTGTGCCAAACGCACGGAGGAACAAACTCTGTTCCGAAACTTAACTACACGTACGTAATAGCGAAAACAATAAACATCACAGATCATCGAAGGCAAATACACACAAGCTTAATCCTGCACGAATTAAGGCAGGCAACAGGTGCCCTATATACACACAGAAATAAGCGCAATTGAAACCAGGTGTGAAATGGAACACAGACAAAACAACCAGAAAAGATGCCGAGCACCGCCTGAACAGGGAGAGGAGTTACCTTCGGTAGAAGTCGTGACAGTCAGTTACGTTTTCAGTAAGTACTTTGAAGGTTCTGAATGTCACGACACTTTGGTGACATTTTAGTAGTGTTTGTAACGTTCACAGAAGGTTCCTGAAATGTACACGATTGTCAGGTCACTTTGGCAATATTCTACATAACATTGAGTAACACAATGAGATCAGTGAATGTCCAATCACTTTTGGGATATCCAAAGAACTATTAGGAATGTTCCTTTGCGAGCCCTGGTTTGTCTACAAACAACATTGCAGTTGTGTTACTCAAACCACGAAGGAAAATATTTATTGTGCAGTATGTCCCTTAGTGATCCTAATGTCACATTTTCTTTCTGAGCATAAGGGGACATTAGAAAGAAAAAAAATCAAGTCTACGCAAGTTCTAAAATGACTTAACAATATGGTGATTTTGGTGATATTTTGGTAACCTTCATAACATTCCCAGTTAGTCCTTTCAATGTTCTAAATGCCAGGTCAATTTTGGGACAATTCAGAGCGTTTTGGTATAGAGCCATGCATAGTTACATCTAAAGTTGCAATGAGAATTATACATAGACATTATGGAACATTTTCGGTATGTCAAGTGGTGGTATATTTTCCTACGGACTCGGGAGAGGCAAAGGTCGAGAGCCATGCGTCCTCCGAAACACAACCCAACCTAGCCGCACTGCTTCTTGACACAATGCACATCCAACCCGGAAGCCAGCCGCACCAATGTGTCGGAGGAAACACCGTGCACCTGGCGAACCTGGTCAGCATGCACTGCGCCCGACCCGCCACAGGAGTCGCGAGTGCGCGATGAGACAAGGATATCCCTGTCGGGCCAAACCCAGACGACGCTGGGGCAATTGTGCGTCGCCCCATGGGCCGCCCGGTCGCGGCCGGCTGCGACAGAGCCTGGGCTCGAACCCAGAATCTCTGGTGGCATTTGACCACTGCGCCACCCGGGAGGCGACATTGTATTTGTAATGGTCACAAAAAGTTCCTCAAATGTACAGAATGTCGGACTACTTTGTGAATATCCAAAGAACATTTTGGAATGTTTATTTGAGAGTTGTGGTGTGTCTACAAACAATGTTGCAATTGTGTTATTAAAGAAACATTTAACATTTTGACTTAACTCCCTCGTTATCTAACATCTTTCTACAAACATTACATAATGTTAATAGAGTTATATACATAAAGTTACCATTAGAGTAATAAATAGACATTCTGGAATATATACACTTAAATACAGTGTATATCATAATACTATATTAAAACAATGCTAAAATCAAAGAAACATATCAAGTAAAATGTTACTTTCTCTATTCTATAAAGTAGTAATGTTACTAGGGCTGTCCTTTCTCTATTCTATAAAGAAGAAATGTTACTAGGGCTGTCCTTTCTCTATTCTATGAAGTAGAAATGTTACTAGGGCTGTCCTTTCTCTATTCTATAAAGAAGAAATGTTACTAGGACTGTCCTTTCTCTATTCTATAAAGAAGAAATGTTACTAGGGCTGTCCTTTCTCTATTCTATAAAGAAGAAATGTTACTAGGACTGTCCTTTCTCTATTCTATAAAGAAGACATCAGGAATTGAAGTCACAACAATAACTTGAATGTGGCACAATGGGAGCGTTGCTTTCATGTCAGGGACCAGATTGCTAATGGCCATGGATGACAGCCTGCATGGAGCCTGGATAGTGCTGCTTGTGGTTGTGGATCCATGTGTAACAGAGTAACCCTGTGTGTGTGAATAAACTTGCAGCCGAGTGAGGATAAATACCTGACTGCTCCACAGTAGTCTTCTGGCAGAAGTGACTCTGGGGAAAAGCTGGTCTTGGAACCTATCCCTAAATATGACTGCCAAAGGAAAGAGGGCCTTTAGTGTAGGATAAAGTAAGACCAGCAGCAGAGGGAGATAAGATACGTCAAAGAGTGGGTATGAGGAAGCAAGGAGACAGTTGAGAGGAAAGTCTCATGAAGGCGGGGCCACAGTGTATCAAGTCCCATGTCCAGGAAGTTTGTGAGGTTCAACACAGCCTATCCAACCTGTTGGAGTCTCTAGCATGTGTTGAAGAACGATGTGCCCTCTGTCATTTTCCTTGCATACAGGGCCTAGCTTTCTTGACACACATGGCTCTTGGCTTCTTGATGTAACCCATGCTGAAATCATAATTCTGATCCAAGTGCCCTCATCAGCCATGTTCCATCAATGTCTATACAGATCAGAGACACTTGGACTCAACACCGTGGACTGTGTACCCATCATCTCCATTCATTAATGTTTTGTATGCTTACATTATTTGCATATCTTGTAATAGATACAGATTCAACCTTTCTGCATTTTCCTAGTGAAGATGGTTTTACTTCATCACAATCATGGCCCAATGCTGAGCAAATCAGCTTTGTTAGAGAGCAGCAAGGTACAAAATCACCAATATGGAAATAACCGGCTGGAGGTTCGTTGGCCGACGCTGTTGAACAGGCCATTCAAGGCAAACATAGGTTATTCAGAGAGGATATCTACCCTGAGCTTTGAATATCACTCCACGACAGAGATCCCAACATACTGGGGCCAGCATACTTGTGTTTGGGGCCAGCATACTTGTGTTTGGGGCCAGCATACTTGTGTCTGGAGTAAAGGAAGTGGATCCAGCTCTTTTCCCCTCCGCAATTTATTTTCCCATCATTTTACTGACTTTATAAATGTGTGGAAATTCATAATGTAATTTTGACCTTGGTATAGGCCTATGGAAGAGGGAACAATACCTGAATTGATGAATGTGGCCTATAACTGTAATGGGGTGCGTACTGGCTGCAGAGAAGTCAGGCGCGGGGTGCGTACTGGCTGCAGAGAAGTCAGGCGCAGGGTGCGTACTGGTGGCAGAGAAGTCAGGCGCAGGGTGCGTACTGGTGGCAGAGAAGTCAGGCGCAGGGTGCGTACTGGTGGCAGAGAAGTCAGGCGCAGGGTGCGTACTGGTGGCAGAGAAGTCAGGCGCAGGGTGCGTACTGGTGGCAGAGAAGTCAGGCGCAGGGTGCGTACTGGCTGCAGAGAAGTCAGGCGCAGGGTGCGTACTGGTGGCAGAGAAGTCAGGCGCAGGGTGCGTACTGGTGGCAGAGAAGTCAGGCGCAGGGTGCGTACTGGCTGCAGAGAAGTCAGGCGCAGGGTGCGTACTGGCTGCAGAGAAGTCAGGCGCAGGGTGCGTACTGGTGGCAGAGAAGTCAGGCGCAGGGTGCGTACTGGCTGCAGAGAAGTCAGGCGCAGGGTGCGTACTGGCTGCAGAGAAGTCAGGCGCAGGGTGCGTACTGGCTGCAGAGAAGTCAGGCGCAGGGTGCGTACTGGCTGCAGAGAAGTCAGGCGCAGGGTGCGTACTGGCTGCAGAGAAGTCAGGCGCAGGGTGCGTACTGGCTGCAGAGAAGTCAGGCGCAGGGTGCGTACTGGCTGCAGAGAAGTCAGGCGCAGGGTGCGTACTGGCTGCAGAGAAGTCAGGCGCAGGGTGCGTACTGGCTGCAGAGAAGTCAGCCGCAGGGTGCGTACTGGCTGCAGAGAAGTCAGGCGCAGGGTGCGTACTGGCTGCAGAGAAGTCAGGCGCAGGGTGCGTACTGGCTGCAGAGAAGTCAGGCGCAGGGTGCGTACTGGCTGCAGAGAAGTCAGGCGCAGGGTGCGTACTGGTGGCAGAGAAGTCAGGCGCAGGGTGCGTACTGGCTGCAGAGAAGTCAGGCGCAGGGTGCGTACTGGCTGCAGAGAAGTCAGGCGCAGGGTGCGTACTGGCTGCAGAGAAGTCAGGCGCAGGGTGCGTACTGGCTGCAGAGAAGTCAAGCGCAGGGTGCGTACTGGCTGCAGAGAAGTCAGGCGCAGGGTGCGTACTGGCTGCAGAGAAGTCAGGCGCAGGGTGCGTACTGGCTGCAGAGAAGTCAGGCGCAGGGTGCGTACTGGCTGCAGAGAAGTCAGGCGCAGGGTGCGTACTGTTGGCAGAGAAGTCAGGCGCAGGTTGCGTACTGGTGGCAGAGAAGTCAGGCGCAGGGTGCGTACTGGTGGCAGAGAAGTCAGGCGCAGGGTGCGTACTGGTGGCAGAGAAGTCAGGCGAAAACTGATTTACAACGGTGTCGTTTAATAAACATAAAAACCACCGTAAACAGAACAATCAATGAATGGGTCAAACAAAACCCGGTATCCACCAGCCTAACACAAGCACTACAAGAAACAATTCCGGACAAGGACATGGGGAAACAGAGGGTTAAATACAAAACATGTAATTAATGGAATTGAAACCAGGTGTGAGGGAAGGCAAGACAAAACCAATGGAAAATGGTAGGTGGATCGGCGATGGCTAGAAGGCCGGTGATGTCGACTGCCGAACACGGCCCGAACTAGGAGAGGGACAGACTTCGACGGAAGTCGTGACAATGAAAATATTAATGAATTTTAAAAATCATTAGTGGCATGGTTTGTGTTTTTTGTGTGCCAAAAATCCTGTTATTCTTGTTTAGTGGGTTTTCAATAATGCTCAGACAAAAGGATTTGTTAATTGTTCTTAATAACAATTGGTGTATAAAATTGATTTCAGGCACATGCCCATTGATCAGATGGACACACTTCCTCTCCCAGACCCCCACGTGTATGTGTGTTTGAGCACGCACGCACACACACCTCACTCCCCTTCTTGGCTTCCATGGCAACCCCCACAGGAACTTTTCCCCAATAGAATCTTTCCCCCACGGGAACCACACCTGCTGGCATTCTCACAAACAATCGCAACATTGTTTCAATAACATATATATATAACTTTTCTCACAGCTCTGGTATATAAAGCTTTTTTGAGGCCTTGCTCACAATTCATTCTGTGGCAGCACAATGACCAAACAATATACTGTATGTGAGGCTCTTGATCATGTCTTTGATCATGACACTGGTGAGGACGAGAGAGAGTCCTTGTTAAACTTTGACACAGAGTAGTCTGTGATAAAGAGCGCAATTTGTTTCATCTGAGTATTTGTAATAGTCAAAATAATCCATACATTAGCTTGTTTTTGAGTTAAAAAAAAAAAGCATATTAGCTCAGGTCAATGAGGCCTACAGGCCATAAATAGCGAATAGAAGTCCACACTTGTAATGTTCACAATAACTTAAGTTGATAAAAGATCTAACACAACATTAGGTGATAATATATGTATTATTATGGATTTATAATCAGCTGTAATGAAGCAGTCATTTTGGACCAGGAACACAGAACTAATTAACATGAAACAAACACAACAGGAGGGTTAAATAGACCGCCCTATTAAGAGCTGGTGAATATGGGTGAACCATGTTATGACGTTGAATTGTGAGTTTGTGTAATGTGTTGTCAGAGGTGACGTTGACTCTTGTGGTACAATTTCTTTAGAGTAAATACTTTTGTCTCTATTAGAAAACAATTTCCTGATGTATTTAATGACTCACTTTTTCTTAGAACTCTGCCTCTGCCTTTGGGTAAGTTGTCTTGTTTAAGAACAACTGGTTTCTGAAACAGACGCAAACGGTCGCAGGCTTGTGCATGAATTGACAGCTGGGCATCAGTAAGTCTGACTCCCCCGGACAGTAAATAGGGCATATGACTGAATTACACCAATCCACTGTCATGTAAAGGATCTATCCAATCACTTCATTCTGTATGTAAATATGCTCTTCCGTCTGTTCCTTTTTGATTTGTGAACTATAAGACTGGCACCCTTTTCTCTGGTGAATCATATATATTTCCGTTCCAGAATGCTCTATATATTTGTTGAAAAAAAACCTGACTTCAACCTGATGGTGTTTGATGTTTTGTGCAATTTATTCACTCACGAGGGCTTTGAATAGATATAATGTAGTCATTTAACTTGGTGTACTTTTTGTGTTGCTGTGGGTCCTTTGTGTGCTAGCCATGAACATACAGTGCCATGCGAAAGTATTCGGCCCCCTTGAACTTTGCGACCTTTGGCCACATTTCAGGCTTCAAACATAAAGATATAAAACTGTATTTTTTTGTGAAGAATCAACAACAAGTGGGACACAATCATGAAGTGGAACGACATTTATTGGATATTTCAAACTTTTTTAACAAATCAAAAACTGAAAAATTGGGGGTGCAAAATTATTCAGCCCCTTTACTTTCAGTGCAGCAAACTCTCTCCAGAAGTTCAGTGAGGATCTCTGAATGATCCAATGTTGACCTAAATGACTAATGATGATAAATACAATCCACCTGTGTGTAATCAAGTCTCCGTATAAATGTACCTGCACTGTGATAGTCTCAGAGGTCCGTTAAAAGCGCAGAGAGCATCATGAAGAACAAGGAACACACCAGGCAGGTCCGCGATACTGTTGTGAAGAAGTTTAAAGCCGGATTTGGATACAAAAAGATTTCCCAAGCTTTAAACATCCCAAGGAGCACTGTGCAAGCGATAATATTGAAATGGAAGGAGTATCAGACCACTGCAAATCTACCAAGACCTGGCCGCCCCTCTAAACTTTCAGCTCATACAAGGAGAAGACTGATCAGAGATGCAGCCAAGAGGCCCATGATCACTCTGGATGAACTGCAGAGATCTACAGCTGATGTGGGTGACTCTGTCCATAGGACAACAAAGTATATTGCACAAATCTGGCCTTTATGGAAGAGTGGCAAGAAGAAAGCCATTTCTTAAAGATATCCATAAAAAGTGTTGTTTAAAGTTTGCCACAAGCCACCTGGGAGACACACCACACATGTGGAAGAAGGTGCTCTGGTCAGATGAAACCAAAATTGAACTTTTTGGCAACAATGCAAAATGTTATGTTTGGCGTAAAAGCAACACCCTGAACACACCATCCCCACTGTCAAACATGGTGGTGGCAGCATCATGGTTTGGGCCTGCTTTTCTTCAGCAGGGACAGGGAAGATGGTTAAAATTGATGGGAAGATGTATGGAGCCAAATACAGGACCATTCTGGAAGAAAACCTGATGGAGTCTGCAAAAGACCTGAGACTGGGACGGAGATTTGTCTTCCAACAAGACAATGATCCAAAACATAAAGCAAAATCTACAATGGAATGGTTCAAAAATAAACATATCCAGGTGTTAGAATGGCCAAGTCAAAGTCCAGACCTGAATCCAATCGAGAATCTGTGGAAAGAACTGAAAACTGCTGTTCACAAATGTTCTCCATCCAACCTCACTGAGCTCGAGCTGTTTTGCAAGGAGGAATGGGAAAAAATGTCAGTCTCTCGATGTGCAAAACTGATAGAGACATACCCCAAGCGACTTACAGCTGTAATCGCAGCAAAAGGTGGCGCTACAAAGTATTAACTTAAGGGGGCTGAATAATTTTGCACGCCCAATTTTTCAGTTTTTGATTTGTTCATTAAAAAATGTCGTTCCACTTCATGATTGTGTCCCACTTGTTGTTGATTCTTCACAAAAAAATACAGTTTTATATCTTTATGTTTGAAGCCTGAAATGTGGCAAAAGGTCGCAAAGTTCAAGGGGGCCGAATACTTTCGCAAGGCACTGTATAAATATTGGAACTCAATTTCCACTCAGTCCGTGTGGAATTTGTTGGCCTGTGTTTCGGGAAGGTGGTGTAAAATAAGTAAAAGCTGAGTAAGATGTCTTGCACAGCTTTGTTACACTGCGTAGTCACAGCCTGTGTTACCGGGTTCAGTAATCATGTTCTTAGGTCCTGATGAACAACATTGACAAGTGTTCTTGGTCTATTACTAGCATAAGCACGTAAAAAAATATGAATATATTGATATTGATAAATACATTTTTACTAAAGGGCTGTCTAAATCTGCACAATCCAGATTATGAAAAGTGCAATTTATCAGTTCAATGACACCAACATTGTTCAAACGCCTTGCAGTGTCACGGTATCCTGAGAAGCTGTAGTCACCTCTTTCCTCATTATCATGATTCTGATATTACGGATAATGTTTTGGGAAGTAGAGATTAATGTTCTTTCCATGTCTTTACTTAGTGTTCTGAAGATTGAAAATGTCTTCAAAAAAGGTAAACCTACGTGTTTAACTGGTTATTCATTTTCAATGGACAAGTAAGGCAGTCCAATTTCGTTTTGTACTGAATGTGTAGAGACATTGTCATATCAGACCGATAAATCCGATGGTGTAACATGGATGTCAAGTACTTCAAGGGAGAAAACACCAAAGGGTGGAGAAGGAAGACAGTGATAATAGGATCTAGCCTCATCAGCCAGTCTGACATGAAAAGTGAAGATACCAGTCCTGAATCTGAGAGTAAAATTGAGTCAGATGGTGAACTTGAGACAGTAGGTGGTACTCCTCCAAGACTGCCAACACACGCCAAGGAAGAGTCAGATGGTGAACTTGAGACAGTAGGTGGTACTCCTCCAAGACCGCCATCACACAGTTCAATAGATTCAGAGACGGAAGCCAATACTGGTTGTGCAATTCAGGAGACAACTGACTTTTACACTGATGATATTGAAAAAGATTCTACCTTCAGAGAGGACCTGGAAACCTGGATAAGTGATTTTCAAGTGAAACACAATGCTGTTGATGCACTTCTGAAGATGCTGCAGTCTAATGGTCACCTAGATTTGCCTTCCACTGCTAGAACTCTCCTAGAAAACACCCATGTTTGTTTTGAAGTCAAGTTTGATGTGTAGTTTGTCAGATTTAAAGTGAAGGTGGAGATTGTGAAACATCTAAGCATCGATCCTCAATCTGTGGTTGGAGATGTCAATGTCTGTAGAAAGATCCGCTGGATGGTCTCCCTTTGTTCAAAAGTACCAATATGTCGTTATGGCCACTTTTGTGCTTCATCAATCTATCACCACCCACAGTATTTCCTCTGTCACCTGCAATGGCATCATTAAAAGCAAGCTCCCTGGAATTCCATTCATTGACACTTTGCTGGAGCTTAAAGAGTTGATGCAGACCGTCTTGAAGTGGGGAGACAAAACACTGCAAGTGGGCAAGTGAGCACAAGCATTTCGCTACACTCGCATTAACATCTGCTAACCATGTGTATGTGACAAATAAAATTTGATTTGATTTGTTCTGTAACACCTGCAAACGCCTGCAAAAGGTGGTAAAATGCATAAAGATGTGTTCTGGCTACTATGCCTGTGCCAGGTGCACACAAAAAGGCAGGTATGATGGGAGAATGACCTGTGTCTCAGAACTGACAATTCCTTTAGGGAACTGGTACAGCCAGAACATCACCATGAAGGAAAAACCTCTCCTTTGTAAATATCTGGATGTATTTGCCATCAAACTAAAAGCATTTTTTTAAACAAAAAATGGTGCTTAGTGTAATGAGTACGACAGGAGACAGAGAGATAGTTTCAAGCGCAGGTGTTTATTAGTAAAGGGCCACAGGAGGAGGCAGGTAGCTGGGTCCAGGGGCAGGCAGAAGGTCATACACAGGAGGAGGCAGGTAGCTGGGCCCAGAGGCAAGCAGAAGGTCATACACAGGAGGAGGCAGGTATCTGGGTCCAGGGGCAGGCAGAAGGTCATACACAGGAGGAGGCAGGTAGCTGGGTCCAGGGGCAGGCAGAAGGTCCTACACAGGAGGAGGCAGGTAGCTGGGTCCAGAGGCAAGCAGAAGGTCATACACAGGAGGAGGCAGGTATCTGGGTCCAGAGGCAAGCAGAAGGTCATAAACAGGAAGAGGCAGGTAGCTGGGTCCAGAGGCAAGCAGAAGGTCATACACAGGATGAGGCAGGTAGCTGGGTCCAGAGGCAAGCAGAAGGCCCTACACAGGAAGAGGCAGGTAGCTGGGTCCAGAGGCAAGCAGAAGGTCATACACAGGATGAGGCAGGTAGCTGGGTCCAGAGGCAAGCAGAAGGTCCTACACAGGATGAAAATGGTGCTTAGTGTAATGAGTACGACAGGAGACAGAGAGATAGTTTCAAGCGCAGGTGTTTATTAGTAAAGGGCCACAGGAGGAGGCAGGTAGCTGGGTCCAGGGGCAGGCAGAAGGTCATACACAGGAGGAGGCAGGTAGCTGGGCCCAGAGGCAAGCAGAAGGTCATACACAGGAGGAGGCAGGTATCTGGGTCCAGGGGCAGGCAGAAGGTCATACACAGGAGGAGGCAGGTAGCTGGGTCCAGGGGCAGGCAGAAGGTCCTACACAGGAGGAGGCAGGTAGCTGGGTCCAGAGGCAAGCAGAAGGTCATACACAGGAGGAGGCAGGTATCTGGGTCCAGAGGCAAGCAGAAGGTCATAAACAGGAAGAGGCAGGTAGCTGGGTCCAGAGGCAAGCAGAAGGTCATACACAGGATGAGGCAGGTAGCTGGGTCCAGAGGCAAGCAGAAGGCCCTACACAGGAAGAGGCAGGTAGCTGGGTCCAGAGGCAAGCAGAAGGTCATACACAGGATGAGGCAGGTAGCTGGGTCCAGAGGCAAGCAGAAGGTCCTACACAGGATGAAAATGGTGCTTAGTGTAATGAGTACGACAGGAGACAGAGAGATAGTTTCAAGCGCAGGTGTTTATTAGTAAAGGGCCACAGGAGGAGGCAGGTAGCTGGGTCCAGGGGCAGGCAGAAGGTCATACACAGGAGGAGGCAGGTAGCTGGGCCCAGAGGCAAGCAGAAGGTCATACACAGGAGGAGGCAGGTATCTGGGTCCAGGGGCAGGCAGAAGGTCATACACAGGAGGAGGCAGGTAGCTGGGTCCAGGGGCAGGCAGAAGGTCCTACACAGGAGGAGGCAGGTAGCTGGGTCCAGAGGCAAGCAGAAGGTCATACACAGGAGGAGGCAGGTATCTGGGTCCAGAGGCAAGCAGAAGGTCATAAACAGGAAGAGGCAGGTAGCTGGGTCCAGAGGCAAGCAGAAGGTCATACACAGGATGAGGCAGGTAGCTGGGTCCAGAGGCAAGCAGAAGGCCCTACACAGGAAGAGGCAGGTAGCTGGGTCCAGAGGCAAGCAGAAGGTCATACACAGGATGAGGCAGGTAGCTGGGTCCAGAGGCAAGCAGAAGGTCCTACACAGGATGAGGCAGGTAGCTGGGTCCAGAGGCAAGCAGAAGGTCATACACAGGATGAGGCAGGTAGCTGGGTCCAGAGGCAAGCAGAAGGTCCTACACAGGATGAAAATGGTGCTTAGTGTAATGAGTACGACAGGAGACAGAGAGATAGTTTCAAGCGCAGGTGTTTATTAGTAAAGGGCCACAGGAGGAGGCAGGTAGCTGGGTCCAGGGGCAGGCAGAAGGTCATACACAGGAGGAGGCAGGTAGCTGGGCCCAGAGGCAAGCAGAAGGTCATACACAGGAGGAGGCAGGTATCTGGGTCCAGGGGCAGGCAGAAGGTCATACACAGGAGGAGGCAGGTAGCTGGGTCCAGGGGCAGGCAGAAGGTCCTACACAGGAGGAGGCAGGTAGCTGGGTCCAGAGGCAAGCAGAAGGTCATACACAGGAGGAGGCAGGTATCTGGGTCCAGAGGCAAGCAGAAGGTCATAAACAGGAAGAGGCAGGTAGCTGGGTCCAGAGGCAAGCAGAAGGTCATACACAGGATGAGGCAGGTAGCTGGGTCCAGAGGCAAGCAGAAGGCCCTACACAGGAAGAGGCAGGTAGCTGGGTCCAGAGGCAAGCAGAAGGTCATACACAGGATGAGGCAGGTAGCTGGGTCCAGAGGCAAGCAGAAGGTCCTACACAGGATGAAAATGGTGCTTAGTGTAATGAGTACGACAGGAGACAGAGAGATAGTTTCAAGCGCAGGTGTTTATTAGTAAAGGGCCACAGGAGGAGGCAGGTAGCTGGGTCCAGGGGCAGGCAGAAGGTCATACACAGGAGGAGGCAGGTAGCTGGGCCCAGAGGCAAGCAGAAGGTCATACACAGGAGGAGGCAGGTATCTGGGTCCAGGGGCAGGCAGAAGGTCATACACAGGAGGAGGCAGGTAGCTGGGTCCAGGGGCAGGCAGAAGGTCCTACACAGGAGGAGGCAGGTAGCTGGGTCCAGAGGCAAGCAGAAGGTCATACACAGGAGGAGGCAGGTATCTGGGTCCAGAGGCAAGCAGAAGGTCATAAACAGGAAGAGGCAGGTAGCTGGGTCCAGAGGCAAGCAGAAGGTCATACACAGGATGAGGCAGGTAGCTGGGTCCAGAGGCAAGCAGAAGGCCCTACACAGGAAGAGGCAGGTAGCTGGGTCCAGAGGCAAGCAGAAGGTCATACACAGGATGAGGCAGGTAGCTGGGTCCAGAGGCAAGCAGAAGGTCCTACACAGGATGAAAATGGTGCTTAGTGTAATGAGTACGACAGGAGACAGAGAGATAGTTTCAAGCGCAGGTGTTTATTAGTAAAGGGCCACAGGAGGAGGCAGGTAGCTGGGTCCAGGGGCAGGCAGAAGGTCATACACAGGAGGAGGCAGGTAGCTGGGCCCAGAGGCAAGCAGAAGGTCATACACAGGAGGAGGCAGGTATCTGGGTCCAGGGGCAGGCAGAAGGTCATACACAGGAGGAGGCAGGTAGCTGGGTCCAGGGGCAGGCAGAAGGTCCTACACAGGAGGAGGCAGGTAGCTGGGTCCAGAGGCAAGCAGAAGGTCATACACAGGAGGAGGCAGGTATCTGGGTCCAGAGGCAAGCAGAAGGTCATAAACAGGAAGAGGCAGGTAGCTGGGTCCAGAGGCAAGCAGAAGGTCATACACAGGATGAGGCAGGTAGCTGGGTCCAGAGGCAAGCAGAAGGCCCTACACAGGAAGAGGCAGGTAGCTGGGTCCAGAGGCAAGCAGAAGGTCATACACAGGATGAGGCAGGTAGCTGGGTCCAGAGGCAAGCAGAAGGTCCTACACAGGATGAGGCAGGTAGCTGGGTCCAGGATGCAGAAGGTCATACACAGGAGGAGGCAGGTAGCTGGGTCCAGGGGCAGAAGGTCATACACAGGAAGAGGCAGGTAGCTGGGTCCAGGGGCAGGCAGAAGGTCATACACAGGAGGAGGCAGGTAGCTGGGTCCAGGGGCAGGCAGAAGGTCATACACAGGAGGAGGCAGGTAGCTGGGTCCAGGGGCAGGCAGAAGGTCATACACAGGAAGAGGCAGGTAGCTGGGTCCAGGGGCAGGCAGAAGGTCATACCACCTGTCAAGATCGTAGAGAGAGGTCAAAGGAAAGGTGAAGGAGAGAGGTCTCATGGCCAAAACTGCCTCTGAGGGAAGAGAGGGACAATACCCAACCTCTATCTCAGCCAGGTGGAAAAGTAGTGATATGACATGGAATACACCATTCTTCAACCAATTCACAACATAGGAGCGTCCCTGAAAGCACACCCCAAGGCTATCTACCAAGAGGTAGATGACAAAATAGCAGGCACTCTCAAACATGCACCAGCTCGGCTCAAGAGTAAGAGAAAGTTTTGATTAAAAATAACTTTATTATAAAATAAAAAAAAACTGTTTACTTCACTTCAATCCAGTCGGTCAGTATAGCTAAATTAGTGCTAGTACAAGAGTAATGTAGATTGGAGTCTACGTTAAACCGGCATTTAGATCATTTGTTTACTGAAAATAATGACCAATTTGTGACTTCCAGGAGAGGGTTGAGGAAGCAGAGGATGGAGCAGCAGCACCTAAATAAACATAACATAGTTATTAACTTTTAGCTTTAAGCAGTTTTATAGTTCTTGATTGGAGTGCAGTGTTTTTCTGACGTGTTATTTTTTGAGCTTATTGCTGTGATTTTGTTTTCCGAACCTATTGTGATACAGTTTAATATAAAAAATAAGTATAATTTCTGGATTTTTGCATATTTCGTCAGTGGACACCTGCTGACAGGATACTGTGTATATGTTCAGGGTAGATTAAACGACGTGTCTTATAATGGCATTAGATATTCAGGGTTCCCTTCATTTCAACGTCCTGAAGTGACTTGGAACGTAACTTGTGTCAACTGACATAACAGTTACAGATGAAGATGGAAGTTTACATACACTTAGGTTGGAGTCATTAACTCGTTTTTCAACCACTAAACACATTTCTTGTTAACGAACTAGTCGGTTAGGACATCTACTTTGTGCATGACACAAGTCATTTTTCCAACAATTGTTTAAAGACAGATTATTTCACTTATAATTCACTGTATCACAATTCCAGTGGGTCAGAAGTTTACATACACTAAGTTGACTCCTGTCTCAGCCTCCAGTATTTATGCTGCAGTAGTTTATGTGTCGGGGGGCTAGGGTCAGTTTGTTATATCTGGAGTACTTCTCCTGTCCTATTCGGTGTCCTGTGTGAATCTAAGTGTGCATTCTCTAATTCTCTCCTTCTCTCTTTGTTTCTCTCTCTCGGAGGACCTGAGCCCTAGGACCATGCCCCAGGACTACCTGACATGATGACTCCTTGCTGTCCACCTGGCCGTGCTGCTGCTCCAGTTTTAACTGTTCTGCCTTACTATTATTCGACCATGCTGGTCATTTATGAACATTTGAACATCTTGGCCATGTTCTGTTATAATCTCCACCCGGCACAGCCAGAAGAGAACTGGCCATCCCACATATGCTCTCTCTAATTCTCTCTTTCTTTCTCTCTCTCGGAGGACCTGAGCCCTAGGACCATGCCCCAGGAATACCTGACATGATGACTCCTTTCTGTCCCCAGTCCACCTGACCGTGCTGCTGCTCCAGTTTCAACTGTTCTGCCTTATTATTATTCGACCATGCTGGTCATTTATGAACATTTGAACATCGTGGCCATGTTCTGTTATAATCTCCACCCGGCACAGCCAGAAGAGGACTGGCCACCCCACATAGCCTGGTTCCTCTCTAGGTTTTTTCCTAGGTTTTGGCCTCACTAGGCAGTTTTTCCTAGCCACCGTGCTTCTACACCTGCATTGCTTGCTGTTTGGGGTTTTAGGCTGGATTTCTGTACAGCACTTTGAGATATCAGCTGATGTAAGAAGGGCTATATAAATAAATTTGATTTGATTTGATTTGACTTTAAACAGCTTGGAAAATTCCAGAAAATTATGTCATTATGTATGGCTTTAGAAGCTTCTGATAGGCTAATTGACATCATTTCAGTCAATTGGAGGTGTACCTGTGGATGTATTTCAAGGCCTACCTTCAAACTCAGTGCCACTTTGCTTGACGTCATGGGAAAATCAAAAGAAATCAGCCAAGACCTCAGAAAAAGAATTGTAGACCTCCACAAGTCTGGTTCATCCTTGGGAACAATTTCCAAACACCTGAAGGTACCACATTCATCTGTACGCACAATAGTGTGCAAGTATAAACACTATGGGACCCCGCAGCCGTCATACCATTCAAGAAGGAGATGCGTTCTGTCTCCTAGAGATGAACGTACTTTAGTGCAAAGATTGTACGTTTTGTAGAAATGTCCTCTGGTCTGATGAAACAAAAATAGAACTGTTTGGCCTTAATAACCATTGTTATGTTTGGAGTAAAAAGGGGGATGCTTGCAAGCCAAAGAACCCCATCCCAACCGTGAAGCACAGGGGTGGCAGCATCATGTTGTGGGGGTGTTTTGCAGCAAGAGGGACTGGTGCACTTCACAATATAGATGGCATCATGAGGCAGGAAAATGTATGTGGATATAATGAAGCAACATCTGAAGACATCATTCAGGAAGTTAAAGCTTGGTTGCAAATGGGTCTTCCAAATGGACAATGACTCCAAGCATACTTCCAAAGTTGTGGCAAATTAGCTTAAGGACAACAAAGTCAAGGTATTGGAGTGGCCATCACAAAGCCCTGACCTCCATCCTATAGAACGTTTGTGGGCAGAACTGAAAAAGCGTGTGCGAGCAAGGAGGCCTACAAACCTTACTCCGTTACACCAGCTCTGTAAGGGGGAATGGGAGAAAATTCACACAACTTTTTGTAGGAAGCTTGTGGAAAGCTACCCGAAGCATTTCACCCAAGTTAAACAATTTAAAGGCAATGCTACCAAAAACTAATTGAGTGTATATAAACGTCAGACCCACTGGGAAAGTGATGAAAGAAATAAAAGCTGAAAGAAATAATTATCTCTAGTATTATTCTGACATTTCACATTCTTAAAATAAAGTGATGATCCTAACTGACCGAGACAGGGAATTTTTAATTGCAATTGTGAAAAACTGAGTTTAAATGTATTTGGCAAAGGTGTATGTAAACTCAGTTTTTCACAATTCCTGACATTTAATCCAATTAAAAATTCCCTGTCTTAGGAGAGAACATTTGCATATTTTTTTACATGGTTGTGTCATATTTCATTGCGTACTTGTGATAATATCATTCACAAGTGATAGGCAAATATTGTCACCCATCAGACTATTCTTAATTTAATGTTGTCTTTACATATCGTGAATGTGTGAAATTAGTTTTGATTTAGAATGGACCATTATCATGCACCTGCCTCGAACAGGGGAATGAAGAAAACAATAATAAATGTAATCTATGCCCTTAAATAGCAATATATTTTTATTTTGGGGGGTTATTTTAAATTTAACTAAGCAAGTCATATAAGAACAAGTTCTTATTTACAATGACAGCCTACTGACCAGGTGAAAGCTATGTTTCCTTATTGATGTCACTTGTTAAATCCACTTCAGTCAGTGTTGATAAAGGGGAGGAGACAGGTTAAAGAAGGGTTTTTAAGCCTTGAGACAATTAAGACATGGATTGTGTATGTGTGTCATTCAGAGGGTGAATGGGTAAGACAAATCCTAACCCGGATGATGCTGGGTCAATTGTGCACTGCCGTATGGGACTCCCAATCACAGCTGGTTGTGATACAACCTGGAATTGAACCAGGGTGTGACGCCTCTTGCACTGAGATTCAGTGCCTTAGACCGCTGCGCCACTTGGAAGCCCCCGAATGGATAATGTTTGTATAATGTTTGGATAATGTTTTCCCATGGTTCTTTTACATGCCAGCCAGGTAGGCTATACTTCCTTTGTAAGGCAAAGCAATGTGCTTAAAACCTCTTATGGATCTGCCCCTTTTTTTAAAATTTTCACCTAAAATGACATACCCAAATCTAACTGCCTTCAGCTCAGGCCCTGAAGCAAGGATATGTGTATTCTTGGTCCATTTGAAAGGAAACACTTTGAAGTTTATGGAAATGTTGTAGAATGTAGAAGAATATAACAATAGATCTGGTGAAAGATAATACAAAGAAAAAAACAACCGTTCTTTTGTATTTCTTTTGTACTGTAAACCTGCCCATATTAGATATGTCTATGTCCTGGGAAATGTTCTTGTTACTTACAACCTCAGGCTAATCACATTAGCCTATGTTTGCTCCAGTATGGCCATAATACGGTCACCGTAACAGCCGTACTCTGAGATACAACACCCACAGATTTGACTACTGTGGCCTCCTGAGTGGCAGAGCATCGCAGTGCTTGAGGCGACACTACAGATCCGGTTCAATCCCAGACTGTGTCACAGCCGGCCGTGACCGGGAGACCCCTGAAGCGGTGTACAATTGTCCCAGCGTTGTCCGGGTTAGGGGAGGGTTTGGCCAGATGGGATTTCTTTGACCCATCACTCTCTAGTGACTCCTTGTGGCGGCTGAGCGCCTGCAAGCTGACGTCGGTAAGCCAGCTGGACAATGTGTCCTCCGATGCATTGGTGCGGCTGGTTCCCGGGTTAAGCGAGCAGTCCGTAGGGGTGTTGCAGCGATGGGACAAGACTAACTACCAATTTGATATCATGAAATTAGGGATAAACAGGTAAAAGTTTTTAAAAAAAGACTACTTTAACATACAAGTATGAAGGCTATTATACTCTGTTAAATTTGAGGAAATATTGCATTAAGTGTAATACCACATGCATGGTCACTTTCTATAGCATTTACTCATTAGTCAATGAAAATATTTAAAACATACCATACATCCACTAATGGACAGGTACTCAAACAGTAACCACACTTTTGGATAGATGCATGGTACTTTCTAGAATTTAATATACAGTATTGCCACGCAGAGCAGAACAGGTGAACCCAAGAGCAGACTCAGACAAGCAGACTGGGATGAGGTAACCAAGGTATTTATTGAAACACAGGGGGGAAGATTGAGAGCAGGCCAGGGGAAGCTCGGATGGGTTGCCAGAAACCAGGCTGGGGCGAGAGGTGTTGGGACAGGGTAAGCACGTCTGGGGGGAAATCCAAGGGAACCGTAGAGTGGGGGAATCCAGGCCAGAGTAGCATGACTGACGAAAAGTCGGACAGGAGACAGGGACCAGAGTCAGAGCGGGCAGAACTGTAGCGTAGAGGAAAAGAGCATCAGGGCACAACAGGATCTAAACAGGAACAAACGGCAAGAGACTGACTGATCAGAAATTACTATCTGGCAGCGTGGAAGAGGCAGGACTGAGTATATGTAGATGTCTTGATTATGGAACAGGTTGCATCTGGTGGGGATCTGCTCTGAATCCAGCACACCTGTCTCCGCCCTCACAATATGTGTGTGTGTGTGTGAGTGAGTGAGTGAGTGAGTGAGTGAGTGAGTGAGTGAGTGAGTGAGTGAGAGAGAGAGAGAGAACTAGGGGATCGGAGGCAGGTCAAGGAGACAGGATGAGCACTAGAGGGCGAGGCAGGAGCAGATGTAACAAGTATAAAGAAAGAATGGGATGAATAGCCTACAGTCAGTCACATGTATAGCTTTCATCCATGTTCTGATACATTGTTGTCATATTCAAAGGCATATGGGGAAATCCCTCCTAGAATTAGCCATTGTTACTGCTCTTAAGGCAATATACACTGAGTATACCAAACATTACGAACACCTTCCTAATATTGAGATGCATCTCCTCACCCTACCCACCCTTTTGCCCTCAGAACAGCTTAAGTTCGTTTGGGCATTGACTCTACAAGGTGTCAAAAAGTTTCCAAAGGGATGCTGGCCCATGTTGATTCCAATGCTACCCACAGTTGTGTCAAGTTGGCTGGATGTCCTTTCGGTGGTGGACAATTCTTGATACGCAGGAGAAACTGTTGAGCTTGAAAAACCCAGCAGCGTTGAGGTTCTAGACACAAACCGGTGCGCCTGGCACCCACTACCATACCCAGTTCAAAGCCACTTAAATGTTTTGTCTTACCCATTCACCCTCTGAATGACACACATACACAATCCATGTCTTAATTGTCTCAAGGCTTAAAAACCCTTCTTTAACCCGTCTCCTCCCCTTTATCAACACTGACTGAAGTGGATTTAACAAGTGACATCAATAAGGAAACATAGCTTTCACCTGGTCAGTCTATGTAGAATGGCACCGGAGGGGATGGCTGCTGTTTTGTGGGCTCTTAACCAACCGTGCTATTGTCTTTGTTTTTTCGCAATGTTTGAAACTTATTTTGTCATAATGTTGCTGCTACCATCTCGTATGACCGAAAAGAGCTTCAGGACATCAGAACAGCTATTACTTTACCACCTGTTAAAGATCTGGTGACTTTTTTCAACATTTTGTTAAAAATCACGCAACATTTCAACGTCCTGCTACTCATGCCAGGAATATAGTATATACATATGATTAGTATGTGTGGATAGAAAACACTCTCTGGTTAAATCATGTCTGTGAATATAACAGAACGAGTGTAGCAGGCAAAACCCCAAGGAAAACTGTTCAAAAAATAAAATTTAAAAAATCCCTCCGCCAGTCCTCTGTATTGTCTATGGCAAGGGAAAATAGATAGCGACCAGTTTACAGTTTCTACAGCTTCCACACGAGGTCGCCAGACTTGGCAATTTGGTTGAAGTTAATCCTTGGTGAAATGAGGAATAGGCACTTCCTGTCATTGAGTACACCGGAGGAAGTTATGAAAGAGAGAATATGGACCATGATTTCAAGACTTGCTGCTATTGAATACAGATCGCCCCGTGATCAATTTGATCGATTATTAACGTTTACTAATACCTAAAGTTGGATTACAAAAGTAGTTTGAAGTGTTTTGTCAAAGTTTATAGTCAACTTTTTTAATTTAAAAAAATGACGTTGCGTTTTGGAAATGTGTTTTTTCCTGGATCAGACGGGCTTCATAAATGGACATTTTGGGTATACATGGACAGATTTAATCGAAAAAAAGACAATTGTGATGTTTATGGGACATATTGGAGTGCCAACAAAGAAGCTCGTCAAAGGTAATTAATGTTTTATATTTTATTTCTGCGTTTTGTGTAGCACCGGCTACGCTAATTATTTTGTTTACGCCCCCTTCAGGTATTTCGGGGGGTTGCATGCTATCAGATAATAGCTTCTCATGCTTTCGCCGAAAAGCATTTTAAAAATCTAACAAGTTGGCTAGATTCACAACGAGTGTAGCTTTAATTGAGTACCCTGCATGTGTGATTTAATGAAAGTTTGAGTTTTAACGAGTACTATATGATTTTGGCACTACGCATTTCCCTGGGCTAGAGGCTAGATGAGACGTTAATGTTTCCCTGAGTCAGACGAGAGGGATTTACTCCAGACACCTGAACAGGCCCTCATCCCCGTCATTCGCAAGAGAAAGAGACAGTGGTTTCGCAGAAGGAGATTGGGCTGCCTTGTCCGGCGACGAGTGGCTAATCTTCTTTTGCCATCGGTACCATTGGCCAACGTACATTTGCTGGATAATAAAGTGGACGAACTAAAAGCACGTATATCCTACCAACGGGACATTAAAAACTGTATTATCTTATGTCGTTGCAGAATGACGACATTAATAACATACAGTACAAGGCAAGTAACACTGAAACATACAGTGGGGAGAACAAGTATTTGATACACTGCCGATTTTGCAGGTTTTCCTACTTACAAAGCATGTAGAGGTCTGTAATTTTTATCATAGGTACAATTCAACTGTGAGAGATGAGTCTGTAATACCAAGTGCCCATTCTCATAGACATGTTTCGAGCAGACCACCGCAGACCCTGTTCCCAAGAACACTAAGGTAACCTGCCTAAATGACTACCAACCCGTAGCACTCACGTCTGTAGCCATGAAGTGCTTTGAATGGCTGTTCATGGTTCACATCAACACCATTATCCCAGAAACACTAGACCCACTCCAATTTGCATACCGCCCCAACAGATCCACAGCTGATGCAATCTCTATTGCACTCCACACTGCCCTTTCACACCTGGACAAAAGGAACACCTATGTGAGAATGCTATTCATTCACTACAGCTCAGCATTCAACACCATAGTGCCCTCAAATCTCACCACTAAGCTACGGACCTTGGGACTAAACACCTCCCTCTGCAACTGGATCGTGGACTTCCTGACGTGCCGCCCCCAGTTGGTGAGGGTAGGTAACAACACATTCGCCATGATGATTCTCAACATGGGGGCCCCTCAGGGGTGCATGCTCCGTCCCCTCCTGTAGTCCCTGTTCATTCATGACTGTACGGCCAGGCAGGACTCCAACACCACCATTACGTTTTCCGATGACACAACAGTGGTAGGCCTGATCACTGACAATGACGAGACAACCTATAGGGAGGAGGTCAGCAACCTGACCGTGTTGTGCATGGACAACAACCACTCCCTCAACGTGATCAAGACAAAGGAGATGATTGTGGACTACAGGAAAAGGAGGGCCGAGCACACGCCCATTCTCATAGACGGGGCTGTAGTGGAGCAGGTTGAGAGCTTCAAGTTCCTTGGCATCCACATCACCAACAAACTAACATGGTCCAAGCACACCAAGACAGTAGTGAAGAGGGCACCACAAAATCTATTCCCCCTCAGGAGACTGAAAAGATTTGGTATGGGTCCTCAGATCCTCAAAAGGTTCTACAGCTGCACCATCAAGCATTTCACTGTAAGGTCTACACCAGTTTTATTTGGCGCATGTGATGAATACGATTTGATTTGTAATGAAAAGAGCAGTGGTTGCATCACTGCCTGGTATGTAAACTGCTTGGCCTCTGACCGCAAAGGCACTACAGAGGGTAGTGCTTACGGCCCAGTACATCACTGAGGCCAAGCTTCCTGCCATCCAGGACCTCTATACCAGGCGGTGTCAGAGGAGGGCCCTAAAAATACCAGAGCGCCAAGTCTAGGTCCAAGAGCTTCTACCCCCAAGCCATAAGACTCCTGAACATCTAATCAAATGGCTACCCAGGCTATTTGCATTGCCCCCCCACTTTTACACTGCTGCTACTCTCTTGTTATTATCTATTTATAGTCACTTTAATAACTCTACCTACATGTGCATTTTACCTCGACTAACCGGTGCCCCCGCACATTGCCTCTGTACTGGTACCCCTTGTATATATCCTCCCTATTGTTATTTTACTGCTGCTCTTTAATTATTTGTTACTTTTATATTTTTTTTGGTATTTTTCTTAACTACATTGTTGGTTATTAAGGACTTAAGGAAGCATTTCACTGTAAGGTCTACACCAGTTTTATTTGGCGCATGTGATGAATACGATTTGATTTGTAATGAAAATAGCAGGTTTTCTGTTTGTATACACAGTGTATAGCCCCTTGTTCTTCAATGTATGGATGAATCCAATGAAGACCTTTAATTGTTCCCCTCACCAATTAATATCCATTCAATTACACACTGCTTTATTTAGTGAACCACTCAGCTTCATCGCCCCGCTATAATTTTCCCAGGTAATTGCTTTTAAACTCTTTGATTACATGGTTGACCCTGAATGGCTGGAGAGCCTGGTTTTAAAGTTGTCTGCTTCTCGCACCTCCCTCTTCTCCACCCCCTTTTTAGGCAAGCTAGTCCTAAAACCTCCTTACCCTCTATCCAGTCCTTCACCCCTAGACAGATATTTTGAAGTAAGAATTCAGATATTTATTTGAAGAGAAAAGTAGTTTAGTATTGGAATGTATTTGGAAATACTAAAATACACTTCCATGTATTTAACCCTGGGGCGGCAGGGTAGCCTAGTGGTTAGAGCGTTGGACTAGTAACCGGAAGGTTGCAAGTTCAAATCCCTGAGCTGACGATGTACCCTCTCATCTGTCGTTCTGCCCCTGAACAGGCAGAATGACGGTTCCTAGGCCGTCATCGAAAATAAGAATTTGTTCTTAACTGACTTGCCTAGTTAAATAAAGGTAAAATAAAAGTAGCTTCTTTAAAGGAAATTATTTGAATGCACTTTCAAATACTTCCAATAGAAGTAGGTGATTCAGACCACATTATTTCAAAATAGCCAAATACACAGAAAATATGTATTTAAATATAAAATAATGTATTTTAACCCAGGTCTGACACAGTCCCCTGCCAGAGTATCAGCTTCATAGGAGACTTGAGCCTATACATCATGGTGATGTGTGTGTATAATGGTGCTAGCTAAGCCTCCGTATCACAGTGCTGGCATGGTGCTGTGGTAATGAACAGTGTTGAGCCACAGAGAGGGACAGAGGAAATAAAACTGGTTGCGTTGTTCTGACCTTCCTGGGCCACAGCACCATGGCTCCAACTCAAAACTCACTGCTAACTGAATAACTTTTGTTCATAGCGAGTTTCATCGATTGCAATTCTACATATCATTCAATAACATTTTTGACAGTTTCTACGAAATCATAAGGTGATAAAAACATAATATATATATGTATACCAGGCTCCTAGCATATCAGAGGGTCTGAGATGGTGTGGCTTAAGAGAAATAGCAACCTATGATTTTAAAAGGGGTAGGGTAGGGGAGAGTGTTTCCTCTTCGGTTGTCTCCTCTCCTGCCACAGTTAGCATGGCCCGCTAACAAAGGCTGCTGTGCACCCACACTGCTTCTGCTACTGCGTGTTCTACAGTGATAACCGATGTGCCCTCTCATCTGAATTAGCTCTCCGGCCCGTCTGCTCACACACACACCCGCAACCTCTCCCATGGAACAAAAAGCGATTACTCCAAAACTGCAACTTTAATCGACCAACACACAAATCCTTCCAACATCAAAGACGTAAAAACTAAATACAAAATATTGTTCCGAGGAGCATCGCAAGGCGATGTCACACAGCACTATTTAAATATGCAGCATGCAATTATTTATGCCTGGCTAGTGTAGACTAGAACCCTCGCCCCAGCTCCTCTTTCCCGTGTTTCACCCCTGGTTGGCTAAATATGTCAGTGACCACTGGATGCTCACCGAGGAGTGAGCCACAGTGATGAGAGACAACACACACTGGCCTCTATTTAATCAAACCTGCAATGAAGTCCAGTTTTACACAGTACCTCTTTTTTTTTGGTCAAATACAATCACAGAATAGGTGTAGGTACTGTAAAACATTGGCCTACCAGAGATAGAGGATTAGGCGAGATGGAGAATGTGTCTTGCGTGTGTGCATGCTTTTTTGGGTGACTTCAGACGTGGTTTAGTCGCGTGTGTCTGAGGGCAAGATATGAACATCAGGCTGCACAATTTCAGTCTGTCTGATTTCTCACACTGATAATGAAGGAATGAGGGAAGAGAAGAGTGATGAGAAAAGAATGGGAGAACCCTCAGATATGCCTCAGACAGACACCAACTGTCACTTTTAGACATGATGCTAAGGTTTTCTTCAACCACATTATGTGTGTGTGCATGCGTTTGCATCATAAACCTATGGTTATACAGATGTCTTTGCGAGACCTCCCTCTCTGTCCAGTTGACCTACACTCTAAAGAAAAGGTTCCCTGGAGTATCCTTTAGGGGTTCTTCAAATTGAAACTGTGGGAGAACCCCTATAAGTTCTTTGAGGATCCATTAAAAGGGGTTCTTTGAAGAACCTTTTCAGGTGCATTTTTGAACTGACAGTGCGATCCGACCGGCGGAACAACTCCCGCAGCAGTTCAGGATCCAAAACATCTGCAACCTGAACCCAGCACCTCTCCTCCGGTCCGTACCCCTCCCACTCCATGAGGTACTGAAGGCCCCCCACCCGACACCTCGAATCCAGGATGGAACAAACAATGTACGCCAGGGCCCCCTCAATGTCCAAAGGGGGCGGAGGGACCTCCCGCACCTCAGATTCCTGGAGCGGACCAGTCACCACCGGCCTGAGGAGAGACAAATGGAACAAGGGGTTAATACGATAATCAGAGGGAAGCTGTAATCTATAACATACCTCGTTCACCCTCCTCAGGACTTTAAATGGCCCCACAAACCGTGGACCCAGCTTCCGGCAGGGCAGGCGGAGGGGCAGGTTACGGGTCGAGAGCCAGACCCGGTCCCCTGGTGCGAACACCGGTGTCTCACTGCGGTGACGGTCCGCACTGACTTTCTGGCTACGCGCGGCACGCTGGAGATGGACACGGGCGGCCCCTCAAGTCCTCTCCGTGCACCTAAACCAGTCAGCCACCGCACCGCAGGAGTCCCGGTCTGACCCTGATGCCACGGTGCCAGAACCAGCTGGTAACCCAATACGCACTGAAAGGGGGAGAGGTTAGTGGAGGAGTGGCGAAGTGAGTTCTGTGCCATCTTGGCCCAGGGCACAAATGCTGTCCACTCCCCCGGTCGGTCCTGGCAATAGGACCGCAGAAACCTGCCCACATCCTGGTTGACTCTCTACATGCCCGTTACTCTTGGAGTGAAAACCTGAGGTAAGGCTAATCGAGACCCTCAGATGTTCCCATGAACGCCTTCCTAACTCTCGCAGTGAACTGGGGACCCCGATCCGACACTATATCCTCAGGCACCCCATAGTGCCAGAAGACATGTGTAAACAGGGCCTCCGCAGTCTGTAGGGCCGTAGGAAGACTGGGCAAAGGGAGGAGACGACAGGACTTAGAAAAACGATCCACAACAACCAGGATCGTGGTATTTCCCTGTGAGGGAGGAAGATCCGCACACCGAAGAGCTGCTGGCAAAACACACGAAAGTGCTGTTTGAATGAATGCTTACGAGCCTGCTGTTGCCTACCACCGCTCAGTCAGATACTTGTATGCTTGTATGCTCAGTCAGATTATATGCAACGCAGGACACGCTCGATAAGCTAGTAATATCATCAACCATGTGTAGTTAACTAGTGATTATGATTGATTGTTTTTTATAAAATACGTTTAATGCTAGCTAGCAACTTACCTTGGCTTAGTGCATTCGCATAACAGGCAGTCTCCTTGTGGAGTGCAACGAGAGGCAGGTGATTATAGCGTTGGACTAGTTAACTGTAAGATTGCAAGATTGGATCCCCCGAGCTGACAAGGTGAAAATCTGTCGTTCTGCCCCTGAACAAGGCAGTTAACCCACCGTTCCTATGCCGTCATTGAAAAGAAGAATGTGTTCTTAACTGACTTGCCTAGTTAAATAAAGGTAAAATAAAAATTAAATAAAAGGTGTAAAAAAAAACGTCCAAATCGGCGTCCAAAAATACAGATTTCCGATTGTTATGAAAACTTGAAATCGGCCCTAATTAATCGGCCATTGCGATTAATCAGTCAACCTCTAGTAAGGGATGTAACTTACCTCTGGGCAGGTGTCTTGGAGCCTTACACTGGGCACACACCGAGCACACACCGAGCAGGAGGAGACATAAACGCTCACGTCCTTTGCCAAAGTTGGCCACCAGTACTTCCCAGTCAGACAGCGCACCGTCCGACCGATCCCCGGATGACCAGAGGAGGGAGATGTGTGGGCCCAAGAGATCAACTGGTCACGGACAGGAGACTGGAGGGGAGCGGGCTCTGTACCCAACGCCTGCTCACTGTCTGCATTCAGATCCCACACGACCGGCGCTACCAGGTAGGAGGCCGGGAGTATGGGAGTCTGATCCATATACCGCTCCTCTGTGTCATACAGCCGGGACAGTGCGTCTGCCTTCGTATTCTGGGAACCTGGTCTGTAGGAAAAGGGTAAACACAAAACAGGTAAAGAACATGGCCCACCTTGCCTGACGAGGATTCAGTCTCCTCGCTGCCCGGATGTACTCCAGGTTGCGGTGGTCAGTCCAGATGAGGAAAGGGTGTTTAGCCCCCTCAAGCAAATGTCTCCACGCCTTCAACGCTTTAACCACAGCCAACAGCTCCCGGTCCCCCACATCATAGTTACGCTCCGCTGGGCTGAGCTTCTTCGAGAAGAAAGGACAGGGGCGGAGTTTCGGTGGTGTGCCCGAGCGCTGAGAGAGCACGGCTCCTATCCCAGCCTCAGACGTGTCCACCTCCACTATGAATGCCAAAGAGGGATCCGGATGGGCCAGCACTGGAGCCAAAGTAAACAGAGCTCTTAGCTGCCCAAAGGCCTTGTCCACCTCAGCCTACCTCCGCAACCTTACAGGACCCCCCTTCAGCAGTGAGGTAATGGGCGCAGCAACCTGGCCAAAACCCCAGATAAATATCTGGTAGTAATTGGCAAACCCTGAAAATTGCTACACCTCATTTACCGTGGTGGGAGTCGGCCAATTACGCACGGCTGCAATTGCGGTCACTCTCCATCTCCACCCCTGATGTGGAAATGCGATACCCTAGGAAGGAGACGGCCTGCTGAAAGAACAGGCATTTCTCAGCCTTGACGTACAGGTAATGCTCCAACAGTCGTCCAAGTAACTTGCGCACCAAGGACACATGCTCGGCGCGTGTAGCGGAGTAAATCAGAATTTCATCGATATACACCACTATACCCTGCCCATGCAGGTCCCTGAAAATCTTGTCTACAAAGGATTGGAAAACTGATGGAGCATTCATCGACCCGTATGGCATGACGAGGTACTCATAATGCCCTGTGGTGGTACTGAACGCTGTCTTCCACTCGTCTCCCTCCCTGATAAGCACCAGGTTATACGCACTCCTGAGATCCAGTTCCGTGAAGAAGCGCGCCCCATGCATTGACTCCATCGCCATGGCGATAAGTGGTAGCAGGTAACTGTACTTCACCGTGATTTGATTGAGACCTCTATAGTCAATGCACAGGCGTAAACCTCCATCCTTCTTCTTCACAAAAAATAAACTTGAGGAGGCAGGTGAGGTAGAGGGCCGAATGTACCCCTGATGCAGGGATTCAGAGACATATGTCTCCATAGCCACTGTCTCCGCTTGCGACAGGGGATACACGTGACTCCTGGTCTGGACTTTCCACCGTGGTAGCACCAACGGAAACCCCTACACACCTCCTTGAGCACTCTCGCGACCATCCCTTGAGAGCCATCTGTTGCCAGGAAATAGTGGGGTTATGCAGAGCCAACCAGGGGAAGGCCTAGTACCGCAACAAACATAAGAGAGTCAATGAGAAACAGACTGATTCTCTCCTCATGATTCCCCTGCATAACCATGGCCAAGGAGATGGTGGCCTCCTTGATTAGCCCGGACCCTAATCGGTCGACTATCTAGTGCGTGTACCGGGAAGGGTCTATCTATAGGAAAAATAGGGATCCCTAACCTAATGGCTAATGCTCTGTCGACAAAATTCCCTGAGCCCCCTCTGGACGTCCGGGGGTGACCAGCAGGTTATCCAACCGGATGGACAAATCCACCAGTTGGTCGAAGAAAATGGTGGCATCCTTGCAGGCCAGCTCATGTCGGAAGTCCTCTCGTAGGCTGCATCGATAGTGGTCGATGAGGACCCTGTCGTTCCATCCTGCTCCGGCAGCCAAGGTCCGGAATTCCAGGGAGAAGTCCTGGGCGCTCCTCGTCACCTGTCTCAAATGGAAGAGCCTCTCCCCCGCCGCTCTGCCCTCAGGTGGATGGTCGAGGACGGCCCTGAAGCGACAGGTGAACTCCTCGAAGTGGTCTGGAGCCGTGTCTCCCTTTCTTCACATGGCGTTTGCCCATTCCAGCGCTCTTCCTGTGAGAAAGAAGACGAGAGCGGCCACTCTCTCCCTTCCCAACGGAGCAGGGTGAACAGTGGTAGAGTTCCAGTTGTAACAGGAACCCCTGGCACTGTGCTGCCGTCTCATCATACTCCCTGGGAAGGGAGAGGCGTATCCCACTGGGACTGGTTCCGGACGGGACGGGTAGAGGTAACCCCGGTTGCGCTGGTCGAGGCACTGGGGAGACTTCCTGTCTCTCCCAGCGGTCCATGGTCTGGACAACGCGATCCATCATGGCGCCAAGATCATGTAACATTGCAGAGTGTTCCTGGACGCGCTCCTCGACTCCTCTAACCGGGGTACCTGCTCTTGCTGACCCCATTGAAGGTGTGTAATTCTGTCAGCATGTGTAAAAGAAGCGAAGTCAGGTGCAGGAGAGTAGCGTAATGTAAACAGGCACACTTCATTCAAGTTCCAAGCGAGAGCACAACAATAAATCAAATGCTCTCAAAAACACAGGACATAAAAGTAAAACGCGTAAAAAGACACCACAGCAACATGAAACAATTACACACAAAATATGATGGGAAACAGAGGGTTAAATACAAGTAGCTTAATTGGGGAAATGAAAACCAGGTGTGTATGGAAACAAGACTAGACAAATGGATATATGAAAAATGTAACGGCAACGGCTAGCCCGTGATGTCGATCGCCGAACGCCGCCCGAACAAGGAGAGGAGCTGACTTCGGCGGAAGTTGTGACAATATGCTCTGGCGGGTTGATGTTAATGTGTTGATGTTAATGTGTTGATGTTCTCTGTATCCATAGCCAGAATGATTTTGCAGGGCATGGTGATGAAACAGGTTTCCTGTTATATTCGTCAGAGGTGTAGGGAAGGTGAAGTCTGTGAATACAAAAAATATTAATTATACAGATGATTAACAAAATATGCACACAACAGTATTCATACCTTGTTTTTGTGGTGAATGTGAATGAAAAATACTGTGTCAATAATGGTTTTCATACATATACCTTGTCCATAATGTAGAGGCCTATGGGATATTCATTGAAGAGGTAAGGGAGGAGGATGGTGTGATCTACATAACATACCAATAAATATACCTTGTATGCCTCCTTGTTTGCATACTTGCAGACACGAAAGTGAGCAGTTCAGTCATCTGCACCCAATACAACTAGCCTTCAACATATTATTATAGCCTATCTATTCGACTCTGTCAATCACCATATTCTCATCGGCAGACTCAGTAGCCTCGGTTTTTCGGATGACTGCCTTGCCTGGTTCACCAATTACTTTGCAGACAGAGTTCAGTGTGTCACATCGGAGGACATGCTGCCCGGTCCTCTGGCAGTCTCTATGGGGGTGCCACAGGGTTCAATCCTCGGGCCGACTCTTTTCTCTGTATATATCAATGATGTTGCTCTTGCTGCGGGCGATTCCCTGATCCACCTCTACGCAGACGACACCATTCTATATACTTCCGGCCCGTCCTTGGACACTGTGCTATCTAACCTCCAAACGAGCTTCAATGCCATACAACACTCCTTCAGTGGCCTCCAACTGCTCTTAAACGCTAGTAAAACCAAATGCATGCTTTTCAACCGTTCGCTGCCTGCACCCGCATAACTGACCAGCATCACCACCCTGGATGGTTCCGACCTTGAATATGTGGACACCTATAAGTACCTAGGTGTCTGGCTAGACTGCAAACTCTCCTTCCAGACTCATATCAAACATCTCCAATCGAAAATCAAATCAAGAGTTGGCTTTCTATTCTGCAACAAAGCCTCCTTCACTCACGCCGCCAAACTTACCCTAATAAAACTGACTATCTTACCGATCCTCGACTTCGGCGATGTCATCTACAAAATTGCTTCCAACACTCTACTCAGCAAACTGGATGCAGTTTATCACAGTGCCATCCGTTTTGTCACTAAAGCACCTTATACCACCCACCACTGCGACTTGTATGCTCTAGTCGGCTGGCCCTCGCTACATATTCGTCGCCAGACCCACTGGCTCCAGGTCATCTACAAGTCCATGATAGGTAAAGCTCTGCCTTATCTCAGTTCACTGGTCACGATGGCAACACCCACCCGTAGCACGCGCTCCAGCAGGTGTATCTCACTGATCATCCCTAAAGCCAACACCTCATTTGGCCGCCTTTCGTTCCAGTTCTCTGCTGCCTGTGACTGGAACGAATTGCAAAAATTGCTGAAGTTGGAGACTTTTATCTCCCTCACCAACTTCAAACATCTGCTATCTGAGCAGCTAACCAAGCGCTGCAGCTGTACATAGTCAAACGGTTAACAGCCCACCGATTTTTACCTACCTCATCCCCATACTGTTTTTATTTATTTACTTTTCTGCTCTTTTGCACACCAATATCTCTACCTGTACATGACCATCTGATCATTTATCACTCCAGTGTTAATCTGCAAAATTGTAATTATTCGCCTACCTCCTCATGCCTTTTGCACACAATGTATATAGACTCCCCTTTTTTTCTACTGTGTTACTGACTTGTTAATTGTTTACTCCATGTGTAACTCTGTGTTGTCTGTTCACACTGCTATGCTTTATCTTGGCCAGGTCGCAGTTGCAAATGAGAACTTGTTCTCAACTAGCCTACCTGGTTAAATAAAGGTGAAATAAATAAAATAAATAAACCTCTTTGTTGATTGATTTCCATTGAATTGTGTCCATTTTCTGTTTTACAAAGACTTGCACAAATTTGAAAAGATAGATGGTATTATCATAAAACAATATACATTTAGATCACACAAGGTACAAATCCCTTTAAATTTAGGGTATTTTAAATTTTTTCAGTTAAGTGCCTGCACCTGCTGTCCTTTCGAAGTGTTTCAGTTGGGCAGTTAGGTTCCTGCAAGAACCCCACCAACTAAGGATGTTCCTCGATGAACCCCACCTCCTATGGGGTTCTTGGAAGAACCTTTTGCTGGCCATTTTCAGTGCCAAGAACCCTTGTTGAACACCTAATTTTTAGAGTGTAGGGTGAGGAAGAGATGGAAAAAGGAATTAACCCCGTGTACATTGGCTGTGAGGGTTAGAGTTGAACTGGGATGTGGGTTAGGGTTGAAGAATGGCCTTTCACACTATGCCAAGGCTAACCTCTAACACAACTACCATGTCACATTCTTTATGTAACTAAATTTAACCTATATTTTCCTCCTCTGCTGTAGCTGGTGCACTATCTACTCTCCATTGCACCCAGCCCATGGTGTGTTGAGTGTTTTCCTCCTCCCTTCGGCCTTTCCTCACTCATTCACTCTCTCCCCTCATGAATAAACATACAGTACATTCAGCAAGCGCTGGGCTGTCATGGAATGGCCACACATTACCCTGGCACAGGCAGGGGTGGGCAGAGGTAATGGTGCATTCATTATTCCACTGCAGTACCCTCAGAGTGCCTGCCACTGTGCCACACAACCATATTTCACCAATCATGTGCCTCTGTCCCCTCACTTTTGTTTCCATGACTTAAACAAATGATGTTGCTGAGAGGGGTTGGGGTTCCCCAAATCCCCATGCCAGAATTCTGCTGTTGAGTGGTACGTGCACCTCCAAATGGGTCTGGAGACCCGTTTGGAGTGGATGAGTGGGGGTTGTTTATTCTGAACTCTCTCTGCTTCGCTCCCTCCCTTACAATCCCTTCTTTAAGATTTAGAGTTGGATGGGGTAAAATGAAAGAGAGACACGTGCCATGGCACCAACTGGGCTTGTAAGTGACAGAAGGGATTGAATAGTCTATTTGGCAAAACTGACTTGAGTGACAAATATAAATGACATGACAAGCAGCCAGTCATGGAAGCATCACATGCATGCATGGACACAAAGACATACAAAGAGCCTGTATTTCAAAGGCATTGCCACAGTAACACATAACTTATGCAATGTCAACAAAGCCATTTTGGATGTCTAAGGGATGCCAAGAAGAAAGCAACATTCTGAAAGCAACTCCTGTTTCCTTAGCAGTTGACCAATTTACTCTTTCTCTTTTTACACTAGGGAAAACACAAAATGAAAACACTAGTGGTGAACAACTCTATAAAAGTGGTCAACTCGGAATTCAAAATGCCGAAGAGAGGCCTGTCTCCCACAGTAAACACAACAATGAAACGTGATCTGCCTCTGTTACCAAAAAGGCCATGCACCTTTTAATAGAAGGATTCAACACTGGGACAAATGAGTTGACAGAAATCCGCACACAAACATTAACGAAACCACACTCTAAAAATTAAGGGTTCTACATGGGTTCTTCTAAGATCCTCAAAGTTCTTTGAAGAACCTTAGGGTTCTTGGCACTGAAAATGGCCCCCAAAAGGTTCTTCCAAGAACCCTATAGGAGGTTCAATTAACTGAAATATGTGAAGATCTCCTCAAAATGTAAGGTAACGATTTGTCCCTTGTGTGATCTAAATTGATAGTTTTATGATGATACCATATATCTTTCCATATTTGTGTCAATCTTTCTAAAACAGGAAATGGACACAATTCAACAAATATCAAGAGGTAAGATTATGTAGTCTGTAAGAATATGCTGAAGGCTAGCTGTACTGCATGCAGAAGACTGAACTGCTCACTTTTGTGTCTGTCTGCAGGTATACAGACGAGGAGGCATACAAAGGTATGTCAATTGGTATTGGTATATTATGCAGATCACATGTACCATCCTCCTCCCTTACCTCGTCAATGAATATCCCATAGGCTATTATCAATACAGTATTTCATTCACATTCACCACAAAAACCAAGGTATGAATTCTGTTGTGTGCATGTTTTGTTAATCATCTGTATAATTACTAGTTTTTGAGATTCAGAGACTTCACCTTCCCTGCACCTCAACACACCAGAGCACCCATTGGACTTGGGGCTCCGCTGGGAGTTTACCTCATATTGTAAGGAGGTGCGTACCTGCAGCAGAGAAGTCAGACCCATTGGACTTGGGGCTCCGCTGGGAGTTTACCTCATATTGTAAGACCTGCAGCAGAGAAGTCAGACGCAGGAGAGAAAACTGTGTTTCCAGCGGCGAAGTTTATTTTTAAAAAACTGACAGAGAAACATAACAAATATAACAAGTGGGTACAATACCCTACGCACGCCAGGACAAACCTGCACAAACACTTACAAATAACAATCACCGTGTCACGTTCTGACCTTTATTTCCGTTGTTTTGTCTTTATTTAGTATGGTCATGGCGTGAGTTGGGGTGGGCAGTCTGTTTGTTTTTCTATGTTTGGTTTCTGTTTCAGCCTAGTATGGTTCTCAATCAGAGGCAGGTGTCGTTAGTTGTCTCTGATTGAGAATCATACTTAGGAAGCCTGGGTTTCACTGTTTGTTTGTGGGTGTTTGTTTCCGTGTGTGTGTTTGTCGCCACACGGTACTGTTTCGGTTTTTGTAGATTTCACGTTATCGTTTATTATTTTTGTTCGAGTGTTCATTTGTCTTGAATAAATCATCATGAACACTTACCACGCTGCATCTTGGTCCGATCTTCAGACGAAGAGGAGATCTGCCGTTACACATCTGTCACGCCCTGGTCAAAGTATTTTGTGTTTATCTTTATTTATTTGGTCAGGCCAGGGTGTGGCATGGGTTTTTGTATGTGGTGTGTATGTATGGGGATTGTAGCTAGTGGGGTGTTCTAGTTAAGTCTATGGCTGTCTGAAGTGGTTCTCAATCAGAGGCAGGTGTTTATCGTTGTCTCTGATTGGGAACCATATTTAGGCAGCCATATTCTTTGAGTTTGTCGTGGGTGATAGTCCTTAGTGTCTTGATGTCCTTGTTCGGTGTTAGTTTACACAAGTATAGGCTGTTTCGGTTTTCGTTACGTTTATTGTTTTGGTAGTGTTTGTATTTAGATTCGTGTTGCTTCTGTTTAAATAAACATGGATCGCAATCTACACGCCGCATTTTGGTCCGATCCTTGTTCCACCTCTTCGTCAGAGGAGGAGATAGAAGAAAGCCGTTACAACATTGACAAACACGTGAATGGAAACAGGTTAAATACACAACATGCAAATGATGGGATTGGAACCAGGTGTGATGGAAGACAAGGCAAAACCAATGGAAAATGAAAAAATGGATCAATGATGGCTGGAAGGTCGGTGACGTCGCCGAACACTGTCCGAACAAGGAGAGGGACCAACTTCGGCGGAAGTCATGAAAAGTATATTTGGATTTGTTTTATTCTGCTTTTCCACTAAAATCATAATAAACACTGATAACTAAAATATTGTGTTATTGTTATGCATATTGTTATTATTATTATTATTATTATTAATAATAATAATAACTGGGGGGGTAGTTCAAAAGGTTCTTTGAGGATCCATTAAAAGGGGTTCTTCAAAGAACTTATTGGTTCCCCCAAAGTTTCAATTTGAAGAACCCCCTAAAGGATACTCCAGGCTCCAGGAATCTTTTCTTTTTAGAGTGAGGTAAATTACATGACAAAAAAAATGACTTGGCCAATGATGACCAATGATACCAGCCTGGCTCCAACCACAGTCTCTTTCTCCTCTCTCCCCCCTCTCTCAAACATACTTTTAAATTATGTTTTAATAAATTGTATGTATTGTATGAGTTGTAAAAACAGCAATAAAAACATACAGCAACTAAAAAGGTTCATAAGTGGCTACAAACCTGCTGTTCTTTTACCCACTATGTTACTTTGTGTGTAAAAGCACTGACACTAGATCTTCTTAAATTGCATAAAGTCTTTATAACAGCTATATAACACAAACTGGGTGGTTCGAGCCCTGAATGCTTGTTGGCTGACAGCCGTGGTATATCGCACCGTATACCTGGGTACCATACATGGGTATGACAAAACATACATTTTTACTCCTCTAATTACGTTGGTAACCAGTTTATAATAGCAATAAGGTACCTCAAGGGTTTGTGGTATATGACCAATATACCACGGCTAAGGGCTGTATCCAGGCACTCTGCGTTGCTTATTGCTTATTTATAGGGGCGGCAGGGTAGTGGTTAGAGCATTGGACTAGTAACTAAAAGGTTGCAAGTTCAAATCCCTGAGCTTACAAGGTACAAATCTGTCATTCTGCCCCTGAACAGGCAGTTAACCCACTGTTCCTAGGCCGTCATTGAAAATAAGAATTTGTTCTTAACTGACTTGCCTAGCAAAATAAAGGTAACATTTTTAAAAAAACATGTTATCAGCTGTTATAAGTAGTTTTAAATAGTGGGTGTCACATACAGGTAACTGCCAAAAATAATGGAAACACTTCAGTAAATAAGGGATAAAAAGTATATTTAAAGCAGGTGCCACACAGGTGTGGAACCTGAGTTAATTAGGCAATTGACATCCCATCATGCTTAGGGTCATGTATAAAACTGCTGGGCCGGCCATTATTATTTTGGTTACCGTGGATATGCCTCCATAGGATGACAATGCTGACTGGTCACTGATTGATTTGATGAGCATGAAAACGATGTAAACCATATGCCATGGCCATCTCAGTCACCAGATCTCATGGAGGATTGGCGTCGAATCCCTCCAATAGAGTTCCAGACATTTTTGTAGAATCTATGCCAAGGTGCATTGAAAATGTTCTGGCTTGTGGTTGTCCAATGCCCAATTAAAGGAAAGGGGGATACATAGTCAGTTGTTCAACTGAATGCATTCAACTGAAATGTGTCTTCCGCATTTAACCCAACCCCTCTGAATCAGAGGTGCGAGGGGCTGCCTTAATCCACATCCACGTCTTCAGAGACACTTTATGTTGGTGTTTCCTTCATTTTTGGCAGTTACCTGTAGATGACTTTTCATGCTGTTGTCATATGCCCTAATAACTGCTATTACACAGTCTGCATGACACCCATGACATATGCCTTTACAGAGTGTGCACAGACACCTTAAAGCTAGAACCTTAATTGAAACAATAACAAAGTGGGCACCCCACCTCTGTTTTGGTGAAAAGGTGAGGGATGGGCCTGGAGAAATGTCACCACTCTCACCATTCATCCATGATATCAACATTATAGTTTTAACCATGTTTTGAGTCTATACCGTGTTTATTTACATTTATTTTGTCCACAAACATTGGAGTTAACAAGCTTATATTTTGGGTTCTGATGGGGTATGACAGTTGAACTAAGCTCATGAGGCATTTGCTAGTTATATTCTTGAAGAATCAATAGGCACATATAGCATTCATTTATAAGTTCAAAGATGTATGTTGCAACTAAGGATTCTAGCGCTAAGTGACATTCAATTGAGGTGTTATTAAATGAATTATGTTATGAATGAATGTGCTTGTGCTTCAGGATGAGTATCACAACATTTTACCATTCAAAGGATCTCCAAGAAACATGGGCAAATGGGAGCATAGATGTACTTAGGATTTTTTTTAATTCACATTGAGTCAGTCAACTGCTCCGAGTTGTACAAATTGGACCACGTCAAAATAATAGAATACCAACAACTTGTCAAAAATCACAAAAAAATGTTAAAATTGCAATTGCAACATGTAGCTCTCCAGGAACAGGGTTAGAGTGCCCTGCTCTACACAATCCAAGCAATGCGTTTTGCTTGACAGTGTTGCCACTTGCTAGCTAGCCATTAACACATGTAGTGGCATGACACGAGCACGAGCAGCCCCACTGTGCCCCCATAGCACTGATGCTAGCTAGTTCGCTAGCTACAAGATACATTCAGAATTATAAAGCTTACTGTAAAACTTCAATTAAACGCATAGTCTCAAATAACCTCTTGTCCCTTTTAATAGCTGTCATCGCCATTGACTGATGACTCAAACTGAATTCTTCTGCTGGCCTATGTTCGCTTATTATTGACCAAATACTTTTTTTCCACCATCATTTGCAAATAAATTCATAAAAAATCCTACAATGTCATTTTCTGTCATAGTTGAAGTGTACCTATGATGAAAATTACGGGCCTCTCTCATCTTTTTAAGTGGGAGAACTTGCACAATTGGTGGCTGACTAAATACTTTTTTGCCCCACTGTATGTACAGTAGCTTTGATTGGACTGATCATGTCAACATAATACTTTCAAAATCTTAGATAACAGTCATCATCATGAATCAAGTATACAATCTAATGGCATATCCTTTTTAATCCTTCTCATATGAAGAGAAATAATGAAGAGAATTTATAGATAAAACGTATCGGTGCTCATCGGCCATTGGACATGCCAATTACACAACAAGTTGGAAATTACTAATTCAACAATGAGTGGTTTGGAAGGAATCAGTGGCTGTGTGTTTTTTTTTTCTGAGTTCCCACCATAAATCCAGAGAATTACGGACTTTGATGTAAAAGTTTGGTGACAAAATTTACCCACAAAGGACCACTGCACCACCTTCCTGTTTAAGTGAGCAAAGTGAGTCCAACAATGTCTTGTATGCTGCTGCATAAATTATATAATATGGGAGGGAGATATGTATACTGTTGCTAAGAAAGTAATACTAAGTGTATGTTGTGTAGTAAGCCCATGTGCCTCACCCTAATTATTTGGTCTGTTTTCACCAACGAGGTATTGTAAACACAATACCTCGTTGGTGTGTGATTGTTTGAAGACTTTTTTTGAACAGCTTTGGCAGTGCTACTGATAGTAGTGGTGGCGTTTGGCTCGCACGTGCAAATTCAGCACACACAACATTATATAATAGAATTCTGTTATTTGATGTTTCAAATTATAAGCTTATGTAACGAGTCAAATCGTGTTATTTGACGTATCTTTTTTGACACGTTCAATGTGCCTCACCCTAATAATTTGGTCTCGTTTCACCTCTTAATTTCGCCTACTGTTCTAACTTGGTGGTGCACATGTAGCCGATAACCTGTTTTAGAGAAATGTAATGATTGAATATTTTAAGAACTTTCATTATCTGCTTACATGCCTCCTTTATTTATCCTACGGTTCTGACTTGGAGTACAGAGAGAGAACACTGTAAGAAAGGACCATGTTCTGAATTCTGTCGCTCTACATTTCAAAACAGTTATATTGACTAGGTTCGTCGTCGCTCGCTCATTAATGTCTTAATCGAAATTACGGATGGCCTTTTGCCCTCTTCGTCGTCCCCTTATGCCATAGTTTGTACATCTCAATTATCAGTAGAAACCACATTTGTTTAAGCAAGTCAGCCATATCAGCTATGTTTTTTTAAAAGGTAGTAAATGAGGCTGAATAAACTGTTTCACTGCCAGACAAGGTTCTGCTGATAGCCTGGTGTAGTAGTGGTAAAGTGTTGTGACTGCTGTTGGGACTCTTTATGTAGGCCCTAACAGTTTGTGGGCACCGTTTGTCACCGTTATAGTGCAATTAATATACTGTTTAGTGTTGTGTTGGGAAGTGGCTTTTTGCCCCACCAAGATGTACTTAAATCGCCACTGCAAACAATCAATCTTTATTATCGTTTAAGAATCGTAATAATGAAGCTGGTCAACAACCACCCATTGGTAATCGTTGAGAGCCCAACGAGCAGAACTGAGCCACAGCATTTTATAGCAAAGTGTGTAGAATTATACAAAGGCACATTGTGCTATCAAGCAAGATTTACATTTCGCCAGGTGTCTGTCTCTAGGTCATTTACTGCTTGTTTATACAAAAATACTGATGTAACATAGGACACTAGGTCCTTCTCTCTAATTATGAAGTCCAGTGTTCATCTGCAATGTGGGAGAGATAAACTGGAGGGACGGTTTGCCTGGCACTGGCAGACAGGCCAACATTTCACACAGACACTAGACATGGGGAATGCCGTGTTTAGGTTGTCACCAAGGCATTGTAAATCAACTTTCAGCGTTAAGCCTCAGAGGCTCCTCTTAGAAGAACAGACAGAATGTGAAAGTACAAATATAAGAATAAATTCTAATATAAAGTAATGTGAATAACGTAATGTTGTAATTTCCACCACACGTCAGAGCAAAAACAGTGCCATGAGGTCTAAGGAATTGTCCATAGAGCTCAGAGACAGGATTGTGCCGAGGCACAGATCTGGGAAAGTTACCAAAAAATGTCTGCAGCATTGAAGGTCCGCAAGAACACAGTGGCCTTAAATTGAAGAAGTTTGTAACAACCAAAAATCTTTCTAGAGCTGGCCACCCGACCAAACTGAGCAATCGGGGGAGAAAGGTCCTGGGGGAGAAAGGTCCTGGACCAAGAACCTGATGGTCTCTCTGTGGAGATGGGAGAACCTTCCAGAAGGACAACCATCGCTGCAGCACTCCACCAATCATGTCTTTATGGTAGAGTGGCCAGCCACTCCTCAGTAAAAGGCACATGACATCCCACTTGGAATTTGCCAAAAGGACTCTCGGACCATGAGAAATAAGATTCTCTGGTCTGATAAAACCAAGATTAAACTCTTTGGCCTGAATGCCAAGCGTCACATCTGGAGGAATCCTGGCACCATCCGTACGGTGAAGCATGGTGGTGACAGCATCATGCTGTGTGGCTGTTTTTCAGCGGCAGAGACTGGGAGACGAGTCAGGATCAAGGGAAAGATGAACGGAGCAAAGTACAGAGAGATCCTTGATGAAAACCTGCTCAAGAGAGCTCAGGACCTGAGACTGGGGCGAAGGTTCACCTTCCAACAGGACAACGACCTAAGCACACATGTAGGAGTTGCATCATAACAAATCTCTGAATGTCCTTGAGTGGCCCAGCCAGAGCCCGGACATGAACCCAATCAAACATTTCTGGAGAGACCTGAAAATAGCTGTGCAGTGATGCTCCCCATCCAACCTGACAGAGCTTGAGAGAATCTGCAAAGAAGAATGGGAGAAACTCCCCAAATACAGTTGTGCCAAGCTTGTAGCGTCATAGCCAAGAAGACTCAAGGCTGTAATCGCTGCCAATGGTGCTGCAACAAAGTGCTGAGTAAAGGGTCTGAATACTTATGTAGATGTGATATTTCATTATAAAAAAAAATGATTTTGCTTTGTCATCATAGGGTAATGTTTGTAGATTTTTGAGGGAAAAAAAACACTTTTTAGAATAAGGCTGTAACGTAACAAAATGTGGAAAAAGTCAAGGGGTCTGAATACTTACCAAATGCACTGCATCTGGGGAAGGGTATAAAACAATGTCTAGAGTGTTGAAAGGTTCCAAGAGTACAGTGGTCTCCATCATTGGAATTTGAAAAAATATGGAACTACCCAGACTCTGCCTTGAACTGACCAAACTGAGCAACTAGACAAGAAGAACCCAATGACCACACTGACAGATCTACAGTGTTCCTTGGCTGAGATGGGAGAACCTGCCAGTACAACAGTCTCTACAGCACTTCACCAATATTTTTTTTTAGGTGAGAGTGGCCAAATGGAAGCATCTCCTGAGAATGAAACACATGACAGCCCGCCTGCAGTTTGCAAAGGGGAACATGCAAGACTCTGAGAGCATAAGGCAAAATATTATGTGGTCTGATGAGACAAACATTGAACTCTTTGGCCTGAATGTAAAACCAAGCACAGTTAATCACCCGTCTAACTCCATCCATACCATGAAACGTGTTGCCATCATCATGCTATGTGGACGATTTTTTTTGTGGCAGGGACTGAGAGACTAGACTGGTAAAGATAAAGGGTTCAATGAATGGAGTCAACTACTACAATGGCGACATCTAGTCTTACTGGGGTCCGAAATATACTGAAAAAGACATTACAGACAAACGACTTCACAATTGACTATATTTCAAAACATTAACATGTAGTGTGTGTGTGTGTGTGTGTGTGTGTGTGTGCATCTATCAGTAACACATATGTCAGTACATACACACAACAAGTAGGTCACATAGGGGAGAGGCGTTGTGCCATGAAACCAGGTCTGCTGTTCACTTGCGGATGGAAGGGAGTTCTATGCACTCATGGCTCTATATAATACTGTACATTTCCTTGAATTTGATCTGGACCTGGGGACTGTGAAAATACCCCTGGTGGCATGTCGGGTGGGTCAAAGCAAATCAAATCAGATGTTATTGGTCACATACACGTGTTTAGCAGATGAATTTGTTCTGGATCTGGTGACTGTGAAAAGACCCCTGGTGGCATGTCGGGTGGGTCAAAGCAAATCAAATCAAATGTTATTGGTCACATACACGTGTTTAGCAGATTAATTTGTTCTGGATCTGGTGACTGTGAGAAGACCCCTGGTGGCATGTCTGATGGGGTCAAAGCAAATCAAATCAAATGTTATTGGTCAGATACACGTGTTTAGCAGATGTTATTGGTCACATACACGTGTTTAGCAGATGAATTTGTTCTGGATCTGGTGACTGTGAAAAGACCCCTGGTGGCATGTCGGGTGGGGTCAAAGCAAATCAAATCAAATGTTATTGGTCACATACACGTGTTTAGCAGATGAATTTGTTCTGGATCTGGTGACTGTGAAAAGACCGCTGGTGGCATGTCGGGTGGGGTCAAAGCAAATCAATCAAATGTTATTGGTCACATACACGTGTTTAGCAGATGTTATTGGTCACATACACGTGTTTAGCAGATTAATTTGTTCTGGATCTGGTGACTGTGAAAAGACCCCTGGTGGCATGTCAGGTGGGTCAAAGCAAATCAAATCAAATGTTATTGGTCACATACACGTGTTTAGCAGATTAATTTGTTCTGGATCTGGTGACTGTGAAAAGACCCCTGGTGGCATGTCGGGTGGGGTCAAAGCAAATCAAATCAAATGTTATTGGTCACATACACGTGTTTAGCAGATGAATTTGTTCTGGATCTGGTGACTGCGAAAAGACCCCTGGTGGCATGTCTGGTGCGGTCAAAGCAAATCAAATCAAACGTTATTGGTCACATACACATGTTTAGCAGATGTTATTGGTTACATACACGTGTTTAGCAGATGAATTTGTTCTGTATCTGGTGACTGTGAAAAGACCCCTGGTGGCATGTCGGGTGGGTCAAAGCAAATCAAATCAAATGTTATTGGTCACATACACGGTTTTAGCAGATGAATTTGTTCTGGATCTGGTGACTGTGAAAAGACCCCTGGTGGCATGTCGGGTGGGGTCAAAGCAAATCAAATCAAATGTTATTGGTCACATACACGTGTTTAGCAGATGAATTTGTTCTGTTTCTGGTGACTGTGAAAAGACCCCTGGTGGCATGTCGGGTGGGGTCAAAGCAAATCAATCAAATGTTATTGGTCACATACACATGTTTAGTAGATGTTATTGCGGGTGTAGCAAAATGCTCGTGTTTCTAGCTCCGACAGTGCAGAAATATCTAACAAGAAATATCTAACAGTTTCACAACATATACCCAATACACACACATCTAATTAAAGGAATGGAATTAAGAATATATAAATATTATATAAATAAATATTAGTGTAATACTGGCCATCTATTCCAAAACTGCAACTCTTTAAGGGTTTCAGTCACTTCATTAGCTGTGGTTGCTGATTATGTAGTTGAATAATCAGCATACATGGACACATACTTTGTTTAATGCCAGTGGCAGGTCAGTGGTACAAATAGAAAAGAGTAGAGGGCCTGGAGAGCTGTGCTGCGGTACACCACACTTTACATCTTTGACATTAGAGAAGCTTCCATTAAAGAGGTTGAAACCCCATAACATATAAGTGTTCTCAAAGCAGGTTATGGTCAATAATATCAAAGGCTACACTGAAATATAACAGTACAGCTCCCACAGTCTCCTTATTATCAATTTCTTTCAACCAATCATCAGTCATTCATGTCGGTGCAGTACATGTTGAGTGCCATTCTCTGTAAATATGCTGAAATTCTATGAGTGGCCCAGCAAAAGCTCAGGCTTGAATCGCATTGACAATCTGTGGAAAGACTTGAAGATTGCTGTTCACAATGTCGTGTCTTTGGCTATGCCGGATTAAGTGAAATGACATGCTATTCTATAAAATCATTTCTCTGTGATTAAGCTAATCAGGTAAATAATTAACTAGAAGTCGGGGGACCACGAAATAATGTTTATAGAGCTGTTATCTTCCGAATAAACTCTTAAAGACCTGGTTATTTTTTACATCAGTAGCAGTCAATATTTAATCCTCACCTTATTTAGTCTCATCTGAAAGTTGCAAATTCTTGGTTATCTTCACGAACCCTGGCTAACAAGTTGAATCAGCAATACAAAATTTGGTTTAATTATTTATCTACTAAATACCTAACTTATCACACAGAATTACATATACACAGAATTAATCATACATTGATGGACCTGGTGAACGGATCCGATATAGCGGCTTGTTACACAAAGTAAAGGGGGGGTGGGTTTGAGTGAAAGAGCGGGAAGACTGAGTAACAAAGGGAGAAGCTATGCTATCGTTAATACAGTATCTTATGCATTCTTAATTACCGCCCATTTCAAAAGGAGAATGCAATAAATATTTACTCTGAGCTGTGCTTCGGTAGATTGGTCGTCGATGGAAGGCCGGTTTGTACTTTGAATAATGTCTCTTGGTGAACTGGAGCGTGGTACAATGGATACTCTGTCCGTCCTCTCCTAGACCACGTTTAGCGGGTGGAGGGGGTAGCACTTCTTTAGTGAATAAGAGTTCAAAGTTCATACCAAGTTGCCATACTTTAAACTCATGCTATATTCTGGCTCGTATAGTCGAAATTCATCCTTCCGGTGTGTAGGTCGTCACCTTCACATTGAAATTCGATGCTAATTTAGTTAGGTTCTCTAAGGTTGGCTTAGTTGTGTAGGTGGTTGTTCTTTCAACGTGGGGATCTCAAGTCCACACGTCCTTGGAACAGGAAATATCTGAGCCCTTTTAATGTAGGACCGGCGGTAACAGCTTTGAGTCGACTTAGGTATGTCTGTATGAGCTTTGCACATCTGGATTTGGGGATTTACTCCCATTCTTCCTTGCAGATTTTCTCAAGCTCTGCTAAGTCATATGGGGAGTGGCTGTTGTCATGACGTTGGCTGGATGGGGGAGGTTTATGACCCTCATAAATACCTTTCCTCTTTTTCCTCTCTCTACTCTACCGATGTGACTATTGAAAATCCCTTTGTTAACATGGAGAGTCTGGTGACATCAAAAGATGGGGAACGGAACCATATTTCGGTAATCCAGCCAGTTGAAAATATGCGTTGGTACTTACATTTTTATTTAAATGAGATATTTCTGTATTTAATTTTCCATAAATTTGCAAAAATGTCTGAATACATGTTTTGACTTTGTCATTTTGGGCTATTGTGTGTAGAAAAATATATATTTAATGTGAAATAATTCAAGGGGTGTGAATACTTTCTGAAGGTATTAACTTATTACCTTGTTTGTAAAAAGAAAACTATTAAAGAAAACATGCTATTCACCTCACGTGAAAAGATTGTGTTACATGTGAATATGGTTTCTCATGTAACATTTAAGTTCAACATGTGGAAACTGCAAATGTCACGTTTTTTTTGTAAGGGCAACGCCCCCTTCTCTCATTCCTTTTACCCCCCCCCCCCCGGTGCGGTGTACCGCCTCTGTTGATATGCAGATGACAGTGAGAGTGGTCCATTAGCAGGCCTGGTGTTGCTGTGTTGAATCATTAGGTCCACTGAGTCACTGAGCTGCCTCATCACACACTAATTAGACTGTTTTTGTTTCCTATCAATTAACACAGCAATTAAAACCAGTGCTGCCTCTGTTTACCCACGATCTGCTGGTGCGGGGAATTCACACACAACAAGAGATGTGCAAGCACGCACGCACGCACGCACGCACGCACACACACACACACACACACACACACACACACACACACACACACACACACTACTGAGCAAACCAGTATTTCAGTTTTTGAAGGTCTCTCTCAAACAGAATGCATGGCAGTGTGATGAGGGAAGACGCAGGGGAGAAGGGATGATAATGATGTGAAAGGCACAAGGGATGAATGTAGGAATGGTACTCTGTTGTTGTTGTTTCTAGAAACAAGAGAATCACCTCTATCATTTCACATCATCCCTCATCCCACAGAGAGGACGAGAGCACTTCACACATTGAAATAGTTCTGCTTCACAAAGGCAAACACAATACTGTACATTAAAGAATATAGAGTTGATTTAGGATAATATATGATGTAATGTCCAGGCATAACTGTATTGTTTGAGATGTTTACACACTCACATTTCTCCTGAAAAGTACAGACAATCTGCTAGGTTTAGGGAACAATGCATATTGTATATGTGTGTTATACTATAGCATGCATTACATCAGCAGATGTGTGACACTCTGAAAAAAAAATGTACCGAATTGGACTTAAAAGTACCCTGTAAGGTACATCCATGTACCATTTGTTTTGGGTACATTTAACCCTTGCAGTTCGTACCTTGAGAGCCAAAAGGTACAAATGAGCCTTTTTAGGGAACCACCACAATGACAAAGCTATTTGTTCCTTTTCAATGTCAAAACGTACCTCTTCTCTATACCTCTTCTCTATACCAAAAACAACTAACTCAAAGCCACACAGCCACGCCTCACATGATTGTACCTTTTAGATTCAAAATATTGGTTACAAAAAAACATTATACTAGATTATCCGCACATGTACCCTAAAAGGGACCGAACCATGTGTTGATATGTGAGTTACAGCTACATGGTATTACAGGCAATATCATATTTTTCTCGTATCTCTTTACCATATCAAAAGTGTGTCGAATTAAACCCCCACCTCTACAGGCACACACACACACACACACACACACACACACACACACACACACACACACACACACACACACGTCCTCCACCCCAAAAAAACCCACATCATATCCTCTTGTTTCCATGACAACTGGCTTGCGTGCGGTGGGAGCATTAAGCGGCAGGTGGTGGTATCGACTAAGGGGAGGAGCGGTCTGTCACCTCACCTTTCCCTGAGAGAGAGCTATGCTGCTACTGTAAACACACACACTTCCTTCTCACATATGTGTCCTATTTATTATTTTACAAGAAAGGGTTGAATTATGGTAAACAAGGACAAACAGGGGTGAAGGTAATAGAATAGATACCTGAGGTGAAAGGGTTGAATTGTGGTAAACAAGGACAGACAGGGGTGAAGGTAATAGAATAGATACCTGAGATGAAAGCATATCTGATCTTCTTGTGTGTGTGTGTGTGTGTGTGCGTACGTGCGTGCGTGCGTGTGTGTGAATGTGTGTAGGCGTATGTGTGTGTGTGTGTGCGTGCGTGCGTACGTGCGTGCGTGTGTCTGAATGTGTGTAGGCGTATGTGTGTTTGAGGGGGTTGTGTGAATCAACAGATTCTGCTCGGCGTGTGCCGCACACTCAGACTCCCCTAAGATCGAGGAATAGCCGGGGGGAGAGCAGGTGTGGGCAAAACATCCCTCTTTTCCTCGTTATTATATATTACTATGATTAGGAGGCTCATTCCATGAAATGAGGACCTTTTGCGTGCCTTTGATATTTTACATAGAAATTGGGCACAGATATTGCATTTTAAAAGCCTGTTATATTAAAACGAAGTGACCTTTAATATAGACCACATTGAAAATTCAATCAATCAGATTTTTTATATGACTAAAGACTTGCTAAAGTGCAGAAATTGAGCATTTCAACATGTCCCTCTGTGACTTCTATGAAGATTTTAACACACTTAATCCCAACATTTGTCAACTTCTCGTCCACCGACTGATGGTCGAAGACTCATGCTCCTCCTGGGTTGAGGCTGTACTGTGGTTGGAGGGAGTCAGTGAGTGCACGGAGGGTCTCTGATATTTTGGAGAGTTGTTCCTGCTGCCGCCCCAGCAGTGCCTCTTTGGTGGGTTACAACCTTCTTGTTCTGGGTGACCTCTGCTGTGTCCATGTTTGGGCAGAAGCTTGCTGTGATGTGGTAAGGTTGGACCCAGGTGCAGAGAAGAAACCAGATGAGGAATCCGCGGTTAAGGATGAACTTTACTGAGAAACGATAGCCACAGGATCACAAGTCTCGAAAACTCACTCAGGAAATTAACGCACACGGTAAAGTTCAAGCTTCTGCAAAGGACAACAGAAAACACAGGCAAATCATAATGAGTACATTGGACACAACTGGGTGTTGTTAATGTCTCTTGGACGGTCTCTGCCACCATGACAAAAAAGTGTTCAACAAATCAAAATATATTTGAGACTATTCAAAGTAGCCACCCTTTGCCTTGATGACAGCTTTGAACACTCTTGGCTTTCTCTCAACCAGCTTCAACTGGAATGCTTTTCCAACAGTCTTGAAGGAGTTCCCACATATGGTGAGCTCTTGTTGGCTGCTTTTCCTTCCCTCTGAGTTCCAACTCATCACAAATCATCTCAGTTAGGTTGAGGTCGGGTGATTGTGGAGGCCAGGTCATTTGATGCAGCACTCCATCAATCTCCTTCTTAGTAAAATAGCCCTTACACAGCAAATGATAGTCCCACTAAGCACAAACCAGATGGAATGGCATACTAATGCAGAATGCTGTGGTAGCCATGCTGTTTACGTGTGCCTTGAATTCTAAATGAATTCAGTGTTACCAGCAAAGCACCCCCACATCTTCACACCTCCTCCTCCATGCTTCACATAGGGAACCACACATGCATTCACCTACTCTGCGTCTCACAAAGACGGCGGTTGGAAGCAAAAATCTCAAATTTGGACTCATCAGAACAAAGGACAGATTTCCACGGGTCTAATGTCCATTGCTCATGTTTCTTGGCCCAAGCAAGTCTCTTCTTCTTATTGGTGTCTTTTAGTAGTGGTTTCTTTCCAGCAATTCAACCATGATGGCCTGATTCACGCAGTCTCCTCTGAACAGTTGATGTTGAGATGTGTCTGTTACTTTAAAAGAAACAGAGGTAACTCTGGGTTTTCCTTTCCGGTGGCGGTCCTCATGAGAGCCAGTTTCATCATAGTGCTTGATGGTTGTTGCGACTGCACTTGAAGAAAATTAAAAAGTTATTGAAATGTTCCGTATTGACTGACCTTCATGTCTTAAAAGCTGTTTGCCCTATCCAGTTGCTGTTATCATAATCTGTTGTGGCATTTCACATCCCTCCACCACCCCTGTATCCTCCCTTCTCCCTGTTTTTCCAGGATCCATAAAGTGTATTAACTCTGGACTGAGAAGCAGAGACCACCAGGACTCCCACCTCAACGCTCAGTCTTCATCTCTCCTTCCCGATCCTGTGACGACCAAGAACATCACAATGCCTTAACCATCCCAAACCATCATGCTTCATCAACCATCCAGTCTTCCTCTCATCCCGCAACACCACCCCTGACGACACCTATCAAGAGTTTTCTATTTTACAACCACCTAACAATCATTCAACCTCGTTCAAACTCCTTATGAATAACATAATTCTGCATTCATACCATGTAAACTTTCCTGCATTCAACTATCTTTATGCATTATGTTGAAGGTGTGGTCTGTACCTAGTGAATTTACAGTGGGTATGGGGTTATTTTCCGCTTATGCATTCTCATTTCGACACCAACACTGTTGTGCGTGGCCAAAGAGCCATGTTTTTATATCATCTGACCACCAGTTCCAATCCAAATGACAGTTTAGAAAACATTTGTCTAGGAAAATAGAGCGGCGGGTAGCGGTTAAAGTGTTAGTTCGAATCCCCGAGCTGACTAGGTGAAAAATCTGTCCATGTGCCCTTAAGCAAGGAACTTAACTCTAATTGCTCCTGTAAGTTGCTCTGGATAAGAGTGTCTGCTAAATGACTAAAATGTAATGTAAACCTAATAGGAGAGGTAGTAATAATGGACTGTATTACACTGTTTCTACAAAAATAAAGTGGGTAGTGACTTGGTCACGCAGTGGAATAAATAGTACAAAATAGAACTGCAGCTGTGTGTGTGCGCGTGCGTGCGTACGTGTGCATGTGTAAGAGTTGGATGTGTGGGTAGTCAGTGCAAATAGACTCTAAACAAATAGTCTCTAAATTGCAGGTAGTCTCTGAGGTGCAAGTAGTCTCTAAATTGCATGTCTGTGCAGGGAGACAGCTAAGACATTTGCCCTTTTGCAGGTTGTACTACATCATTTCTTCCAGCCAAATTTCCTCATCTGCTTGCATGCACCTCCTCTATCAAGGTGTTTTGGTAGTTCCCTTAAGCATTACGCTTTTCTGCACGCTAACTATACCACAGGTCAATATAGTCTACCAGTCTAAATCTCTATCCTGCCGTCTATCCACCATTCATAGTAACAATATAGGGGTAGGCGGATCGTTTGTCACAATATGAAATAGGCGAAGAATCAATCATACCACACATAAAATCATTCAAAGCCGCAGCAATTTTCAAAATAAATCCACAAAAAAAATGTATTTTAATTTTACTAGGCAAGCCAGTTAAGAACAAATTCTTATTTACAATGACGGCCTACTCCAGCCAAACCCAGACGACACTGGGCCAATTGTGCACTGCCTTATGGGACTCCCTATCACAGCCGGTTGTGATAGAGCCTGGATTCGAACCAGGGTGTCTGTAGTGACACCTCTAGCACTGAGATGCAGTACCTTAGACCGATGCGCAACTCAGGAGCCCGAAGGAAGAATCCCTGTGTTTTGAATGTTTCATTACATTTGGCTCAGTTGTGGGTCTACTCTCGATAGTTTATTAGGTCTAGAATGACACAATAGCAGGCCAGTCTGGCTGTATTTTTACTTTGGAAACTGAGAAGCGCTGTCTGTTGCGGATCATCATTCTCCCATGTCGTCCTATAATAATGTCGCCACATATGCTCCCAGCAGGCCCAGTTATTCAGAAATGCACTCTGCCTCTTCTCCGATCCGAAACGCTCAGCTAGAACCTAATGCTTCAATATAGCAGAAATATTTCACTTTTTATATTTATTACAAAAACCAGTCACAATGCATGTGTTTGTAGGACTTATAATTTTGAAAATGAAATGCAGTGGAGGAGAATGTCTGCAATTGTCATACTTGAGTAAAAGTAAAGATACTTTAATAGAAAATGACTCAAGTAAAAGTGAAAGTCATCTAGTAAAATATGACTTGAGTAAAGTCTAAAACTATTTGGTTTTAAATATACTTAGGTATCAAAGTAAATGTAATTGCTAAAATATACTTCAGCATCAAAAGTAAAAGTATAAATTATTTTAAATTCCTTATATTCAACAAACCAGATGGCACCATTTAAAAAAAGTGTTTTTTCATCTACGGATAGCCAGGGGTACACTCCAACACTCAGACATCATTTACAAACAAAGTTAAGTGAGTCTGCCAGATCAGAGGCAGTAGAGATGACCAGGGATGTTCTCTTGATAAGTGTGTCAATTGGACCATTTTCCTGTCCTGCTATGAATTCAAAATGTAGTACTTATGGGTGTCAGGGAAAATGTATGGAGTAAAAAGTACAATACTTTCTTCAGGAATGTCATAAAGTAAAAGTAAAAGTTGTCAAAAATGTAAACAGTAAAGTAAAGTACAGATACCCAAAACAGCTACTTAAGGGAATATTTATGATGTAATTTCGTATTTCTGTTGACTCCAGCATGGCGGAGAAATACTTTTACGTCTGAGCGCCGTCTCAGATTATTGCATGGTAGGCTTTTTCCGTAACATTTAAAAAACATCTGACACAGTGGTTGCATTAAGAACCAGTGTATCTTTAATTATATGTAGAACATGTATCTTTAGTCAAAGTTTATGATGAGTATTTCTGTTATCTGACGTAGTTTTCTATAATTCCTCCGGATATTTTGGAGGCATTTCTGAACATGGCGTCAATGTAAGCTGAGATTTGTGGATATAAATATGCATATTATCGAACAAAACATAAATGTATTGTGTAATATGTCATATGAGTGTCATCTGATGAAGATTTGATCAAAAGGTTAGTGATTCGTTTTATCTCTAATCCTTCTTTCGCTGGAAAAAATGGCTGCGTTTTTCCTTTGATTTGGTGGTGGTCTAACATAAATATCTGTTGTGTTTTCGCTGTAAAACATTTGAAAAATCAGACATGATGGGTAGATGAACAAGATGTTTATCTTTCATTTGAGGTATTGGACTTGTTAATGTGTGAAAGTTAAATATTTCTAAAGAATATTTATGAATTCCCTGCGCCACCTTTTCAGCTGAATGGGGGGGTGGAGTTCCCATCCATTAAGATGGTGTAAAATGATAGCGGAACCCCAGTCCTAGACAGGTTAACAAGCTATAGTTTTGACAAGTCGGTTAGGAAATCTACTTTGTGCATGACACAAGTAATTTGTCCAACAATTATTGACGGACAGATTATTTCACTTATACTTAAATGTATCACATTTCCAGTGGGTCAGAAGTTTACATACACTAAGTAGACTGTGACTTTAAACAGCTTGGAAAATTCCAGAAAATTATGTCATGGCTTTAGAAGCTTTTGATAGGCTAATTGACATAATTTGAGTCAAATGGAGGTGTACCTGTGGATGTATTTCAAGGCCTACCTTCAAACTCAGTGGCTCTTTGCTTGACATCATGGGGAAATCAAAAGAAATCAGCCAAGACCTCAGAAAACAATTGTAGACCTCCACAAGCCTGGTTCATCCTTGGGAGCAATTTCCAAACACCTGAACGTACCACGTTCATCTGTACAAGCAAAGGTATGCAAGTATAAACCACGCAGCCGCCATACCGCTCAGGAAGGAGACGCATTCTGTCTCTTAGAGTTGAACATACTTTGGTGCGAAAAGTGCAAATCATTCCCAGAACAACAGCAAAGGACCTTGTGAAGATGCTGGAGGAAACAGGTACAAAAGTATCTATATCCACAGTTAAACGAGCCCTATATCGAAACAACCTAAAAGGTCACTCAGCAAGGAAGAAGCCTCTTCTCCAAAACCACCATAAAAAAAGCCAGACTACAATTTGCAACTGCACATGGGGACAAAGATTGTACTTTTTGGAGAAATGTCCTCTGGTCTGATGAAACAAAAATAGAACTGTTTGGCCATAATGACCATCATTATGTTTGGAGGAAAAATGGGGAGGCTTGCAAGCCGAAGAACACCATCCCAACCGTGAAGCACAGGGGTGGCAGCATCATGTTATGTGGTGCTCTGCTGCAGGAGGGGCTGGTGCACTTCACAAAATAGATGGCATCATGAGGCAGGGAAAATGATGTAGATATATGGAAGCAACATCTCAAGACATCAGTCAGGGAGTTAGAGCTTGGTCGCAAATGACCCCAAGTATACTTCCAATCTTGTGGCAAAATGGCCACAAGGACAAAAAGTCAAGGTATTGGAGTGGCCATCACAAAGCCCTAACCTCAATCCTATAGAAGATTTGTGGGCAGAACTGAAAAGGCGTGTGCGTGCAAGCAGGCCTACAAACCTGACTCAGGTACACCAACTCTGTCAGGAGGAATGGGCCAAAATTCACCCAACTTATTGTGGGAAGCTTGTGGAATGCTACCCACAACATTTGACCCAAAATAAGCAATTTAAAGGCAATGCTACCAAATACTAATTGAGTGTAAACTTCTGACCCACTGGGAATGTGATGAAAGAAATAAAAGCTGAAATCAATTATTCTCTCTATTATTATTCTGACTTTTCACATTCTTCAATTAAAGTGGTTATCCTAACTGACCTAACTGACCTCTGATTGAGAACCATACCAGGCCAAACGCAAAACACAACATAGAAAAAGGAACATAGACAACCCACCCAACTCACGCCCTGACCATACTAAAACAAAGACATAACAAAAGAACTAAGGTCAGAACGTGACAGTGGGAAGCTTGTGGAAGGCTACCTGAAATGTTTGACCCAAGTTAAACAATTTAAAGGCAATGTCACCAAATACAAATTGAGTGTATGTAAACTTCTGACCCACTGGGAATGTGATGAAAGAAATAAAAATTGAAATAAATCATTCTCTCTACTATTATTCTGACATTTCACATTCTTAAAATAAAGTGGTGATCCTAACTGACCTAAAACAGGGAATTTTTACTAGGATTAAATGTCAGGAATTGTGAAAAACTGAGTTTAAATGTATTTGGCTAAGGTGTATGTAAACTTGCAACATCAAATCAAATCAAATCAAATGTATTTATATAGCCCTTCGTACATCAGCTGATATTTCAAAGTGCTGTACAGAAACCCAGCCTAAAACCCCAAACAGCAAGCAATGCAGGTGTAGAAGCACGGTGGCTAGGAAAAACTTCCTAGAAAGGCCAAAACCTAGGAAGAAACCTAGAGAGGAACCAGGCTATGTGGGGTGGCCAGTCCTCTTCTGGCTGTGCCGGGTGGAGATTATAACAGAACATGGCCAAGATGTTCAAATGTTCATAAATGACCAGCATGGTCGAATACTAATAAGGCAGAACAGTTGAAACTGGAGCAGCAGCACGGTCAGGTGGACTGGGGACAGCAAGGAGTCATCATGTCAGGTATTCCTGGGGCATGGTCCTAGGGCTCAGGTCCTCCGAGAGAGAGAAATAAAGAGAGAATTAGAGAGAGCATATGTGGGGTGGCAAGTCCTCTTCTGGCTGTGCCGGGTGGAGATTATAACAGAACATGGCCAAGATGTTCAAATGTTCATTAATGACCAGCATGGTCGAATAATAATAAGGCAGAACAGTTGAAACTGGAGCAGCAGCACGGTCAGGTGGACTGGGGACAGCAAGGAGTCATCATGTCAGGTAGTCCTGGGGCATGGTCCTAGGGCTCAGGTCCTCCGAGAGAGGGAAAGAGAGAAGGAGAGAATTAGAGAACGCACACTTAGATTCACACAGGACACCGAATAGGACACGAGAAGTACTCCAGATATAACAAACTGACCCTAGCCCCCTGACACATAAACTACTGCAGCATAAATACTGGAGGGTGAGACAGGAGGGGTCAGGAGACACTGTGGCCCCATCCGAGGACACCCCCGGACAGGGCCAAACAGGAAGGATATAACCCCACCCACTTTGCCAAAGCACAGCCCCCACACCACTAGAGGGATATCTTCAACCACCAACTTACCATCCTGAGACAAGGCTGAGTATAGCCCACAAAGACCTCCTCCATGGCACAACCCAAGGGGGGGGCGCCAACCCAGACAGGATGACCACATCAGTGAATCAACCCACTCAGGTGATGCACCCCCTCCAGGGACGGCATGAGAGAGCCCCAGTAAGCCAGTGACTCAGCCCCTGTAATATGGTTAGAGGCAGAGAATCCCAGTGGAAAGAGGGGATCCGGCCAGGCAGAGACAGCAAGGGCAGTTCGTTGCTCCAGAGCCTTTCCGTTCACCCTCCCACTCCTGGGCCAGACTACACTCAATCATATGACCCACTGAAGAGATGAGTCTTCAGTAAAGACTTAAAGGTTGAGACCGAGTTTGCGTCTCTGACATGGGTAGGCAGACCGTTCCATAAAATTTGAGCTCTATAGGAGAAAGCCCTGCCTCCAGCTGTTTGCTTAGAAATTCTAGGGACAATTAGGAGGCCTGCGTCTTGTGACGTGTAGGTATGTACGGCAGGACCAAATCAGAGAGATAGGTAGGAGCAAGCCCATGTAATGCTTTGTAGGTTAGCAGTAAAACCTTGAAATCAACCTTTGCTTTGACAGGAAGCCAGTGTAGAGAGGCTAGCACTGGAGTAATGTGATCACATTTTTTGGTTCTAGTCAGGATTCTAGCAGCCGTATTTAGCACTAACTGAAGTTTATTTAGTGCTTTATCCGGGTAGCCGGAAAGTAGAGCATTGCAGTAGTCTAACCTAGAAGTGACAAAAGCATGGACTAATTTTTCTGCATCATTTTTGGACAGAAAGTTTCTGATTTTTGCAATGTTACGTAAATGAAAAAAAGCTGTCCTTGAAATGGTCTTGATATGTTCTTCAAAAGAGAGATCAGGGTCCAGAGTAACGCCGAGGTCCTTCACAGTTTTATTTGAGACGACTGTACAACCATTAAGATTAATTGTCAGATTCAACAGAAGATCTCTTTGTTTCTTGGGACCTAGAACAAGCATCTCTGTTTTGTCCGAGTTTAAAAGTAGAAAGTTTGCAACCATCCACTTCCTTATGTCTGAAACACATGCTTCTAGCAAGGGCAATTTTGGGGCTTCACCATGTTTCATTGAAATGTACAGCTGTGTGTCATCCGCATAGCAGTGAAAGTTAACATTATGTTTTCGAATAACATCCCCAAGAGGTAAAATATATAGTGAAAACAATAGTGGTCCTAAAACGGAACCTTGAGGAACACCGAAATTTACAGTTGATTTGTCAGAGGACAAACCATTCACAGAGACAAACTGATATCTTTCCGACAGATAAGATATAAACCAGGCCAGAACTTGTCCGTGTAGACCAATTTGGGTTTCCAATCTCTCCAAAAGAATGTGGTGATCGATGGTATCAAAAGCAGCACTAAGGTCTAGGAGCACGAGGACTGATGCAGAGCCTCGGTCCGATGCCATTAAAATGCCATTTACCACCTTCACAAGTGCCGTCTCAGTGCTATGATGGGGTCTAAAACCAGACTGAAGCATTTCGTATACATTGCTTGTCTTCAGGAAGGCAGTGAGTTGCTGCGCAACAGCCTTTTCTAACATTTTTGAGAGGAATGGAAGATTCGATATAGGCCGATATTTTTTTATATTTTCTAGGTCAAGATTTGGCTTTTTCAAGAGAGGCTTTATTACTGCCACTTTCAGTGAGTTTGGTACACATCCGGTGGATAGAGAGCCGTTTATTATGTTCAACATAGGAGGGCCAAGCACAGGAAGCAGCTCTTTCAGTAGTTTAGTTGGAATAGGGTCCAGTATGCAGCATGAAGGTTTAGAGGCCGTGATTATTTTCATCATTGTGTCAAGAGATATAGTACTAAAACACTTGAGCGTCTCTCTTGATCCTAGGTCCTGCAGAGTTGTGCAGACTCAGGACAACAGAGCTTTGAAGGAATACGCAGATTTAAAGAGTCCGTAATTTGCTTTCTAATAATCATAATCTTTTCCTCAAAGAAGTTCATGAATTTATCACTGCTAAAGTGAAAGTCATCCTCTCTTGGGGAATGCTGCTTTTTAGTTAGCTTTGCGACAGTATCAAAAAGGAATTTCGGATTGTTCTTATTTTCCTCAATTAAGTTAGAAAAATAGGATGATCGAGCAGCAGTAAGGGCTCTTCGGTACTGCACAGTACTGTCTTTCCAAGCTAGTCGGAAGACTTCCAGTTTGGTGTGGCGCCATTTCCGTTCCAATTTTCTGGAAGCTTGCTTCAGAGCTCGGGTATTTTCTGTGTACCAGGGAGCTAGTTTCTTATGAGAAATGTTTTTAGTTTTTAGGGGTGCAACTGCATCTAGGTTAAATTGAGTTCCTCAGTTAGGTGGTTAACTGATTTTTGTCCTCTGGCGTCCTTGGGTAGACAGAGGGAATCTGGAAGGACATCAAGGAATCTTTGTGTTGTCTGTGAATTTATAGCACGACCTTTGATGTTCCTTGGTTGGGGTCTGAGCAGATTATTTGTTGCAATTGCAAATGTAATAAATTGGTGGTCCGATAGTCCAGGGTTATGAGGAAAAACATTAAGATCCACAACATTTATTCCATGGGACAAAACTAGGTCCAGCGTATGACTGTGACAGTGAGTGGGTCCAGAGACATGTTGGACAAAACCCACTGAGTCGATGATGGCTCCGAAAGCCTTTTGGAGTGGGTCTGTGGACTTTTCCAGGTGAATATTAAAGTCACCAAAGATTAGAATATTATCTGCTATGACTACAAGGTCCGATAGGAATTCAGAGAACTCAGTGAGGAACGCTGTATATGGCCCAGGAGGCCTGTAAACAGTAGCTATAAAAAGTGATTGAGTAGGCTGCATAGATTTCATGACTAGAAGCTCAAAAGACGAAAACATCTTTTTTTTTTTGTAAATTGAAATTTGCTATTGTAAATGTTAGCAACACCTCCGCCTTTGCGGGATGCACGGGGGATATGGTCTCTAGTGTAGCCAGGAGGTGAGGCCTCATTTAACACAGTAAATTCATCAGGCTTAAGCCATGTTTCAGTCAGGCCAATCACATCAAGATTATGATCAGTGATTAGTTCACTGACTATAATTGCCTTTGAAGTAAGGGATCTAACATTAAGTAGCCCTATTTTGAGATGTGAGGTATCATGATCTCTTTCAATAATGACAGGAATGGAGGTGGTCTTTATCCTAGTGAGATTGCTAAGGCGAACACCGCCATGTTTAGTTTTGCCCAACCTAGGTCGAGGCACAGACACGGTCTCAATGGTGATAGCTGAGCTGACTACACTGACTGTGCTAGTGGCAGACTCCACTATGCTGGCAAGCTGGCTAACAGCCTGCTGCCTGGCCTGCACCCTATTTCAACTGTATAATCATAACGTATCAAAAGTGCACACATTACAGATGCGACGTTGATCCGCAGATGAAAACTTTAATGGCGAGAGTAAAATAGTATTCAGCTTTAGTCGTTTGTGTTGGGGAAGACTACTGTTTAGAAACAGGCGTGGATGCAGGCTCTGTGCATCCTAGCTGTGCACTCACTGGCTCTTCTGTCTTTTGGGGAGTCTCGTCCAATTTCCTTCACCTGTACACAATCAAGAGTGGAAAGAGAGTCACGCATGAATGTGCATATCATTGGCGAACAAACTTAATAAGTAGCACTCGTGAGAATTTATGACATGTGTTAATGGTAGCGCATGTGAGATTTCCCACTTCAATTATTGAACACACATCACTCGTGAACAGGTTGGCACAGCAAACATATTTCAAAACATGTGAACACAGCAAACATGAGAGAAAAAAAGGAAGCTCTTTATCACCAGGTGACACTCCTCCCACTTTTGAGGGTTGACGTCCCAGCAACCTAGATTAGTGTTCTATGATTGGTACCTTAGTGGCCTTTGACCTCTAGTGGACCACAGAGACTGTCGGATCCTCAGCAACTTCAGGGTGAGCTGGAGGCACTCCTGCCTCTTCTGCTCCTATATCTGAGGGAATCCAATGGTTAGCAACTTGACGTGCAATCCAAGGTTGGTTAAACCACTCCCATCCAGCCCAGGGTGAAGCTATGTTCTCGGATTGGCTCCTCCTCAGCAGGTGTTTGCCACTGTGCAGAGCATGCTCGCAGGTGATTCTGATGGATGGTCAACTCTGGACTTTCCCCTCTTTCAGGGCGGCTCCGGTAAGTTCGGTGTCCAGGCCGTAGAGAGACCACCACCACATGAGGCCTGGGGCCCCAACTATCCTCCAGCTTTCCACAATATCACTTGCAGAAACAACGAACAAGCACAAGCTCTCCGGGCAATAGAGGTAGGGCCAGTGGTCTGTCATTCCTGCGTTGTTCGCTGTACTCCTGTCATTGTCAGGTCACCTTCCCTACCTTCTCAAAGGCCTCCGGGAGAACCCATTTATGATGCTGCATCCACTGGTCATAGATCCAGCTGTTTGGGGAAACTTGACTCCAAGGGGTACTTTCAATGGGCAATTGTGCATGTCTATCAAACATTAGGACGTGCGGAGTATACACGCCATGGACCATATTGTTTTAGGATAGCTGGTAACTGTTCTTCCCAATGTGCCCGCCCTTCTTCGCTCTGTGTGTTTAACAGAGTCAGCAGTGTCTGATCCATTCTTTCACAAGCCCTTTTACCCTGTGGCCAGTATGGGCATGTTCTGGTTTTGGTACCCTCATACTATTCGCACAGCTGTTTGACCACTGCAGACTCCAAAGTTGCCCCTCAGTCTCTGTGAAGACGCTCAGGGCACTAGTTGACAGTGGAATAATTGGCGCAAAGGTGGAAGGCCCAGGTTTACTCACCACACATTGTGGAAATTGAGCAGCCCTTATTCAAATATCTACAATGATTATTGGCTTAAAGAAACATCTAGTATATATATAGGGTCTTCCCTGCCCCTATGTGTTATGTGCTTCGTGGTCGTGTTTCCATACCTCCAGCCGTTTCCCCTCAGGGACAACAATCTGGATGGAATGCTCCATTCGTCTGGCAGCTGCCTGACTACCATCCCCTCTTGTTTTTTGAGCAGGTTCCACTTCTGCAGTAAGGTTTTGATGGGCTGTGGGTGCTGCTTGCCATGCTGGATTGTCCAAGAGGCTGGCCCTGGCTTAACAGTGCTCCCACTTTCGGAAGGGTCTCGTCGGCTTGTTGCCAAACACTGCATGGCCATGTGTTTAGGGGAACCCCCTCTACTGAAGTCCCTGCAATAAACTTCCTCGCCTCCTTCGTCTGGATGCCTAGAAAGGACATCAGCATCGATTTTGTGGGCTCCTGGACGGTATTTGATGTCGAACTGGTAGTTTGCCAATTGTGTGGCCCTGCACTGCTCAACTGCCCTGAGGTTGGTTGTGTTTTTTTATTTCACCTTTATTTAACCAGGTAGGCCTGTTGAGAACAAGTTCTCATTTACAACTGCGACCTGGTATGCAGATGAACAAGCAGATTCTTGTCAGTGTACACAGTGAGGGTAAGGTTTAAACTTCTCTGTTACCGTCCATTTCAGTCCCGGCAGGTCCAGCTCGTTTGGAATCAGGCTCTGGCTGCCGTAGGAAAGGAAGCCTTCTCGTACATCCTGCACTTGGTATAACACCGCCTCCAGCCTTCAGAAGCTTGCATCTACGTAAAGCTAAAAGGAGAGAGAAAAGGCAGCATATTACCATAACAGGGTGTTGCAAAAGGTGACTTTTCAAGGTATCAACAGCAGTCTGACACTCTAGAGACCACTGTACTGGGACACTGTTTTTTCATGAGCTGGACCCCTGGCTCTCCAAAAGCCTTTTGAGAGGTGAAGCAATCATGGAGAACTTGGGGATAAATCGGCAATAACACAAAAGCCCAGGAAAGATTTAACCTGAGTCACCGTGAAGGGGTAGCTCATTCCTCTGCTGCTTCAACCTTACCAGGGTCCTCCGTGACCCCCTGGGAATCCACCACATTTCCAAAGTAAGTGACCTGCCTCTGGAACAAGTGACACTTCAGGGGTAGTAGTCTCAATCCATGGCTCCAAAGGATGTCAAACACTTATTCCATGTGGGTTTGAAAGTCTGGGGAATAGATAATAACATTGTCAATGTAGATGAGCAATGATTTTCCTACCTGGTTCCCCAGACACTTTTGCATTAGTCACTGGAATGTGGCTGGAGCGTTACATACCCCGAATGCAGCTCAAACTCGAACAGCCCAAGCGTGGTGGTGAAGGCAGTCTTCTTCTTCCGGTCTCAGAGGTCCATCTCCACTTGCCAGTAGTCATTGGCGAGGTCACGGGTTGGGTAACAGGTAGCCTTATTCAGGGTGGTTAAGGACTCCTTGATCTGGAGGAGGGGGTAGGCATCCTTGTAGGTCACTGCGTTGAGCTTTCTCTATTCAACACAGAAATGCCATGTTCCATTCTTCTTCTTGACCAGGACAATAGGTGAAGACCAAGGTCACTCTTCTGTCCAGCCTCTGTTTCAGTTCCTGGTAGAGTGACAGGGGATGGGGGCGAAACCGCTCTGGGATGTGTGGGGCGGTGCCTGTGGGGATGAGCACTGCATCTGTATGGCCAAAGCCTTCCTTGTGGCGTGCAAACATCTTGGCCCGTCTCTTCAGCTCTGTCAGCTTGAGCTGGGGTCAAGTCCCCCCTTTCAGAACTTCTGCTGGCACCCTGTCTACTGGCACAGCTGCTTCTGGGGTAGCACTGGTACCTCCCACATCTATGGTGCCCTTTTCAGTTGAGGGGGATGTCCTTTTCCCCTATGATCTCCTCTGGATTGAATGGATGGTAGCCAAGGGCCATGAGGGAGCTCAACAGGATATGGGTTAACCTTTCTGATCTCCCCATCCCGGATCCGGGATCGTGAATACAGACTCAAGCTCATTACCATAACGCAACGTTAACTATTCATGAAAATCGCAAATGAAATGAAATAAATATGCTAGCTCTCAAGCTTAGCCTTTTGTTAACACTGTCATCTCAGATTTTCAAAATATGCTTCTCAACCATTGCAAAACAAGCATTTGTGTAACAGTATTGATGGCTAACGTAGCATTTAGCATTAGCATTCAGTTGGCAACATTTACACAAAAAAACAGAAAAGCATTCAAATAAAATCATTTACCTTTGAAGAACTTCAGATGTTTTCAATGAGGAGACTCTCAGATAGCAAATGTTCAGTTTTTCCTGAAAGATTATTTGTTTAGGACAAATCGCTCCGTTTTCTGCGTCACGTTTAGCTATGAAAAAACCCCTGTATCCAGGATTGTGTAAATCTATCAGCAAGCTCATTAGCATAACACAACGTTAACTATTCATGAAAATCGCAAATGAAATGAAATAAATATGCCATCTCTCAAGCTTAGCCTTTTGTAAACAATACTGTCATCTCAGATTTCCAAAATATGCTTCTCAACCATAGGAAAACAATAATTTGTGTAAAAGTAGCTAGCGTTAGCATTTAGCGTTAGCATTTAGCGTTAGCATTTAGCGTTAGCATTAGCGTTAGCATCCAGCACGCAACATTTCAACAAAAACATAAAAACCTTCAAATTAAATAATTTACCTTTGAAGAACTTCAGATGTTTTCAATGAGGATACTCTCAGTTAGATAGCAGATGCTCAGTTTTTCCAAAAAGATTCTTTGTGTATTAGAAATAGCTCCGTTTTATACATCACATTTGGCTACCAAAAAAAATCCGAAAATTCAGTCCTCAAAACGCGAACTTTTTTCCAAATTAACTCCATAATATCGACTGAAAACATGGCAAACGTTGTTTAGAATCAATCATCAAGGTGTTTTTCACATATCTCTTCATTGATACATCGTTCTTGGACACATGGTTTCTCCCCTATATCAAATGGAAAAGTACGAGCAGCTGGCAATTGCGCACCGAATTCCACGCAGGACACCAGGCGGACACTTGGAAAATGTAGTCTCTTATGGTCAATCTTCCAATGATATGCCTACAAATACGTCACAATGCTGCTAAGACCTTGGGCGAACGACAGAAAGTGTAGGCTTATTCCTTGCGCAATCACAGCTATATAAGGAGACAATGGAAAACAGAGCTTCAGAAATTCTGCTAATTCCTGGTTGATGCATTATCTTGGTTTCGCCTGTAGAATGAGTTCTGGGGCACTTACAGACAAAATCTTTGCAGATTCTGAAACTTCAGAGGGTTTTCTTTCCAAAACTGTCAAGAATATGCATAGTCGAGCATCTTTTCGTGACAAAATATCGCGCTTAAAACGGGAACGTTTTTTATCCAAAAATGAAATAGCGCCCCTAGAGATCTAACAGGTTAACATTCTGCACTCTCACCAGTCAACAAATTCCTTCGACATGAACCAAGGCGACCTGCCCCACTGCTTCATCCGACATCCCTTCCACTAGGCCAAAAAAACGGTTGTTTCATAGAGGGGCTATGTACCCCCTTCCATAGCACCATCTCACTTTCTGATGGGATGAGAACTGGAGATTCCGGGCGGAGGTGGACAGTGCGACGTGCTCCTTCATCTCGTTCTGCCACTTAGACTCTGTTGTAGAGTGTGAAGTTTTTGTCCCACTCCCTCCGGATCTCTGGTCTCATGGCAGCCTGTAACTGAACATGTTGAAGGGGAATAGCTCCAAAGAGGTCCTGCCAGCAGGCAGTTATTGCATTAATTCCTAGCACTACCCGATCACTCCTAAGAAAATCATCTCATACCAGGATCATTGCCTTCTGTGGTATCTTCACCCCACCTCAAAATATAAGACCGCTTACCCCAAATATGGGATGGACAGCCCATTAGCAGCCTTCACAGTCAACCAGTTGATGGACTCTGGGTCATACCGTTTCTGGTTTTGGATCCACTTCTGAAAGAAAGATTCACTGTACAGTGTTTCTAGTGACATCTCCCACTTTGACCAGTACTCCTGGGCAGTTTTGTTATGGAGGCACTGAGCACCCTGTCGACACTGTGCCAAATGTCAGATATGGGAAAACTTTTTTATTATTTTTTGCCCCAGTGCAATTTGGATGATCGACAACAAGGCAAGTTTCACAATGAACAATACTTTATTTGAATAGGTAGGAAATGTCTCTTAAAAAGTCTCTCCTCAAAAATAGCAACTCCTAAAATGTCCAGCAGGCAAAAACTCATCCACATGATAGACAGTGTAGTTGAGTCCGCCCGTGGTATTGTTCCTCCACTTTTAGTCTTCTCCTTAGCTCTCCATTGAATCTCTTTCTCTCCACAGGTTCCATTCGCCGTGAAGGGAGGGTTCAGTGTCATGTATTGTCATGTTGTGTGTTTCTGTCCTTTCCCTTCACCCTGTCTCCCTCTGCTGGTCGTTGTTAGGTTACCTTTTCTCCCCCTCTTTCCCCCAGCTGTGCCTTGTCTCCTCCTAACTACCCATTCACCCCGTTTCCCACCTGTTCCCTTTTTCCCTCTGATTAGGTCCCTATATCTCTCTCTGTTTTTGTTCCTGTCCTTGTCGGATTCTTGTTTGTTGTGTTTCATGCCTGAACCAGACTATCGTCATGTTTGCTGTAACCTTGTCCTGTCCTGTCGGAATCTGCCGGTCTATCTGAGCCTACCTATGTTTGGTTATTAAAGAAGCTCTGTTTAAGTTAGTTCGCTTTTGGGTCCTCATTCACTCACCGTAACAGAAGAATCCGACCAAGAATGGACCCAGCGACTTCGGATCCTCTCCACTCAGCCGTCGAGATCCAGGGAGCGATGCTAGGCAGACACGAGCAGGAATTGTCTGCTGCTCGACATGCCGTTGAGACCCTGGCCACCCAAGTCTCCAACCTCACAGAACAGGTTCACCATCTCCGCCTCGATCCACCGGCCACTTCCAGGGCTTTCGAATCTCCGGAGCCCAGAATCAATAACCCGCCGTGTTACTCTGGGGAGCCCACTGAATGCCGCTCGTTCCTCACCCAGTGTGATATTGTGTTTTCTCTCCAGCCCAACACTTACGCCAGGAGCACTGCTCGTGTCGCCTACGTCATATCTCTCCTTACTGGACGGGCTCGTGAGTGGGGCACGGCAATCTGGGAGGCAAGGGCTGAGTGTACTAACCAGTATCAGGACTTTAAGGAGGAGATGATACGGGTTTTTGATCGATCTGTTTTTGGGGAGGAGGCTTCCAGGGCCCTGTCTTCCCTATGTCAAGGCAATCGATCCATAACAGACTACTCTATTGAGTTTCGCACTCTTGCTGCCTCCAGTGGCTGGAACGAGCCGGCTTTGCTCGCTCGTCTTCTGGAGGGTCTCCGCGCAGAGGTAAAGGATGAGATTCTCTCCCGGGAGGTTCCTTCCAGCGTGGATTCCTTGATTGAACTCGCTATTCGCATTGAGCGACGGGTTGATCTTCGTCACCGAGCTCGTGGAAAGGAGCTCGCGTTCTCCGTTGCCCCCCTCTCCGCATCACTACCATCTTCCTCTGTCGGCTCGGGAGCTGAGCCTATGCAGCTGGGAGGTATCCGCGTCTCGACTAAGGAGAGGGAACGGAGAATCACCAACCGCCTCTGTCTCTATTGCGGTTCTGCTGGTCATTTTGTCACTTCATGTCCAGTAAAAGCCAGAGCTCATCAGTAAGCGGAGGGCTACTGGTGAGCGCTACTACTCCTGTCTCTCCTTCAAGATCCTGCACTACCTTGTCGGTCCATCTACGCTGGACCGGTTCATCAGCTTCCTGCAGTGCCTTAATAGACTCTGGGGCGGAGGGCTGTTTTATGGACGAGACCTGGGCTCGGGAACATGACATTCCTCTCAGACAGTTAAGGGAGTCCACGGCCTTGTTCGCCCTGGATGGTAGTCCTCTCCCCAGGATTCAGCGTGAGACGCTACCTTTAACCCTCACTGTTTCTGGTAATCATAGCGAAACCATTTCTTTTTTGATTTTTCGTTCACCTTTTACACCTGTTGTTTTGGGCCATCCCTGGCTAGTTTGTCATAATCCTTCCATTAATTGGTCTAGTAATTCTATCCTCTCCTGGAACGTCTCTTGTCATGTGAAATGTTTAATGTCTGCTATCCCTCCTGTTTCCTCTGTCTCTTCTTCACAGGAGGAGCCTGGTGATTTGACAGGGGTGCCGGAGGAATATCACGATCTGCGCACGGTGTTCAGTCGGTCCAGGGCCACATCTCTTCCTCCACACCGGTCGTATGATTGTAGTATTGATCTCCTTCCGGGAACCACTCCCCCCCGGGGTAGACTATACTCTCTGTCGGCTCCCGAACGTAAGGCTCTCGAGGATTATTTGTCTGTAGCTCTTGACGCCGGTACCATAGTCCCCTCCTCCTCTCCCGCCGGAGCGGGGTTTTTTTTTGTCAAGAAGAAGGACGGGTCTCTGCGCCCCTGCATAGATTATCGAGGGCTGAATGACATAACAGTTAAGAATCGTTATCCGCTTCCTCTTATGTCTTCAGCCTTCGAGATCCTGCAGGGAGCCAGGTTTTTCACTAAGTTGGACCTTCGTAACGCTTACCATCTCGTGCGCATCAGGGAGGGGGACGAGTGGAAGACGGCGTTTAACACTCCGTTAGGGCACTTTGAATACCGGGTTCTTCCTTTCGGCCTCGCTAACGCTCCAGCTGTCTTTCAGGCATTAGTCAATGATGTCCTGAGAGACATGCTGAACATCTTTGTTTTCGTTTACCTTGACGATATCCTGATTTTTTCACCGTCACTCCAGATTCATCTTCAGCACGTTCGACGTGTCCTCCAGCGCCTTTTAGAGAATTGTCTTTTTGTGAAGGCTGAGAAGTGCACTTTTCATGCCTCCTCCGTCACATTTCTCGGTTCTGTTATTTCCGCTGAAGGCATTAAGATGGATCCCGCTAAGGTCCAAGCTGTCATTGATTGGCCCGCCCCTAAGTCACGTGTCGAGCTGCAGCGCTTTCTCGGCTTCGCGAACTTCTATCGTCGTTTCATCCGTAATTTCGGTCAGGTGGCAGCTCCTCTCACAGCCCTTTAAGGGAACATTTCGGCATTTCGTGTATGATCAGTGAGAAAGTCCATATTGCAAATGTACGGTCCCTTACCCGACGTCCGAAATCGTTTGTAAAATTCGCGGTCGGCGTCGGGCCGTGCGGTAGGGCCAGACCTACCGGGAAGTCATCAAATGAACTTTGTCGGACTTTCGGTTCCCGTTTAAAAAAAAAAACAAGTTTCGGACCGTTTTTCCGCCGTCCCGGACACTCCCACCAGATGGCATACGGAATCATATGGCAATTTGGCAAAACATCACGAATCGCGACGGGGCCTTATCTCAAAAACTGAAAATATTTCGAAGCCGAAACTTGGCGAGCGTAGGTTTGGCTCAAGGGGCAGTTGGCCCCGAACGGGATGGCGTCTAGGCCTCGACGGTTTTTGAGCTACGGCCATTTTTCTGGGATTAAAGGCTTAAAATGGAAGTAGAGAAATTATTTTTCCACTTCGGGTCAAAGCCAAGGAGCCTCCGGTGTCAATAAAAAAAGAACCAGCCATTTATCTATCGTCATTTAAGAGAAACGGAACAATGACAAATTGGTGATGGTCACAAATAGGCGTTTTTTTTTTTCAACGGTTACAGATCCAGTTGCAGGGTGTTCATACGAATCTTTTTAAAGTGTGCTGCGGAGCTCTGCGACATTTCTGTGATTTTCTATGATTTTCTGAAATAACACAATAACCGACCATTAGAATAGTAGGCCCAAAATGAAGCCTGCCCCACAATGTCATTTGCTTTTGAGTGACAGTGAGAGAACCGTTAGGGTGAGAAGAAAAATTCCACCACATGAATGTTCCTAAGGTCCTCCCGATCTCAACAAGCCTAACCTTGACCGTGTGGCATTAACCCTTCACAGTAAAACAGGGTTTTTTGATCTCACAGATTACAGTTTCATCTCTCCCCATAGGAATACATTGCCTGCACCCCTAATTTCAACCTGAGGCCTATGTGGGTTATGAATGCCGTATGAACCTGTCTTCGGTACCAGTCCATCAGGCCACTATGAGGTCTACCTGTGTCGATTCTAAGCTTCCTGGACCAACCGGAAGTGGTTCAAATGCCCCTAAAAGTGTTTACCCATACACTGCATGCAGTTTGATAGACATAGTGCATTCAACCCTGTGTAGATCAGTCAATTCTTAACGTAAGGACTTAAAACTCAGGATTCTGTAACAGCATACCCCAATGAGGATATGTGGTGACTTATAGCTTCCTGTGCCAACCGGAAGTGCCATAATTGGTGTCTCAGGGGCTGTTTCGAAGGGTTAAAAAATTCAGATCTGTCCAAAACTTCATATATGTGATTAGGCAACCCCCATGAACTGTAAATCAGTCATTTTTCCCAAAAAAAATCAAAGGAAAAAAAAATTGCACTAAAACACAACTTGGATGGAGGGACGTATTGGGGTGCGTAGAGACAGACAGTGGCCGCAATAGTTAGCTTTGTTCGAGCTAAAAAAGAACGGTCGGACCTAGAGTTCCGAAACTTTAGAAACCTGTTCTAGACCTCCGGGCCATGGTGCGTGACGAGTTACGTGGCTCTAGATGGTTCTCGGACCGAGAAACAGCCTCGTACATTCGCAATAACTTCAATTCATTTTTGCATCACGAAAATGACGACGTTTAGAAAAGTCTCAGAGACGCAAGGCTAGGTGCGTTGAAACCGGCTCGGCCCATAGAGACGGACCCCAAAGTTTCTGTCCGATAGCTCGTTCAAGGACCCCGTAGCAAGGCATGGAAATAAGTGGATTTTCAGCACCAATTAGGGTTTTTCTCGGACACCAAATGACCTATCGAGCCGAAACTCGGGATTCGGGGTCGCCTCACATAGGACTTCACATAATGTCCGAACTGGACCCGCAGCTAGAACGTAACTATGTGTTTTACCTTTTTATTATGTTTTAAACTAGAGGCGCTGTGAATTATGGGACTGCTCTGACATATATGATAGTTGGCATCTAAATGAGTAGGAAACAGTGGGTTTGGTGTCATAATGACATCTAATTGACTGATGGACACTGACTTGCTAGTTGACTTTTGTACATTTGCAATATGTTTAAACAGAGAGGGACCATCACCAAAATGGCATTCTGAAATCAACACAAAAAATGGCATCACCATAGTCTCCAGACTGTGCTGAGTTCAACGAGCTATCCCGCTTGACCGTAGCTCGCTCGGTCTAGGCGCAGCAACCATTAGAATATTAGGCCCAAAATGAAGCCTGCCCCACAATGTCATTTGCTTTTGAGTGACAGTGAGAGAACCGTTAGGGTGAGAAGAAAAATTCCACCATAGGAATGTTCCTAAGGTCCTCCCGATCTGAACAAGCCTAACCTTGACCGTGTGGCATTAACCCTTCACAGTAAAACAGTGTTTTTTGATCTCACAGATTACAGTGTCATCTCTCCCCATAGGAATACATAGCCTGCACCACAAAATTCAACCTGAGGCCTATGTGGGTTATGAATGCCGTATGAACCTGTCTTCGGTACCAGTCCATCAGGCCACTATGAGGTCTACCTGTGTTGATTCTAAGCTTCCTGGACCAACCGGAAGTGGTTCAAATCACCCTAAAAGTGTTTACCCATACATTGCATGCAGTTTGATAGACATAGTGCATTCAACCCTGTGTAGATCAGTCAATTCTTAACGTAAAGACTTAAAACTCGGGATTCTGTAAGTGGCCATGTCAATCAAGACATGTGGTGATTTATAGCTTCCTGTGCCAACCGGAAGTGCCATAATTGGTGTCTCAGGGGCTGTTTCGAAGGGTTAAAAAAGTCAGATCTGTCCAAAACTTCATATATGTGATTAGGCAACCCCCATGAACTGTAAATCAGTCATTTTTCCCCAAAAAAATCAAAGGAAAAAAAAATTGCACTAAAACACAACTTGGATGGAGGGACGTATTGGGGTGCGTAGAGACAGACAGTGGCCGCAATAGTTAGCTTTGTTGGAGCTAAAAAAGAACGGTCGGACCTAGAGTTCCGAAACTTTAGAAACCTGTTCTAGACCTCCGGGCCATGGTGCGTGGCGAGTTACGTGGCTCTAGACGGTTCTCGGACCGAGAAACAGCCTCGTACATTTGAAATAACTTCAATTCATTTTTGCATCACGAAAATGACGACATTTAGAAATGTCCCAGAGTCGCAAGACTAGGTGCATTGCGAACGTCTCGGCCCATATAGACAGACCCCAACGTTTCTGTCCGATATCTCATTCAAGGACCCCGTAGCAAGTCATGGAAAATAGTGGATTTTCAGCACCAATTAGGGTTTTTCTCGGACACCAAATGACCTATCGAGCCGAAACTTGGGATTCGGGGTCGCCTCAGCTAGGCCAACACATAACATAAGAAATGGACCCGCAGCTAGAACGTAACTACGTGTTTTATGGTTTTTTTATGGTTTGTACCGAAGGCGTTGTGAATTTTGGGCCAGCTCTGAAGTATGTAATAGTTGGCTACTAAACGAGTTGGAAAAAGTGGGTTTGGTGTCAGTTTGTATCAGTTTGGTGGTCAGAATGATATCTAATTGACTGATGGACTCTTGTCCACTTGACTCTTGTACATTTGCAATATGATTCTATAGTGAAAAAACATCACCAAAAGCGACATTCTGAAATCAACCCAAACGAGCGATTGAGATGACCCAGAATCACTGCAAAGCCATCCCGAGTTCATCGGGCCAGTCAATTTCACATTCCTGCAGGATTTTTATAGCATGACAAATTCGTGATGGTACCTGCCCATTAAAACATATTGCAAATGCACAGTGACTTTGAAAAAGTAAGAAACAAAAAAAAATACATCTAAAATTTTTTGAGCATGACAAATTCGTGATGGTACCTGCCCATTGAAACATATTCCAAATGCACAGTGACTTTGAAAAAGTAAGGAAACAAAAAAAATACATCTAAAAAATTTTGAGCATGACAAATTCGTGATGGTACCTGCCCATTGAAACATATTGCAAATGCACAGTGACTTTGAAAAAGTAAGGAAACATAAACAAATTCGATAAACAAATTCGTGATGGTACCTGCCCATTAAAACATATTCCAAATGCACAGTGACTTTGAAAAAGTAAGAAACCAAAAAAAATACATCTAAAATTTTTTGAGCATGACAAATTCGTGATGGTACCTGCCCATTGAAACATATTGCAAATGCACAGTGACTTTGAAAAAGTAAGGAAACATAAACAAATTCGATAAACAAATTCGTGATGGTACCTGCCCATTAAAACATATTCCAAATGCACAGTGACTTTGAAAAAGTAAGAAACAAAAAAAAATACATCTAAAAAATTTTGAGCATGACAAATTCGTGATGGTACCTGCCCATTGAAACATATTGCAAATGCACAGTGACTTTGAAAAAGTAAGGAAACATAAACAAATTCGATAAACAAATTCGTGATGGTACCTGCCCATTAAAACATATTCCAAATGCACAGTGACTTTGAAAAAGTAAGAAACCCAAAAAAATACATCTAAAATTTTTTGAGCATGACAAATTCGTGATGGTACCTGCCCATTGAAACATATTGCAAATGCACAGTGACTTTGAAAAAGTAAGGAAACATAAACAAATTCGATAAACAAATTCGTGATGGTACCTGCCCATTAAAACATATTCCAAATGCACAGTGACTTTGAAAAAGTAAGAAACCCAAAAAAATACATCTAAAATTTTTTGAGCATGACAAATTCGTGATGGTACCTGCCCATTGAAACATATTGCAAATGCACAGTGACTTTGAAAAAGTAAGGAAACAAACAAATTCGATAAACAAATTCGTGATGGTACCTGCCCATTAAAACATATTCCAAATGCACAGTGACTTTGAAAAAGTAAGAAACCAAAAAAAATACATCTAAAATTTTTTGAGCATGACAAATTCGTGATGGTACCTGCCCATTGAAACATATTGCAAATGCACAGTGACTTTGAAAAAGTAAGGAAACATAAACAAATTCGATAAACAAATTCGTGATGGTACCTGCCCATTAAAACATATTCCAAATGCACAGTGACTTTGAAAAAGTAAGAAACAAAAAAAAATACATCTAAAAAATTTTGAGCATGACAAATTCGTGATGGTACCTGCCCATTGAAACATATTGCAAATGCACAGTGACTTTGAAAAAGTAAGGAAACATAAACAAATTCGATAAACAAATTCGTGATGGTACCTGCCCATTAAAACATATTCCAAATGCACAGTGACTTTGAAAAAGTAAGAAACCAAAAAAAATACATCTAAAATTTTTTGAGCATGACAAATTCGTGATGGTACCTGCCCATTGAAACATATTGCAAATGCACAGTGACTTTGAAAAAGTAAGGAAACAAACAAATTCGATAAACAAATTCGTGATGGTACCTGCCCATTAAAACATATTCCAAATGCACAGTGACTTTGAAAAAGTAAGAAACCAAAAAAAATACATCTAAAATTTTTTGAGCATGACAAATTCGTGATGGTACCTGCCCATTGAAACATATTGCAAATGCACAGTGACTTTGAAAAAGTAAGGAAACATAAACAAATTCGATAAACAAATTCGTGATGGTACCTGCCCATTAAAACATATTCCAAATGCACAGTGACTTTGAAAAAGTAAGAAACAAAAAAAAATACATCTAAAATATTTTGAGCATGACAAATTCGTGATGGTACCTGCCCATTAAAACATATTCCAAATGCACAGTGACTTTGAAAAAGTAAGAAACAAAAAAAAATACATCTAAAATTTTTTGAGCATGACAAATTCGTGATGGTACCTGCCCATTGAAACATATTGCAAATGCACAGTGACTTTGAAAAAGTAAGGAAACAAACAAATTCGATAAACAAATTCGTGATGGTACCTGCCCATTAAAACATATTCCAAATGCACAGTGACTTTGAAAAAGTAAGAAACCAAAAAAAATACATCTAAAATTTTTTGAGCATGACAAATTCGTGATGGTACCTGCCCATTGAAACATATTGCAAATGCACAGTGACTTTGAAAAAGTAAGGAAACATAAACAAATTCGATAAACAAATTCGTGATGGTACCTGCCCATTAAAACATATTCCAAATGCACAGTGACTTTGAAAAAGTAAGAAACAAAAAAAAATACATCTAAAATATTTTGAGCATGACAAATTCGTGATGGTACCTGCCCATTAAAACATATTCCAAATGCACAGTGACTTTGAAAAAGTAAGAAACCAAAAAAAATACATCTAAAAAATTTTGAGCATGACAAATTCGTGATGGTACCTGCCCATTGAAACATATTGCAAATGCACAGTGACTTTGAAAAAGTAAGGAAACATAAACAAATTCGATAAACAAATTCGTGATGGTACCTGCCCATTAAAACATATTCCAAATGCACAGTGACTTTGAAAAAGTAAGAAACCCAAAAAAATACATCTAAAATTTTTTGAGCATGACAAATTCGTGATGGTACCTGCCCATTGAAACATATTGCAAATGCACAGTGACTTTGAAAAAGTAAGGAAACATAAACAAATTCGATAAACAAATTCGTGATGGTACCTGCCCATTAAAACATATTCCAAATGCACAGTGACTTTGAAAAAGTAAGAAACCCAAAAAAATACATCTAAAATTTTTTGAGCATGACAAATTCGTGATGGTACCTGCCCATTGAAACATATTGCAAATGCACAGTGACTTTGAAAAAGTAAGGAAACAAACAAATTCGATAAACAAATTCGTGATGGTACCTGCCCATTAAAACATATTCCAAATGCACAGTGACTTTGAAAAAGTAAGAAACCAAAAAAAATACATCTAAAATTTTTTGAGCATGACAAATTCGTGATGGTACCTGCCCATTGAAACATATTGCAAATGCACAGTGACTTTGAAAAAGTAAGGAAACATAAACAAATTCGATAAACAAATTCGTGATGGTACCTGCCCATTAAAACATATTCCAAATGCACAGTGACTTTGAAAAAGTAAGAAACAAAAAAAAATACATCTAAAAAATTTTGAGCATGACAAATTCGTGATGGTACCTGCCCATTGAAACATATTGCAAATGCACAGTGACTTTGAAAAAGTAAGGAAACATAAACAAATTCGATAAACAAATTCGTGATGGTACCTGCCCATTAAAACATATTCCAAATGCAGAGTGACTTTGAAAAAGTAAGAAACCAAAAAAAATACATCTAAAATTTTTTGAGCATGACAAATTCGTGATGGTACCTGCCCATTGAAACATATTGCAAATGCACAGTGACTTTGAAAAAGTAAGGAAACAAACAAATTCGATAAACAAATTCGTGATGGTACCTGCCCATTAAAACATATTCCAAATGCACAGTGACTTTGAAAAAGTAAGAAACCAAAAAAAATACATCTAAAATTTTTTGAGCATGACAAATTCGTGATGGTACCTGCCCATTGAAACATATTGCAAATGCACAGTGACTTTGAAAAAGTAAGGAAACATAAACAAATTCGATAAACAAATTCGTGATGGTACCTGCCCATTAAAACATATTCCAAATGCACAGTGACTTTGAAAAAGTAAGAAACAAAAAAAAATACATCTAAAATATTTTGAGCATGACAAATTCGTGATGGTACCTGCCCATTAAAACATATTCCAAATGCACAGTGACTTTGAAAAAGTAAGAAACAAAAAAAAATACATCTAAAATTTTTTGAGCATGACAAATTCGTGATGGTACCTGCCCATTGAAACATATTGCAAATGCACAGTGACTTTGAAAAAGTAAGGAAACAAACAAATTCGATAAACAAATTCGTGATGGTACCTGCCCATTAAAACATATTCCAAATGCACAGTGACTTTGAAAAAGTAAGAAACCAAAAAAAATACATCTAAAATTTTTTGAGCATGACAAATTCGTGATGGTACCTGCCCATTGAAACATATTGCAAATGCACAGTGACTTTGAAAAAGTAAGGAAACATAAACAAATTCGATAAACAAATTCGTGATGGTACCTGCCCATTAAAACATATTCCAAATGCACAGTGACTTTGAAAAAGTAAGAAACAAAAAAAAATACATCTAAAATATTTTGAGCATGACAAATTCGTGATGGTACCTGCCCATTAAAACATATTCCAAATGCACAGTGACTTTGAAAAAGTAAGAAACCAAAAAAAATACATCTAAAATTTTTTGAGCATGACAAATTCGTGATGGTACCTGCCCATTGAAACATATTGCAAATGCACAGTGACTTTGAAAAAGTAAGGAAACATAAACAAATTCGATAAACAAATTCGTGATGGTACCTGCCCATTAAAACATATTCCAAATGCACAGTGACTTTGAAAAAGTAAGAAACAAAAAAAAATACATCTAAAAAATTTTGAGCATGACAAATTCGTGATGGTACCTGCCCATTGAAACATATTGCAAATGCACAGTGACTTTGAAAAAGTAAGGAAACATAAACAAATTCGATAAACAAATTCGTGATGGTACCTGCCCATTAAAACATATTCCAAATGCACAGTGACTTTGAAAAAGTAAGAAACAAAAAAAAATACATCTAAAAAATTTTGAGCATGACAAATTCGTGATGGTACCTGCCCATTGAAACATATTGCAAATGCACAGTGACTTTGAAAAAGTAAGGAAACATAAACAAATTCGATAAACAAATTCGTGATGGTACCTGCCCATTAAAACATATTCCAAATGCACAGTGACTTTGAAAAAGTAAGAAACAAAAAAAAATACATCTAAAATATTTTGAGCATGACAAATTCGTGATGGTACCTGCCCATTAAAACATATTCCAAATGCACAGTGACTTTGAAAAAGTAAGAAACAAAAAAAAATACATCTAAAATTTTTTGAGCATGACAAATTCGTGATGGTACCTGCCCATTGAAACATATTGCAAATGCACAGTGACTTTGAAAAAGTAAGGAAACATAAACAAATTCGATAAACAAATTCGTGATGGTACCTGCCCATTAAAACATATTGCAAATGCACAGTGACTTTGAAAAAGTAAGGAAACATAAACAAAAAAACATCCCAAAAAATGTTGGGTAACCAGCTGCATATTTTAGATCACAAGCTTGAATTTTGAGCATGACAAATTCGTGATGGTACCTGCCCATTAAAACATATTGCAAATGGACAGTGACTTTGAAAAAGTAAGGAAACATAAACAAAAAAACATCCCAAAATTTTTTTTTGGGGGTTACCAGTTGCATATTTTAGATCACCAGGTGCACATTTCAGGTCACCAGGTGCACATTTCAGATCACCAGGTGCACAGAGGAAAATATTTACTTTTGACTTTGACTTTTGACTTCCTATGACATCATATTGCAAATGGAGAAAACATATGCCTTATGCACAAGTAAAACAAAAAGAAATATGTAATACAAGTTGACCAAGGTATAGTTTGAGCAAAGTAAAGTTTGAATTTTGAGCATGACAAATTCGTGATGGTACCTGCCCATTAAAACATATTGCAAATGGACAGTGACTTTGAAAAAGTAAGGAAACATAAACAAAAAAACATCCCAAAATTTTTTTTTTGGGTTACCAGTTGCATATTTTAGATCACCAGGTGCACATTTCAGGTCACCAGGTGCACATTTCAGATCACCAGGTGCACGGAGGAAAATATTTACTTTTGACTTTGACTTTTGACTTCCTATGACATCATATTGCAAATGGAGAAAACATATGCCTTATGCACAAGTAAAACAAAAAGAAATATGTAATACAAGTTGACCAAGGTATAGTTTGAGCAAAGTAAAGTTTGAATTTTGAGCATGACAAATTCGTGATGGTACCTGCCCATTAAAACATATTGCAAATGGACAGTGACTTTGAAAAAGTAAGGAAACATAAACAAAAAAACATCCCAAAATTTTTTTTTTGGGTTACCAGTTGCATATTTTAGATCACCAGGTGCACATTTCAGGTCACCAGGTGCACATTTCAGATCACCAGGTGCACGGAGGAAAATATTTACTTTTGACTTTGACTTTTGACTTCCTATGACATCATATTGCAAATGGAGAAAACATATGCCTTATGCACAAGTAAAACAAAAAGAAATATGTAATACAAGTTGACCAAGGTATAGTTTGAGCAAAGTAAAGTTTGAATTTTGAGCATGACAAATTCGTGATGGTATCTGCCCATTAAAACATATTGCAAATGCACAGTGACTTTGAAAAAGTAAGGAAACATAAACAAAAAAAATCAAAAACATTTTGTTGCACATTTTAGATCATCAGTTGCACGGAGGAAAATCGTTACTTTTGACTTTGACTTTTGACTTCCTATGACATCATATTGCCAATGGAGAAAACATATGCCTTATGCACAAGTAAAAAAAAATATATATATATGATAATAAAGTATGACTAAAGTATGTTGATAAAGTTCTTATATATGTGTAATTGACACAAAAATCGAAAGAATTTTGAAAAAAGGTCCAGAAAGCACTTTTTTAAGGATGTGTGAAGTTTTTTACCAAATTTTGACATTTTTGACTTTTGACTTTTGACTTCCTATGAAATCATATTGCAAATGGACAAAACATATGCCTTATGCGCATGTACTTAAAAAATATATATATATGATGACAAAAGTATACTCATACAGTTCTTACACATGTGTAATTGACAAAAAACTCGAAAGAATTTCGAAAAAAGGTCCAGAAAGCACTTTTTTAAGGGGTTTTAAGTTTTTTTTTTTTTATTTCATTTTTCAAAATTTGGCTTTTGGATGTTGACTTGGATGTCATTTGCAATATGAAATGCCCCGGTGGAACGCACACGCCCCCTATTGGAATTTTGAAGTGTTACAATTGGCAATTGCCATATGGCATTTGCAATATACTTTGCATGAATCAACGCCAAATTGGGTGGTATTGACCATCGTGTACATGGTTTATCCAATGCCAATATACCGCCATTTGTTTTTGTCCAAATCAGGGGGGTATTCCCTTACTTCTGTCAAGACGTGCTTTAAGTGGTCCGTTTCCGCCCAGGGAGCTTTTGATCTCCTCAAGAATCGTTTTACATCCGCTCCTATCCTTGTTACACCTGACGTCTCTAGACAGTTCGTTGTCGAGGTTGACGCGTCAGAGGTGGGCGTGGGAGCCATTCTTTCTCAGCGCTCCCTCTCTGACGACAAGGTCCACCCATGCGCGTATTTTTCTCATCGCCTGTCGCCGTCGGAACGTAACTATGATGTGGGAAACCGCGAACTGCTCGCCATCCGGTTAGCCCTAGGCGAATGGCGACAGTGGTTGGAGGGGGCGACCGTTCCTTTTGTCGTTTGGACTGACCATAGGAACCTTGAGTACATCCGTTCTGCCAAACGACTTAATGCGCGTCAGGCGCGTTGGGCGCTGTTTTTCGCTCGTTTCGAGTTCGTGATTTCTTATCGTCCGGGCTCTAAGAACACCAAGCCTGATGCTTTATCTCGTCTCTTCAGTTCTTCAGTAGCCTCCACTGACCCCGAGGGGATTCTCCCTGAGGGGCGTGTTGTCGGGTTGACTGTCTGGGGAATTGAGAGGCAGGTAAAGCAAGCGCTCACTCACACTCCGTCGCCGCGCGCTTGTCCTAGGAACCTTCTTTTCGTTCCCGTTCCTACTCGTCTGGCCGTTCTTCAGTGGGCTCACTCTGCAAAGTTAGCCGGCCACCCTGGCGTTCGGGGTACGCTTGCTTCCATTCGCCAGCGTTTTTGGTGGCCCACCCGGGAGCATGACACGCGTCGTTTCGTGGCTGCTTGTTCGGTCTGCGCGCAGACTAAGTCCGGTAACTCCCCTCCTGCCGGCCGTCTCAGGCCGCTTCCCATTCCCTCTCGACCGTGGTCTCACATCGCCTTAGATTTTGTCACCGGACTGCCTTCGTCAGCGGGGAAGACTGTTATTCTTACGGTTGTCGATAGGTTCTCTAAGGCGGCTCATTTCATTCCCCTTGCTAAGCTTCCTTCTGCTAAAGAGACGGCACAAATCATCATCGAGAATGTTTTCAGAATTCATGGCCTTCCGTCAGACGTCGTTTCGGACAGAGGTCCGCAATTCACGTCTCAATTTTGGAGGGAGTTTTGCCGTTTGATTGGGGCTTCCGTCAGTCTCTCTTCCGGCTTTCACCCCCAGTCTAACGGTCAAGCAGAACGGGCCAATCAGACTATTGGTCGCATCTTACGCAGTCTTTCTTTTCGCAACCCTGCGTCTTGGTCAGAACAGCTCCCCTGGGCAGAATACGCCCACAACTCGCTTCCTTCGTCTGCGACCGGGCTATCTCCTTTTCAGAGTAGCCTCGGGTACCAGCCTCCGCTGTTCTCATCTCAGTTCGCCGAGTCCAGCGTCCCCTCCGCTCAGGCTTTTGTCCAACGTTGCGAGCGCACCTGGAAGAGGGTCAGGTCTGCACTTTGCCGTTATAGGACGCAGACTGTGAGGGCTGCTAATAAGCGTAGAACTAAGAGTCCTAGATATTGTCGCGGTCAGAGAGTTTGGCTCTCCACTCAGAACCTTCCCCTTAAGACGGCTTCTCGCAAGTTGACCCCGCGGTTCATTGGTCCGTTCCGTATTTCTCGGGTCATTAATCCTGTCGCAGTTCGACTTCTTCTTCCGCGATACCTTCGTCGCGTCCACCCGGTCTTCCATGTCTCCTGTATTAAGCCCGTTCTTCGCGCCCCCGCTCGTCTTCCCCCCCCCCCCCCCCATCCTTGTCGCGGGCGCACCCATCTACAGGGTCCGCAGGATTTTGGACATGCGTCCTCGGGGCCGTGGTCACCAGTACCTCGTTGATTGGGAGGGGTACGGTCCTGAGGAGAGGAGTTGGGTTCCCTCTCGGGACGTGCTGGACCGTGCGCTGATCGAGGATTTCCTCCGTTGCCGCCAGGTTTCCTCCTCGAGTGCGCCAGGAGGCGCTCGGTGAGTGGGGGGGTACTGTCATGTATTGTCATGTTGTGTGTTTCTGTCCTTTCCCTTCACCCTGTCTCCCTCTGCTGGTCGTTGTTAGGTTACCTTTTCTCCCCCTCTTTCCCCCAGCTGTGCCTTGTCTCCTCCTAACTACCCATTCACCCCGTTTCCCACCTGTTCCCTTTTTCCCTCTGATTAGGTCCCTATATCTCTCTCTGTTTTTGTTCCTGTCCTTGTCGGATTCTTGTTTGTTGTGTTTCATGCCTGAACCAGACTATCGTCATGTTTGCTGTAACCTTGTCCTGTCCTGTCGGAATCTGCCGGTCTATCTGAGCCTACCTATGTTTGGTTATTAAAGAAGCTCTGTTTAAGTTAGTTCGCTTTTGGGTCCTCATTCACTCACCGTAACATTCAGGTCTGTTCTCGGGAAGAAGGTAGTGTAAGTATCCGAGTCAGGTGGGTATTACAGTTTCCACATATTAATTATCCAAAGTGCACATATTACAGAAGTAACGTTGAGCCAATGGCAACGGAGGGGATTGCTGCCATTTTATTGGCTCTTAACCAACCATGCTATTTTGTTTGTTTTTTGCATTGTTTATACCTTATTTTGTACATAATGTTGCTGCTACCGTCTCTTATGACCGAAAAGAGCGTCTGCACATCAGAACAGTGATTTTTTTAAACCCCTTTTTCTCCCCAATTTCGTGGTATCCAATTGTTTTTTAGTAGCTACTATCTTGTCTCATCGCTACAACTCCCGTACGGGCTCGGGAGAGACGAAGTTTGAAAGTCATGCGTCCTCCGATACACAACCCAACCAAGCCGCACTGCTTCTAAACACAGTGCCATCCAACCTGGAAGCCAGCCAAACCGTGTCGGAGGAAACACAGTGCACCTGGCAACCTTGGTTAGCACGCACTGCTCCCGGCACGCCACAGGAATCGCTGGTGCGCGATGAGACAAGGATTTCCCTAACGGCCAAATCCTCCCTAACCCGGACGACGCTAGGCCAACTGTGCGTCGCCCAACGGACCTCCCGGTCGCGGCCGATTACGACAGAGCCTGAGCGCTAACCCAGAGTCTCTGGTGGCACAGCTGGCGCTGCAGTACAGCGCCCTTAACCTCTTGATCCTACTTGAGATGCAGACGTCTCAAGTAGGCACCTGGAAATGCAAATGCGCTATGCTAAATGCTAAATGTACTCGTTAAAACTCAAACGTTCATTAAAATACACATGCAGGGTATTGAATTAAAGCTACACTCGTTGTGAATCTAGCCAAGGAGTCAGATTTTTAAAATGCTTTTCGGCAAAAGCATGAGAAGCTATTATCTGATAGCATGCAACACCCCCAATATACCTGAAGGGGAAGTAAACAAAAGAATTAGCGTAGCCGGCGCTACACAAAAACGCAGAAATAAAATATAAAACATTCATTACCTTTGATGATATTCTTTGTTGGCACTCCTATATGTCCCATAAACATCACAAATTGGTCTTTTTCCCGATTAAATCCGTCCATGTATGCCCAAAATATCCATTTGTATAGCCTGTCTGCTTCAGGAAAAAAGCTCTCTTCCAACACGCAACGTCATTTTTAAAAATTATATAAGTTGCCTATATTCATTGACAAAACCACTTCAACCTACTTTTGTAACCCAACTTTAGGTATTTGTAAACGTTAATAAGCGATCAAATTGATCACTGGGCGATCTGTATTCAATAGCAGCTACTCAAGAAAACAATGTCCATTTTTCAATCTTCCAAAATCGATTGTTGTAGGCTGGATGGAATGACGGATCTATTGGTAATGTCTCAAAGGATTTTTGTCAATAAAAATGACGTTTTTGGCGACATCGTGTGGAAGCTGTAGGAATTGCATCCGTGTCCATATTAAATTTGGTGTCCTTTAAACAATACATGAAAGGGGCGCATGGATACTTTTTTTCAGCTTTCAGTGACCAGTTTTTCTTGCGCTTTTCGATGAAACACACGCTCTGTTATAGTCACAGCCGTGATTTAACCAGTTTTAGAAACTTCAGAGTGTTTTCTATCCACACATACTAATCATATGCATATACTATATTCCTGGCATGAGTAGCAGGACGCTGAAATGTTGCGCGATTTTTAACAGAATGTTCGAAAAAGGAGGGGGTAGGTTGAAGAGGTTTAATCACTGCGCCACCCGGGAGGCCCCGGAAAAGTGATTACTCACCTTGAATTGGACAAAGAATTTTTATTTAATGCATTCAACGAGAGTGATTTACTCCAGACACCCGAACAGGCCCTCATCCCTGTCATTCGCAGGGGAAAGAGAAAGAGATCGGGGTGCCTTATGAGGATCAGACAACGAGTGGCTAATCTGCCTTTGCCATTCGTACTATTAGCCGGCATACAACCGCTGGAAAATAAATGGGACGAACTAAAAACACGTATATCCTACCAACGGGGTATTAAAAAGAGTCAAATCTGATGTTTCAATGAGTTGTTGCTAAATCACGACGTTAAGAACATACAGCTGGCGGGTTATACAGTCTATCGGCAGGATAGAACAACAGCCGCTGGTAAGACAAGGGGTGGCAGTCTGTGTATATTTGTAAACAATAGTTGGTACACGATATATAAGGAAGTCTCGAGGTTTTGCTCTCCTGAGTTAGAGTATCTCATGATAAGCTTTAGACCACACTATAAACCTAGAGAGTTTTAATCTGTATTTTTCATAGCTGTCTACATACCACCACAGACCGATGCTGGCACTATAACTTCACTCAATGAGCTGTATGTCGCCAAACAATGAGCTGTATAAGCAAACAGGAAAACGCTCATCCAGAGAAGGTGATCCTAGTGGCCGGAGACTTTAATGCAGGGGAACTTAAATCCATATTACCGAATTTCTATCAGCATGTTAAATGTGCAACCAGAGGGGAAAACAACTCTAGACCACCTTTACTCCACACACAGAGACGTGCATAAAGCTCTCCCTCAAACTCCATTTGGCAAATTTGAAGATAATTCTAATTTGAAGCAGATGTTAAACTACAGGACTGTTTTGCTAGCACAGAATGGAATATGTTCCGGGATTCTTCCAATGGCATTGAGGGGTTCACCACATCAGTCACTTGATTCATTAATAAGTGCATCGATGACGTCGTCCCCACAGTGACTGTACGTACATACCCAAACCAGAAACCTTGGATTACAGGCAGCATCCGCACTGAGCTAAAGGGTAGAGCTGCCGCTTTCAAGGAGCTGGACTCTAACCCGGAAGATTATAAGAAAGCCTGCTATGTTCTCCAATGAACCATCAAACAGGCAAAGCGTCAATACAGGACTAAGATCGAATCGTACTACACCGGCTCAAATGCTCGTCGGATGTGGCAGGGCTTGCAAACTATTACAGACTACAAAGGGAAGCACAGCCAAGAGCTTCCCAGTGACATGAACAGACGAGCTAAATAACTTCAATGTTCGCTTCGAGGCAAGTAAGACTGAAACATGCACGAGAGCATCAGCTATTCTGGACGACATTGTTGTCTCCACAGCCGATGTGAGGAAGAACTTCAAACAGGTCAACATTCACAAGGACGCGTTGCCAGACAGATTACCAGGACGTGTACTCCAAGCATGCGCTGACCAACTGGCAAGTGTCTTCACTGATTTTCAAAACTCTCCCTGTCAGAGTCTGTAATACCAATATGTTTCAAGCAGACCACCATAGTCTCTGTGCCCAATAACACTGAGGTAAACTGCCTAAATGACTACTGATCCGTAGCACTCACGTCTGTAGCCATGAAGTGCTTTGAAAGGCTGGTCATGGCTCACATCAACACCATTATCCCAGAAACCCTAGACCCACTACAATTTTCTTACTGAACCCAACAGATCAACAAATTATGCAATCTCTATTGCACTCCACACTGCCCTTTTACACCTGGACAAAAGGAACACCTATGTGAGAATGCTATTAATTGACTACAGCTCAGTGTTCAACACCTTTGTACCCTCAAACCTCATCACTAAGCTAAGGACCCTGGGACTAAACACCTCCCTCTGCAACTGGATCCTGGATGTCCTGACTGGCCGCCCCCAGGTGGTAAGGGTAGGTAACAGCACATCCTCCACACTGATCCTCAACACAGGGGCCCCTCGATGTGCATGCTCAGTACCCTCCTGTACTCCCTGTTCACTCATGACTGCACAGCCAGGCACGACTCAAAACCATCATTAAGTTATCCGATGACAAAACAGTGGTAGGCCTGATCACCGACAACGACAAGACAGCCTATGAGCAGGTCAGAGACCTGACCGTGAGGTGCAAGGACAACAACCTGTCCCTCAATATGATCAAGACAAAGGAGATGATTGCGAGACACACAGCAAGACAGTCGTGAAGAGGGCACGACAAAAGCTATTCCCCCTCAGGAGACTGAAAATATTTGTCATGGGTCCTCAGATCCTCAAAAGGTTCTACAGCTGCACCATCGAGAGCATCCTGTTGGGTTGCATAACTGCCTGGTATAGCAACTGCTCGGCTTCCGACCGCAAGGAACTACAGAGGGTAGTGCAGACGGCTCAGTACATCATTGGGGCCAAGCTTCCTGCCATTCAGGACGTCTGTACCAGGTGGTGTCAGAGGAAGGCCCTAAAAATTTTCAAAGACTCCAGCCACCCTTGTCATAGACTTCTCTCTGCTACGGCATGGCAAGCGGTACCGGAGCGCCAAGTCTAGGTCCAAGAGGCTTCTAAACAGCTTCCATCCCCAAATCATAAGACTCCTGCCCCCTCGTTCACGCTGCTTCTATTCTCTGTTATTATCTATGCATTGTCACTTTAATAGCTCTACCTACATGTACATATTACCTTAATTACCTTTACTAATCGGTGCCCCCGCACATTGAATCTGTAGTGGTACAGCCTGTATATAGCCTCCACATTGACTCTGTAGTGGTACACCCTGTATATAGCCTCCACATTGACTATGTAGTGGTACACCCTGTATATAGCCTCCACATTGACTCTGTACCGTAACACTCTGTATATAGTCTCCAGATTGACTCTGTGGTGGTGCACCCTGTATATAGCCTCCACATTGACTCTGTAGTGGTACCCCTTGTATATAGCCTCCACATTGACTCTGTACCGTAACACCCTGTATATAGTCTCCAGATTGACTCTGTAGTGGTGCACCCTGTAAATAGCCTCCACATTGACTCTATAGTGGTACCCCCTGTATATAGCCTCCACATTGACTCGGTAGTGGTACCCCCTGTATATAGCATCCACATTGACTCTATACCGGTACCCCCTGTATAAAGCCTCCAAATTGACTCTATAGTGGTACACCCTGTATATAGCCTCCACATTGACTCTGTAGTTTTGCACCTTGTATATAGTCTCCACATTGACTCTGTGCCGGTAGCCCCTGTATATAGCCTCCACATTGATTCTGTAGTGGTACCCCCTGTATATAGCCTCCACATTGACTCTGTACTGGTACCCCCTGTATATAGTCTCCACATTGACTCTTTAGTGGTGCACCCTGTATATAGCCTCCACATTGACTCTGTACTGGTAGCCCCTGTATATAGCCTCCACATTGATTCTGGAGTGGTACACCCTGTACATAGCCTCCACATTGACTCTGTACCGTAACACCCTGTATATAGCCTCCACATTGACTCTGTAGTGGTACACCCTGTATATAGCCTTCACATTGACTCTGTACCGGTACCCCCTGTATATAGCCTTCACATTTACTCTGTACCGGTACCCCTTGTAAATAGCCTCCACATTGACTCTGTAGTGGTACACCCTGTATATAGCCTCCACATTGACTCTGTAGTGGTACCCCCTGTATATAGCCTCCGCATTGACTCTGTACCTGTACCCCCTGTATATAGCCTCCACTTTGACTCTGTACTGGTACCTCCTGTATATAGCCTCCACATTGACTCTATACCGGTACCCCCTGTATATAGCCTCCACATTGACTCTGTACCGGTACCCCCTGTATATAGCCTCCACATTGACTCTGTAGTGGTACACCCTGCATAAAGCCTCCACATTGACTCTGTAGTGGTACACCCTGTATATAGCCTCCACATTGACTCTGTACTTGTACCCCCTGTATATAGCCTCCACATTGACTCTGTACCAGTGCCCCCTGTATATAGCCTCCACATTGACTCTGTAGTGGTACACCCTGTATATAGCCTCCACATTGACTCTGTACCGGTACCCCTTGTATATAGCCTCCACATTGACTCTGTAGTGGTACACCCTGTATATAGCCTCCACATTGATTCTGGAGTGGTACACCCTGTATATTTTTTTTTTAATTATTTTTTTTTATTTCACCTTTATTTAACCAGGTAGGCTAGTTGAGAACAAGTTCTCATTTGCAACTGCGACCTGGCCAAGATAAAGCATAGCAGTATGAGCAGACAACACAGAGTTACACATGGAGTAAACAATTAACAAGTCAATAACACAGTAGAAAACAAAGGGGGAGTCTATATACAATGTGTGCAAAAGGCATGAGGTAGGCGAATAATTACAATTTTGCAGATTAACACTGGAGTGATAAATGATCAGATGGTCATGTACAGGTAGAGATATTGGTGTGCAAAAGAGCAGAAAAATAAATAAATAAAAACAGTATGGGGATGAGGTAGGTGAAAATGGGTGGGCTATTTACCAATAGACTATGTACAGCTGCAGCGATCGGTTAGCTGCTCAGATAGCAGATGTTTGAAGTTGGTGAGGGAGATAAAAGTCTCCAACTTCAGCAATTTTTGCAATTCGTTCCAGTCACAGGCAGCAGAGTACTGGAACGAAAGGCGGCCAAATGAGGTGTTGGCTTTAGGGATGATCAGTGAGATACACCTGCTGGAGCGCGTGCTACGGATGGGTGTTGCCATCGTGACCAGTGAGCTGAGATAAGGCGGAGCTTTACCTAGCATGGACTTGTAGATGACCTGGAGCCAGTGGGTCTGGCGACGAATATGTAGCGAGGGCCAGCCGACTAGCGCATACAAGTCGCAGTGGTGGGTGGTATAAGGTGCTTTAGTGACAAAACGGATGGCACTGTGATAGACTGCATCCAGTTTGCTGAGTAGAGTGTTGGAAGCCATTTTGTAGATGACATCGCCGAAGTCGAGGATCGGTAGGATAGTCAGTTTTACTAGGGTAAGCTTGGCGGCGTGAGTGAAGGAGGCTTTGTTGCGGAATAGAAAGCCGACTCTTGATTTGATTTTCGATTGGAGATGTTTGATATGAGTCTGGAAGGAGAGTTTGCAGTCTAGCCAGACACCTAGGTACTTATAGATGTCCACATATTCTAGGTCGGAACCATCCAGGGTGGTGATGCTAGGCGGGCATGCGGGTGCAGGCAGCGATCGGTTGAAAAGCATGCATTTGGTTTTACTAGCGTTTAAGAGCAGTCGGAGGCCACGGAAGGAGTGTTGTATGGCATTGAAGCTTGTTTGGAGGTTAGATAGCACAGTGTCCAATGACGGGCCGAAAGTATATAGAATGGTGTCGTCTGCGTAGAGGTGGATCAGGGAATCGCCCGCAGCAAGAGCAACATCATTGATGTATACAGAGAAAAGAGTCGGCCCGAGAATTGAACCCTGTGGCACCCCCATAGAGACTGCCAGAGGACCGGACAGCATGCCCTCCGATTTGACACACTGAACTCTGTCTGCAAAGTAATTGGTGAACCAGGCAAGGCAGTCATCCGAAAAACCGAGGCTACTGAGTCTGCCGATAAGAATATGGTGATTGACAGAGTCGAAAGCCTTGGCAAGGTCGATGAAGACGGCTGCACAGTACTGTCTTTTATCGATGGCGGTTATGATATCGTTTAGTACCTTGAGTGTGGCTGAGGTGCGCCCGTGACCGGCTCGGAAACCAGATTGCACAGCGGAGAAGGTACAGTGGGATTCGAGATGGTCAGTGACCTGTTTGTTGACTTGGCTTTCGAAGACCTTAGATAGGCAGGGCAGGATGGATATAGGTCTGTAACAGTTTGGGTCCAGGGTGTCTCCCCCTTTGAAGAGGGGGATGACTGCGGCAGCTTTCCAATCCTTGGGGATCTCAGACGATATGAAAGAGAGGTTGAACAGGCTGGTAATAGGGGTTGCGACAATGGTGGCGGATAGTTTCAGAAATAGAGGGTCCAGATTGTCAAGCCCAGCTGATTTGTACGGGTCCAGGTTTTGCAGCTCTTTCAGAACATCTGCTATCTGGATTTGGGTAAAGGAGAACCTGGAGAGGCTTGGGCGAGGAGCAGCGGGGGGGGGGGCGGGGCTGTTGGCCAAGGTTGAAGTAGCCAGGCGGAAGGCATGGCCAGCCGTTGAGAAATGCTCATTGAAGTTTTCGATAATCATGGATTTATCGGTGGTGACCGTGTTACCTAGCCCCAGTGCAGTGGGCAGCTGGGAGGAGGTGCTCTTGTTCTCCATTGACTTCACAGTGTCCCAGAACTTTTTGGAGTTGGAGCTACAGGATGCAAACTTCTGCCTGAAGAAGCTGGCCTTAGCTTTCCTGACTGACTGCGTGTATTGGTTCCGGACTTCCCTGAACAGTTGCATATCACGGGGACTATTCGATGCTATTGCAGTCCGCCACAGGATGTTTTTGTGCTGGTCGAGGGCAGTCAGGTCTGGGGTGAACCAAGGGCTGTATCTGTTCTTAGTTCTGCATTTTTTGAACGGAGCATGCTTATCTAAAATGGTGAGGAAGTTACTTTTAAAGAATGACCAGGCATCCTCAACTGACGGGATGAGGTCAATGTCCTTCCAGGATACCCGGGCCAGGTCGATTAGAAAGGCCTGCTCACAGAAGTGTTTTAGGGAGCGTTTGACAGTGATGAGGGGTGGTCGTTTGACTGCGGCTCCGTGGCGGATACAGGCAATGAGGCAGTGATCGCTGAGATCCTGGTTGAAGACAGCGGAGGTGTATTTGGAGGGCCAGTTGGTCAGGATGACGTCTATGAGGGTGCCCTTGTTTACAGAGTTAGGGTTGTACCTGGTGGGTTCCTTGATGATTTGTGTGAGATTGAGGGCATCTAGCTTAGATTGTAGGACTGCCGGGGTGTTAAGCATATCCCAGTTTAGGTCACCTAACAGAACAAACTCTGAAGCTAGATGGGGGGCGATCAATTCACAAATGGTGTCCAGGGCACAGCTGGGAGCTGAGGGAGGCCGGTAGCAGGCGGCAACAGTGAGAGACTTATTTCTGGAGAGAGTAATTTTCAAAATTAGTAGTTCGAACTGTTTGGGTATGGACCTGGAAAGTATGACATTACTTTGCAGGCTATCTCTGCAGTAGACTGCAACTCCTCCCCCTTTGGCAGTTCTATCTTGACGGAAGATGTTATAGTTGGGTATGGAAATCTCTGAATTTTTGGTGGCCTTCCTGAGCCAGGATTCAGACACAGCAAGGACATCAGGGTTAGCAGAGTGTGCTAGAGCAGTGAGTAAAACAGACTTAGGGAGGAGGCTTCTGATGTTGACATGCATGAAACCAAGGCTTTTTCGATCACAGAAGTCAACAAATGAGGGTGCCTGGGGACATGCAGGGCCTGGGTTTACCTCCACATCACCCGCGGAACAGAGAAGGAGTAGTATGAGAGTGCGGCTAAAGGCTATCAAAACTGGTCGCCTAGAGCGTTGGGGACAGAGAATAAGAGGAGCAGGTTTCTGGGCATGGTAGAATATATTCAGGGCATAATGCGCAGACAGGGGTATGGTGGGGTGCGGGTACAGCGGAGGTAAGCCCAGGCACTGGGTGATGATGAGAGAGGTTGTATCTCTGGACATGCTGGTTGTAATGGGTGAGGTCACCGCATGTGTGGGAGGTGGGACAAAGGAGTTATCAGGGGTATGAAGAGTGGAACTAGGGGCTCCATTGTGAACTAAAACAATGATAACTAACCTGAACAACAGTATACAAGGCATATTGACACTTGAGAGAGACATACAGCGAGGCATACAGTAATCACAGGTGTTGAGTTGGGAAAGCTAGCTAAACAGTAGGTGAGACAACAGCTAATCAGCTAGCACAACAACAGCAGGTAAAATGGCGTTGACTAGGCAACGGGGCCAACAGATAAAACAAACAAGCAGAATGGAGTACCGTGATTAATGGACAGTCCAGCGTGCATCAGCTATGTAGCCAAGAGATCAGTGTCCAGGGGGCAGCGGTGGATGGGGCAGGGAAGCTGGACTGGCGAGTGTTATCCAGGTTAAAAAAAACTAACAGTGACTAAATAGCTTGTAGCTAGTTAGCTGGTTAGCTTCTGGGGGTTCTTGAGTGTGTACTAAAAATAAAAAATAATAGCGATTCCGTATCACATTGGGTGAGGCAGGTTTCCGGAAGGTATAAACAAGTTAAAAATCAAAAAGAGAAAATAAATATGGATCCAGTGAGTGTTTGGGACGCGGCGATTCAGACGGTTAGCAGGCCTGTGCTAACAAGCTAACAGTTTGTAGGCCCGGGCTAAACAAGGTAGCAGTTAGCGGACCGGAGCTGGACAAGCTAGCAGTTAGCAGGCCTAATTAGCAAGCAGGGAGATAGCGAGGGCTAGAGAGTTAGCCTTTGGGGGACGTCGCGATGGGGTGAGTCTGTTTATTCCTCTTCATGCGGTGACATCGATAGACCGGTCGTGTAGCCCAGTAGTATGCTACGGTGGTAGCACAGGTGCGCTGGCCGGGCTAGCTTCAAACTAAGTGGGTGGAAACGCTAGCCAGGAGCAATCATCCGGGGTTGCGGTTTAGCTAGATAGCTAGTTGTGAAGATCCAGCTGAGAAATGTTCCGTTTGCGGTGGGAATCCGGGGATGAAAAAAATAAATAGGTCCGTTGTGCTCTGGTTAGAGTCGCGTTGTTCGAACTGGCGAGAGCTTTCCGAGCTAAAGGTTAGCTGATGACCGGTTAGCTGAAGACCGCTAGCACAGCTGGTGGTTAGCTGGCTAGCTTCAGTTGAGGGGTTCCGAAGTAAATATAAATACTTTAGGAAAAATAGCTACATTGGGTGAGGCGGGTCGCAGGAGAGTATTGGAAGCTTAGGTTTAGCAAAATGTTTTTAAAGAGATATGCTTAGAAAAATATGTAAAAAAACGAAAAAGAAACGATATATACAAGGGACACGACAGGACGACTTACTGCTACGCCATCTTGGAAATCTGACATATAGTCTCACCATTGACTCTGTAGTGGTGCACCCTGTATATAGCCTCCACATTGATTCTGGAGTGGTACACCCTGTATATAGCCTCCACATTGATTCTGGAGTGGTACACCCTGTATATAGCCTCAACATTGACTCTGTAGTGGTGCACCCTGTATATAGTCTCCACATTGACTCTGTGCCAGTAGCCACTGTATATAGCCTCCACATTGACTCTGTACCAGTAGCCCCTGTATATAGCCTCCACATTGATTCTGTAGTGGTACCCCCTGTATATAGCCTCCACATTGACTCTGTACTGGTACCCCCTGTATATAGTCTCCACATTGACTCTTTAGTGGTGCACCCTGTATATAGCCTCCACATTGACTCTGTACTGGTAGCCCCTGTATATAGCCTCCACATTGATTCTGGAGTGGTACACCCTGTACATGGCCTCCACATTGACTCTGTACCGGTACCCCCTGTATATAGCCTTCACATTTACTCTGTACCGGTACCCCTTGTAAATAGCCTCCACATTGACTCTGTAGTGGTACACCCTGTATATAGCCTCCACATTGACTCTGTAGTGGTACCCCCTGTATATTGCCTCCGCATTGACTCTGTACCTGTACCCCCTGTATATAGCCTCCACTTTGACTCTGTACTGGTACCCCCTGTATATAGCCTCCACATTGACTCTGTACCGGTACCCCCTGTATATAGCCTCCACATTGACTCTGTAGTGGTACACCCTGTATATAGCCTTCACATTGACTCTGTACCGGTACCCCCTGTATATAGCCTCCACATTGACTCTGTAGTGGTACACCCTGTATATAGCCTCCACATTGATTCTGGAGTGGTACACCCTGTATATAGCCTTCACATTGACTCTGTACCGGTACCCCCTGTATATAGCCTCCACATTGACTCTGTAGTGGTACACCCTGTACATAGCCTCCACATTGACTCTGTACCGTAACACCCTGTATATAGCCTCCACATTGACTCTGTAGTGGTACACCCTGTATATAGCCTCCACATTGACTCTGTAGTGGTACCCCCTGTATATTGCCTCCGCATTGACTCTGTACCTGTACCCCCTGTATATAGCCTCCACTTTGACTCTGTACTGGTACCCCCTGTATATAGCCTCCACATTGACTCTGTACCGGTACCCCCTGTATATAGCCTCCACATTGACTCTGTACCGGTACCCCCTGTATATAGCCTCCACTTTGACTCTGTACTGGTACCCCCTGTATATAGCCTCCACATTGACTCTGTAGTGGTACACCCTGTATAAAGCCTCCACATTGACTCTGTAGTGGTACACCCTGTATATAGCCTCCACATTGACTCTGTACTTGTACCCCCTGTATATAGCCTCCACATTGACTCTGTACCGGTGCCCCCTCTATATAGCCTCCACATTGACTCTGTAGTGGTACACCTTGTATATAGCCTCCACATTGACTCTGTACCGGTACCCCCTGTATATAGCCTCCACATTGACTCTGTAGTCGTACACCCTCTATATAGCCTCCACATTGACTCTCACTAAAGCACCTTATACCACCCACCACTGCGACTTGTATGCTCTAGTCGGCTGGCCCTCGCTACATATTCGTCGCCAGACCCACTGGCTCCAGGTCATCTACAAGTCCATGCTAGGTAAAGCTCCGCCTTATCTCAGCTCACTGGTCACGATGGCAACACCCATCCGTAGCACGCGCTCCAGCAGGTGTATCTCACTGATCATCCCTAAAGCCAACACCTCATTTGGCCGCCTTTCGTTCCAGTACTCTGCTGCCTGTGACTGGAACGAATTGCAAAAATCGCTGAAGTTGGAGACTTTTATCTCCCTCACCAACTTCAAACATCAGCTATCTGAGCAGCTAACCGATCGCTGCAGCTGTACATAGTCTATTGGTAAATAGCCCACCCATTTTCACCTACCTCATCCCCATACTGTTTTTATTTATTTACTTTTCTGCTCTTTTGCACACCAATATCTCTACCTGCACATGACCATCTGATAATTTATCACTCCAGTGTTAATCTGCAAAATTGTAATTATTCGCCTACCTCCTTATGCCTTTTGCACACATTGTATATAGACTCCCCCTTTGTTTTCTACTGTGTTATTGACTTGTTAATTGTTTACTCCATGTGTAACTCTGTGTTGTCTGCTCATACTGCTATGCTTTATCTTGGCCAGGTCGCAGTTGCAAATGAGAACTTGTTCTCAACTAGCCTACCTGGTTAAATAAAGGTGAAATAAAATTTTTAAAAAGTAGTCGTACACCCTCTATATAGCCTCCACATTGACTCTGTAGTGGTACACCCTGTATATAGCCTCCACATTGACTCTGTACTTGTACCCCCTGTATATAGCCTCCACATTGACTCTGTATTTGTACCCCCTGTATATAGCCTCCACATTGACTCTGTTCCGGTACCCCCTGTATATAGCCTCCACATTGACTCTGTAGTGGTACACCCTGTATATAGCCTCCACGTTGACTCTGTTCCGGTACCCCCTGTATATAGCCTCCACATTGACTCTGTAGTGGTACACCCTGTATATTGCCTCCACATTGACTCTATACCGGTACCCCCTGTATATAGCCTCCACATTGACTCTATACCGATACCCCCTGTATATAGCCTCACTATTGTTATTTTAATGCAGATCTTTAATTATTTGTTACTTATATTTGTTTTCTTTTTTGGGGGTATTTTTCTTAACTGCATTGTTGGTTAAGGGCTTGTAAGTAAGCCTTCCTGTATTTCACTGTAAGGTCTTCATCTGTAGTATTGGATTTGAAGAAAATAGTACTTGCTTAACTTTAATTTCTCGTTTGTGTTGGGAGCGAAGTGTGTTCAGAGACAAGCGCCCTACTAGCGGGCAGCCTCTGTCCTTACTGTTGGATGTGGGGAGAGAGGGGCACTCACTGGCTGTGCGATTCCATCTTTTAGGGAGTCACATTAATTTCCTCTACATGTGTACAATCAAGAGTGGAAAGAGAAGCACACAGGAATGTCACCTCTCAATTTGGGTTAAAGCATATCATTGGTGAACGGGTTTAATAGATTGCACGTGTGAGAATTTATAACATGCATATGAGTAGCTCTCGTGAGAATTTAGGACATGCAGTATTGGTTGCACACGTGAGATTTCACACTTCAATTATTGAACACTGTCGACCAGGTATGCGCCCAGGTAGGACGCCAGGTGGCGCCCCTCTAGGGGTACCCTCACACCCGGATCTGTTTCACCTATCTTGTAATTGTCTCCACTCCCCTCCAGGTGTCGCACATCTTCCCCATTGTCCCCTGTGTATTTATACCTGTGTTCTCTGTTTGTCTGTTGCCAGTGTGTTTTGTTCATTCATATCTACCAGCGTTTTCCCCCCTTGCTCCTGTCCTGTCTATAGTGCCTGTTTTCTAGTTTTCCCGGATTTGACCTTCCTGCCTGCCCTGACCCTGAGCCCGCCTGCCGTCCTGTACCTTTTCCCCGCTACTCTGGATTACCGACCTCGTCCTGCCCTGACCCTGAGCCTATCTGCCGTCCTGTACCTTTTCCCCGCTACTCTGGATTACCGACCTCGTCCTGCCCTGACCCTGAGCCTGCCTGCCGTCCTGTACCTTTTCCCCGCTACTCTGGATTACCGACCTCGTCCTGCCCTGACCCTGAGCCTGCCTGCCGTCCTGTACCTTTTCCCCGCTACTCTGGATTACCGACCTCGTCCTGCCCTGACCCTGACCCTGCCTGCCGTCCTGTAACTTTTCCCCGCTACTCTGGATTACCGACCTCGTCCTGCCCTGACCCTGAGCCTGCCTGCCGTCCTGTACCTTTTCACCGCTACTCTGGATTACCGACCTCGTCCTGCCCTGACCCTGACCTCGTCCTGCCGTCCTGTACTTTTTCCCCGCTACTCTGGATTACCGACCTCGTCCTGCCCTGACCCTGAGCCTGCCTGCCGTCCTGTACCTTTTCTCCGCTACTCTGGATTACCGACCTCGTCCTGCCCTGACCCTGAGCCTGCCTGCCGTCCTGTACCTTTTCTCCGCTACTCTGGATTACCGACCTCGTCCTGCCCTGACCTGAGCCCATCTGCCGTCCTGTACCTTTTCCCCGCTACTCTGGATTACCGACCTCGTCCTGCCCTGACCCTGAGCCTGCCTGCTCAGAGTTAATAAACTTTCGTTACTTCGACATTGACTGCACCTGGGTCTTACCTTCAAATGTGTTAAACACACAACTCTCATGAATAGGTTGGCACAGCAAACATATTTCAAAACGTGAACACAGCAAATATGAGAGGAAAAAAGGAAGCTCTTTATCACCAGGTGACATATATTTTACATAATTCTAAATATTGCTTGAAAATGTTGAAAATCAGATTTCGCTTGTTGATCATGGTCTGCAGCTGGCTCTGATCGTAGTGTAATGAAACAGACAGGGAGAGTTTGCTCATCCGTGATGGTTGGCAAACCCTCAACCTTCTGGCCCATAGCCCTGCATGCCACAAAACCATGAAGTGGCATGGTTTTGAATTGTCAAGTTCTTTAACCATGTCTCTAAACACGTGGGAGGGAATATTAGGCATGGAGATGACATGCATAAGTGTAGCAGTTTAAACATGACCTATACACCCTAAGCAGACACCAGACTGCTATGTCTGTCTGCACCAGTGGGATAGGGGGTTTGCATTTGCGTGTGTGTGTGTGTGTGTGTGTGTGTGTGTGTGTGTTTGTGTGTGTGTGTGTGTGTTTGTGTACCCCTGTGCGTGCGTGTTTGTCTGTGTCTGTGACGTAGCAGGCAGACGCACCACACCACTTTGCCTTATACGACTCCCTCTATTGTTGGCGACCCCTCACCTTAACCGACCTTGACCCCAACAGAAGGCAGCTGATTATTCAACAAAGACAGTCAACACAGCATGACTGAACCTAAGCCCAATCTCTAACCCGTACCCTCCACCCTAACTACACAAATCCCCCAAACACAGGCTGCAGTTTGAACACGCACACAATCGCACATGAAACGCTGCAGTAATCACTCAAAGCAGAAAACCAGCACCATGAAATAATGCTTATGCAAATAGAACACATATGATTATGCTAATGTCTTTTCAGGTAATTAAGCATTTTCTTTCATTCCACAAGATATTTGTTCTTGAAATTAATGGGGGATTTCTGGTGATACAATTGAGTATGAGCACCAGGTATGCAGTGGGCTGTAGTAGAGAGTATATTCCTTCAAATGTTTAGATATTTCTCAAGAATATATGAATTCATCCATGTATTCCCTGCTATAACATTCTCACTGCATTAGTTATAAAGGTGTACTAATAATTTAATGTGTGTGTGTTGTGCAGTGAATGAAAGGATCTCTCTGTTCAGTCAATATGAATTTCTTGCTCTCCCCCATACGATAATACCCAGACGTGCTGTCAGCAAGTGTCTTTCATTCTGTTTTACTCAGGCATTTTAACAGAAAATTGTTGAGATGTTCATTAGTTAAAGCCTCCACAATAACCCAACCTCAACCTAATTGAGATGGTTTGGGATGAGTTGGACTGCAGAGTGAAGGACAATCAGCCAACAATTGCTCTGCATATGTGGGAACTCCTTCAAGACTGTTGGAAAAGCATTCCTCATGAAACTGGTTGAGAGAATGCCAAGAGTGTGCAAAGCTGTCATCAAGGCAAAGAGTGGCTACTTTGAAGAATCTCAAATATAACATATGTTTTGATTTGTTTAACACTTTTTTACTTACTACATTTTTTTACTTACTTATATGTGTTATTTCATAGTTTTGATGTCTTCACTACTATTCTACAATGTAGACAATAATACAAATAAAGAAAAACCCTGGAATGAGAAGGTGTGTCAAAACCTTTGACTGGTACTGTACATGAAATAATATTTGTCTTTTTATTTGTTGTGAAAGTGTCCTGGTGCTATATAATAGTATTATTTCCCAGTGTGCTGCATGTGCTGTAGGTGTCCAGGACCTGCACTAGCTCTGCAGTGTGTGACAGATGGTAAGTACAGAATGTCCTCCACAGTGTCTAGCATTGACCGAATCCTGTTCTCTCTCTACTACATCATGCCAACTGCTACTGCACTAGCTCTCCTTCTAATCGTCTATTTCAATGGCTCTCTTCATACAACTCTATTGCCTATTTCACCTTTTTTTGTTCCATAGGTGCAATCAAAATGAAGGCCAGTGGCCACAGGCTAAAATGCAATTTGGGGTATTTTGGTCAATAAACATTAGTATTTTTTTTAAATGTCAAAAACTTGATGAAAATCTATATTTTTAAAAATTTATCATACTACCATCATTAAAATGTCATGAAGTGTAACCACTTTTAAAATGGACATACATCCATCATTTCAAAAGCTCACTACATTGATTCACACATCTTTTAATTGCTCAATTCATAGAGAACGTTACACACTGGACTCTATGTAATAGCTTACTTTGAAGATATAGTGATTGGGATTAAATAGGTGTTTGGTAGTCTAATTCATAATCCTTGTGTTTAACTGCCATTTCCCGAAAGTCAGTCTCTTCCAACATGCCACCACATTTTGTGTGGTTATCCTTAGGCGTATTCTCCAGAATTATACATAGGGAATTGTTGATATGTTGTCCCAAAAAAATGAAAGATGGCATTTTCTTCTGAACAACCTTTCTTTAGTATTTTACAGATGGAAAGATGTTAAAAAAGATTGTGTCCACGTTCGGCTGTAAATCCGGTCCTGGAAGTGTCAAAATGAAACCAAACTATTTAGGCTGACTTCATACAGGGTCCAGAAAACTGTATTTAAGTGATATGTAAATATGTGCATATTTAATGAGATATCACAAAAATATATATATAATATTTCAGATTGTTCATATACAAAAAGTATTATATTTGTGTCCATATTCATAAAAGTTATTGTGATATGTTTAAGGGAAAAAATACCCTATTAGGGTATGGCCTTCAATAAAAATCATATTTCATAATTGAAATCAAAATGGAGGGTAACCCATGCAGAGTGTGTAATGGCAGACAAGAAGATACTGAATTAAGATTTTAGTAGACAGTCATATTGGAATATACTTCCTATTATTAGGCTTGTAAAAAATTGTGACTATGACTACAAGAGTTTTGACATTTTCCAATATGATTCAAAAAGAGAGAGGATAAAAAAAAGCGTGGAAGAGCAAGGGGATGTAGGACAGGAGAGAGAGAGATGGGGTTCTCTGGAGTACATCCCTTTCTCTATTCATCTACAACAGATTTGATTAAAACAAGAGTGGAGGAGCAAGGGGATGTAGGACAGGAGGGAGAGATAGAGAGGATTAAAAAAGAGTGGAGGGGCAAGGGGATGTAGGACAGGAGGGAGAGAGAGAGATGGGGTTCTCTGGAGTACATCCCTTTCTCTATTCATCCTACACAGATTTAATTAAAACAAGAGTGGAGGAGCAAGGGGATGTAGGACAGGAGAGAGAGAGAGCGTGAAATGGGGTTCTCTGGAGTACATCCCTTTCTCTATTCATCCTACACAGATTTGATTAAAACAAGAGTGGAGGAGCAAGGGGATGTAGGACAGGAGAGAGAGAGAGAGAGAGATGGGGTTCTCTGGAGTACATCCCTTTCTCTATTCATCTTACACAGATTTGATTAAAACAAGAGTGGAGGAGCAAGGGGATGTAGGACAGGAGGGAGGGAGAGAGAGAGGATTAAAAAAAGAGTGGAGGAGCAAGGGGATGTAGGACAGGAGGGAGGGAGAGAGATGGGGTTCTCTGGAGTACATCCCTTTCTCTATTCATCTTACACAGATTTGATTAAAAAAGAGTGGAGGAGCAAGGGGATGTAGGACAGGAGGGACAGAGAGAGAGAGAGAGGATAAAAAAAGAGTGGAGGAGCAAGGGGATGTAGGACAGGAGGGAGAGAGAGAGAGGATTAAAAAAAGAGTGGAGGAGCAAGGGGATGTAGGACAGGAGGGAGGGAGAGAGATGGGGTTCTCTGGAGTACATCCCTTTCTCTATTCATCTTACACAGATTTGATTAAAAAAGAGTGGAGGAGCAAGGGGATGTAGGACAGGAGGGAGAGAGAGAGAGAGAGAGGATAAAAAAGAGTGGAGGGGCAAGGGGATGTAGGACAGGAGGGAGAGAGAGAGATGGGGTTCTCTGGAGTACATCCCTTTCTCTATTCATCTTACACAGATTTGATTAAAAAAGAGTGGAGGAGCAAGGGGATGTAGGACAGGAGGGAGGGAGAGAGATGGGGTTCTCTGGAGTGCATCCCTTTCTCTATTCATCTCACACAGATTTGATTAAAACAAGAGTGGAGGAGCAAGGGGATGTAGGACAGGAGGGACAGAGAGAGAGAGAGAGGATAAAAAAAGAGTGGAGGAGCAAGGGGATGTAGGACAGGAGGGAGAGAGAGAGAGGATTAAAAAAAGAGTGGAGGAGCAAGGGGATGTAGGACAGGAGGGAGGGAGAGAGATGGGGTTCTCTGGAGTACATCCCTTTCTCTATTCATCTACAACAGATTTGGCTTCAACGTTATCTCTGCAAAGTTTTGTATTTCATTGAAAATGTGATTGAAATGAAGAAAAAGTGTGGAAGAGAGTTAGTGCACAAGCGGGAGAGAGAGACAAGCGGCGAGAGAGGGAGAGAGGAATATTTCAAATTCATGAGTTTTCTTGAGAGAGAAGAAACACCAACATTTTTCCATTTGATAAAAGCCGAAAATGCAATACCCAGCTGGCGACACACAATAATAGTGAATTCTCTTTGGCGGTGCTTTAGTAGCATGGCAAAACTGATTTGACAGACACACACCACGGGTGTTTTGTAAATACATGTATGTTGGACATTTTCCTTTCTTGATATTAGGCTAGTTTGCTTCTGTCACAGTTCTGCTGTGAATAATATTCAGTGACAAGTGTATAAAATGTTCTTTAAATTAAGGAAATAAATGATGTTTCTTCTGTATAGTGTGTTCGGTCTAGTGGTTCTAAGTGTGCGTGCGCGTGTGCGTATGTGTGTGCATGCGTTTTATGTAACCATAACCTATGATCTACCCATATCTCTGTCTAGCTAGGTGCAGGCCCATATTAATCCAATTAGATTGACTTTGTTGAGTCATTCATCTTGTACTGCCTGTTCCTAAAGATAATTAACCCTAGCAGTAATTTTAAAGTGAAAATAAATGACAGTCCACTAGGTTAGGTGTCAGAGGTGAATGGCAGGGAGATAGGAGGAGATAGAGAGAGGGAGGGAGGGAGGGAGGGAGGGAGGGAGGGATGCATACAAAGCCACAGGGTCCCGGCATCACCTCCTTATAACCACATTACAGTGGAATGAACAAGCAGCAATGAGCGACACTGTCATTAACCTCTGTAGCGGTGATACATCACCGCCTGTAGACAGACACACGTCGGACATGCAAATGACCCCAATTCAGCCCAATCTCCGTCTAAAGCCACTTGCCCGTTCATCGCGATGATAAATCACACCAGGGGGTGTTAGTTGCGGAAGGAGGGAGGAGGGGGATACACACACACACGTTTATTGGTGGTGTTTAACAGTAAATGGTCTCAGCTGAAGGAATCTGGCTGGTATAGCTGGTTAGGTATCACCACATGGTTAATCTATTTCCAGAACATCCTTATCCATCCTTAATTACTGTCTCAAGGGGCATAACATTCTGGTAAATTGTCTCAATGTTTTTTCAAGTGTATTTTTGGATTCACTGAGCGTACAAATCCCTCAGCTTGAGGAGAGGGTGCATCCAGAATGAGGATGATACAGGTTATGCAACGCCAGATCATTATTCTGCACAGCGCGGTGTGGATGCTTTTTTATGTTGATTATCAGCTATTGAAAGTAGTAGCAATATGGTTGCCAGGCTACAGCTGTTTAAACATTAGGCCTATTTCATGTTGTTTATAGCAGTTACACCAGGACTCTATCATGACCGTTTTAAAATGTGTGTGCGTGTATGGGTGTGCGTGGGTATCTGTTCCGCTCTTCCACTTCACCCCCGTCTGTAAAGAAAGGATGGACAGATGCAGTGTCTTTGCGGTCAGTCATGTTTGGGGGTCACACAGCAAGGTAACACATTTAGCAGGACAGCTAGGCCATCTGTTACTGCAGCTCTGCAATGCGTACTCGGACAACAGGACAGCTAGGCCTGCTATTGTCCTCCTGGCATCTGGGCATCTGACTGCCTTCCTGCCTCTCACATAATGCCTGGCTGAACAGAGGATAGTTCAACATCAAAGACCACACGGCTCCTGGTCAAGTAAAGGAAACTGTATCCCAAAAGTACAACTCTTCTTTTCACTTTCTTTGCCCAGCTTTAACACACTTCCTAAGTGATGTTATCTCCTATGGACTCCTTCCAACACACGCGCTCACACTCACACACACACGTGAAGTTCCATCAGAGCTAGGGGAAAGGGTCGATTTTCCATTATGGAATTTTATAATAAAGATAAACTGTCATGCCAATCAAAGCCGTACTTAAAGCCCTCTGAAAGCTCAGCCAGGACCTCTGTCTTCGTCCTCACCCCCAAGTAAGCATCTTCCCTGTCCTCCCAAACATCTCCACAAAAGCATCTTCCCCATCCCTTCTTCAGAGGAGAGAAAGAGACAAAAAGGAAGGTCAAACGCCTGTCTGACAAGGATGAAGATGGATAACGGAAAGGAGAGATCGACCGTGAAATCAAAAAGGTCACCAACAAACCTAAGAATACTGTTGAAACGAATGCTACAGTCTAGAGCTGTTTTTCCTCCTAAAATGAATTCCTCTTGTTATTTTTCAGTGCTGAGATGTAGGCATTTTGTGTATGTGTATGTGAAGTTTATTTCCAAAATGCTATATCCCCACCAATTTTTCACATTTGTGTTTTTTCATCAGAAATGATTGCTTAAAATATTACTGTTCTCAAATGTTTTATTAATAGATTTTAGATGTGTGTAAAAATGTCATTTTTATGCAAAACTCTATATATCCATTGTTTAGCCAGAATGGAATGTTTATTTCCTCTATATTTGACTGTGATATGTGGCCATCTCACCTAGCTATCTTAAGACGAATGCATAAGTGAAATGACTGAAATGTCAAATGTAAATCTTTTATATAGGCTACATTTCTCAAATTACTGTGTTGATATATATATATATATTTGACATGTTTTAAATATAGATGACACAAATGCATCATTTGTTCAGTTCTACAATAAAAATGCAGTTATTTGTTACATTTGACAAATACATGTCTGTCATTGAATAACCACATGCAATGATTTGATAGTGAAAAAACACATCAATCTCTTTTCATAATTTCTTTAAAAAATGTATGATAATTTACCACGATTTCAGAAATGGATATATAGCGTTTTGGAATGAAACTCTTCATATATGCACTTCAATGGTCAAGTAGTGCGTCAATGTCTGCATATTGCATGCATCTGCATTGGTATTGTGTGTATTCATCCTTGGTTGTTTGTTTGTGTGACGGACTGGGTATATAAGTATTTATACCATGGTATTGTTGAATACTTAGTTCTTATTGGCTTTAAGGGCACTATAGGGTGTGCATTATTTCCCTATTAACCCACAGGATATCGGAATGGAAGAATTTGATGTCTATAGTTCATTCTTGCATGTTTGGTTTTAGATGCTTTTTAAAGCAAAAGTTGAGTTGAAAACATTATTGGTATTGTTGAATTCGATTGTCATAATAGCAAGCTAGGACTAATGGTTTGGTTATTTGGTCACAAAGGCAACTACTGTAGATATCTAGTAAACTTGCTAGCTACTTCAGTGTTGAACACATTTCTACCGGCAAAATGTGTTCAATTATAACGATGGTATAAAAGGGATAATCAACTTGGGGCTCTACTGTCTTAGAAACAAGGGTTCTTCAGCTGTCCCAATAAGAAAACCCTTTTTGGTTCCAGGTCAAACCCTTTTTGGTTTCAGGTAGAACCATTTTGGGTTCCATGTAAAACCGTCTGTGGAAAGGGAGCTGGATCCCAAAAGGGTTCTTTAAAGGGTTGGGGACAGCCAAAGAACCCTTTTAGGTTCCAGATAGCACCTTCTTCTCTAAGTGTGTATGTGTTCTCTGGAAAATAATGCAACCCCGTAGAAGGTTAGTTCCACTCCGATAACACGTCGTGCAACACATCTTCCACATCGTTGATTATTTTCCATAGAACGCATAGCCCCTCGATGATTATCCCTTACATAGTAAGTGTGTGCATTCATTCCTATGTGTGTGTATGTGAACCTGTGTAAATATACATGCTCTGACCCCTCGAAGTCTCCTTATTGGATGGTAGCATGGACCAATCAGAGTCTGTGTGTCAGATTACCACTGTTAATATGTGTGTAATCCCTGAGCTGCCCCACTGTGGTTAGCGACAACCATTTGGAAGACACACACTCCGTTGTGAGTGTGTTTGTAATCCACTGTGGCTAGATATCGCCCATTGGGAGGCCTTGTCTACATTAACCTCAAATCTAAAGGCTTCCAGAGTGGAACAGTGAAACAGATAACCTCATTCATTTCCTCTCCTTCCCTACCTGAGCAAGATGTGGCAGAATCCGGCATCAGTACTGAGAAAAATTAAACAAGTGATGATTTTAATCAGCATTTTACATCGGGAAGGCTTTTTATTTGAAAAAAAATATGGATTAATTAATTGACCCTGAATTTAGTCAGTCAGTCAACTGCTCTTCCCTCTCCCAGCCTCCAGTTGGCTTGATAGAAGACCAGTCCATTTCTAGTGATGCCTTGCTTAAGATAGAAGAAAAACATCCACCGCTGATTTGCTTTATCCTTTCTTGCTGCAGCGTTCTTTTCTCTTGATTGTGGAGTCATCTGACGATGATCTTGGGTCCCCAGGGATCGGAAGGCGGCCCATGTGCTCCCTCTTCACAAAGGAGGTGACCCCTCCGACCTAAATAATTATCACTCTCTCTCGAAATTGTCTTGCCTTAGCAAATGATTTTGAATCATTAATCACCTGTCAGCTTCGATCATTCCTAGTGTTCACCAGTCTGGTTTCAGGACGGGTCAAAACGTTGTCTCTGCTACAGTCTTGGTGTTAAATGATGTGGTAAAGGTTAAGGATAGGAGGAAGCACTGACTGTACTGCCCTCTTTGTTGACTTATTGAACGCTTTCGATACTGTTCACCACTCCTTATTTGATTCAAAGACTGTCTGCGATCGGTATGGATCAAGTCAAATCAAATTTTATTAGTCACATGAGCTGAATACAACAGGTAGACCTTACAGTGAAATGCTTACTTACGAGCCCCTAAACAACAATGCAGTTTTAAAAAATACGGAAAAGAATAAGAGATAAAAGCAACAAGTAATTAAAGAGCAGCAGTAAAATAACAATAGCAAGGCTATATACAGGGTGTACCGCTACAGAGTCAATGTGCGGGGGCACGGATTAGTTGAGGTTATATGTACATGTAGGTAAAGTCATTTAAGTGATTTTGCATAGATGATAACAACAGAGAGTAGCAGCAGTGTAAAGAGGGGGGGGGGAGGGGGTCAATGCAAATAGTCTGGGTAGCCATTTGATTAGATGTTCAGGAGGAGTCTTATGGTTTGGGGGTAGAAGTTGTTTAGAAGCCTCTTGGAACTAGCCTTGGTGCTCCAGTACCGCTTGTCGTGCGGTAGCGGAGAGACTAGTCTATGACTAGGGTGGCTGGAGTATGATCATTGTTAGGGCTTTCCTCTGACACCGCCTGGTATAGAGGTCCTGGATGGCAGGAAGCTTGATGTACTTGGTCATTTGCACTACCCCCTGTAGTGCCTTGCGGTCGGAGGCCAAGCCGTTGCTATAAAAGGCAGTGATGCAACCAGTGATGCAATGTTCTCGATGGTGCACCTTTAAAGGCTGTCTTCCACTCGTCTCCTTCCCGTATCCGAACCAGATGGTCGCTGTTCTGAAAGTCCAACTTCGAGAAGATTGTTGCCCACTGGAGAGCCTCGAAAGCCGAGGAGATGAGTGGTAGAGGGTACCGGTTTTTAACCGTGATGTCATTCAGGCCCCGATAGTCAAAACATGGGCGCAGGGTTTTGTCCTCAATTCGTCTCCACAAAGAAGAACCCAGCGCCGGTGGGGGTGGCAGATGGGTGAATGCTCCCTGCAGCAAGAGAGTCCTCAATGTACCTTTACATAGTCTTGGTCTCCGAACCTGACAGGGAATAAAGCCGTTCCCAAGGCAGTATAGTTCCTGGGAGAAGGTCAATAGAGCAGTCGTAGGGTCGATGCGGAGGGAGAGAAGTAGTGCGGGCCTTGTTGAAAACCTCCCGGAGGTCCTGGTACTCCGCAGGCATGGCGGAGAGATCCCGAGGCTTCTCCCATGACTACAGGAAGACATCCTGGGGCAGGTTGCGCTGACTTCAGACAATGCGCGTAGCAGAATTGGCTCCAACCCAGGATAGAACCAGTAGCCCAGTCGATCAGGGGATTGTTCCTCTGAAGCCATGAAAACCCCAAAACCACAGGTACATGAGGAGATTTAATGAGCAGGAACTGCATCGACTCACTGTGATTACCTGACACTCGCAGATTAATCGGATCCGTACTGTGGGTGACTGCACCAATTGAGCACCCATCCAGCGCTATGACATCCATGGGAATGGAGAGGGGTTGTGTCGAGATTCCCAGCTCCGACACCAAGGTAGCATCCACAAAGCTCTTGTTGGCCCTAGAGTCAATGAGCACCCGAAGAGATTGGACAGGTCACCCCACAACAAGATGGCATGGAGAGGGGTATGTGTAGGCTTCGGAGAAGGCGAGTCAACAGCCCTCTGTGATATCCGAGGGAACTCAGGTGACATCGAATTTACCCGGTGTTGTAGACGCCGGGGACTTCCAAGATTCCTCGGAGGTGAGGTGGGAGCCGTGGATGAGTGAGTGTGACCGGGAACAGACCTCCTCTCCCTTCTATGTTCTCGCAGCCACCCATCAATCCGTATGGCTGTGAGAGAGTCCATGTCCATGGGAAGCTCCCGGGTTGTGAGCTCGTCTTTAACCACCTCCGATAATCCATGAAGGAACGTGTTGAACAGTGACTCCGGCTTCCAAGCACTCTCGGCGGCCAAAGTGCAAAAATAGCCTGCCACACTACAGGAGTCTTGATGCAGTTAAAGAAGCTTTTGAGCAGCCTCTCTTCCGGACAACGGAGGACCAAACACCTTTCTAACCACAAAAACTGAGGCAAACGGGGAATTGTTGCTCCCACACTGCCGTAGCCCAGGCAAGAGCCCTCCCGGACATCAGCGTTATCAGGTATGCTATCTTTGAGCGATCAGAGGGAAATGAAGAGGGCTGCAGCTCAAAGATGAGGAAGCACTGGGAGGGAAATGCCCGGCAGGTTCATGGATCTCCATTGTAGCGCTCCAGGGGAGGTAAGCGGGGTTCTTGGGATGCCGGGGTAGGCTGGGGAGAAGCGCCGCTGGTAGCAGGGTTAATGAGAGTGTGGGGGTTACCACAATGGCTTGCTGCCCAGAAGAAAATCTGCAGAATTGCTCTAGTAATGCACTGAAAGTGTGATCCTGGCGTTCCGCCAAGGTCTGAAGTCCTTTCATAAGGTTTTAAAGTAGCTCCTCGTGTCTTTCAATGGTGGCTCCTTGGGGGGAAGCTGGTCTGAGTCTGCTGGGTCAGTCAGGGGGGTGGAGGACAAGACAGGTAAAACAGATCATGTTATTATTAATAATGTTAAATATAATGACAATGTTATTTTCCAAAACATGTACAAATTTGTCAGATGATTTATGATGGTGCCCTCATTGATTGTGTCCCCGCTTATAAATATATGCCATTCATATCAAGCAACATTTCTGAAGTCCAGAAAAAATTATTAGTATTGCAAATAAGAATGATATTGACAACAAAACATAAACCCAAAAGTATTGATATAGCTCAACAAGATATTGCAAGGAAATAATAAAAAATGCGAGAACAAATTAATTGCAAATGGATGCAAAAAAACAAACATTTTTCAGTTAAATTTTTTTCATGATAACGCGATTAAATAAAACACTTCCCTGTTTCCTGGAATTTTCCCTATCTTTGGTTATGTTGCCCTAGCCTTTGGCTGGCTTTTTTCCAGTTGCAAGTTTTAGCACATTCATTGGAGCAACATAGCACCCTGCATCCGACTATTGGTTCATCTCTGAAGCTGATCAGGGTGGGTCCTGGTCGGTCCCTGGCTGGGAGACCAGATGTAGCTGGAAGTGATGAAAAGGAAGGGGGGGAAATCTGCTTGTTTCATTAAATAGTAACCGCAAAACACCAGTCTCAATGTCAACAGTGAAGAGGCGACTCCGGGATGCTGACCTTCTAGGCAGAGGTGCAAAGAAAAAGGCATATCTTAGACTGGCCAATAAAAAAAAATATTAAGATGTGCAAAAGAACACAGACACTGGACAGAGGAACTCTGCCTAGAAGGACAGTATCCTGGAGTCGCCTTTTCACTGTTGACGTTGACAAATTAATTGCAAATGGATGCAAAAAAAAAAAACATTTTTCAGTGAAAGACTGTCTGCAATCGGTATGGATCAAGTCAAATCAAATTTTATTAGTCACATGAGCCGAATACAACAGGTAGACCTTACAGTGAAATGCTTACTTACGAGCCCCTAAACAACAATGCAGTTTTAAAAAATACGGAAAAGAATAAGAGATAAAAGCAACAAGTAATTAAAGAGCAGCAATAAAATAACAATAGCAAGGCTATATACAGGGTGTACAGCCACAGAGTCAATGTGCGGGGGCACGGACTAGTTGAGGTAATATGTAAATGTAGGTAAAGTAATTAAAGTGTCTATGCATAGATGATAACAACAGAGAGTAGCAGCAGTGTAAAGAGGGGGGGGGGGGGCAATGCAAATAGTCTGGGTAGCCATTTGATTAGATGTTCAGGAGGAGTCTTATGGTTTGGGGGTAGAAGTTGTTTAGAAGCCTCTTGGAACTAGCCTTGGTGCTCCGGTACCGCTTGTCGTGCGGTAGCGGAGAGACTAGTCTATGACTAGGGTGGCTGGAGTATGATCATTGTTAGGGCTTTCCTCTGACACCGCCTGGTATAGAGGTCCTGGATGGCAGGAAGCTTGATGTACTGGGTCATTTGCACTACCCCCTGTAGTGCCTTGCGGTCGGAGGCCAAGCCGTTGCTATACAAGGCAGTGATGCAACCAGTCAGGATGTTCTCGATGGTGCAGCTCTTGAACGCTTTGAGGACCCATGCCAAATCTTTTCAGGCGTCATGCAATTGGTTTGAATATTACTTGACAGTTTTTGAGGTGTCAGAGGTGGAACTGCTTTAGAGCTGTCAAATCCACAAGTGGCTCCATTGTCATTGGTCGCATGAAGAGAAATCCCATGCAGACCTTGATTACAAGTTGGAACAATGGAATCTCTATGTCATCTACACCTCGATTAGGATGATATAAATATTATTTATTTCATTGAATGATTTTTCAATTTGAGCTTCATTATTTCTATATAGCCTATACTTTCTCGCTCTGAACTTCTAACGCGAATGGGGCGGATTTTGCTTTGTGACAATGATACATGGGCAGCTTTTTTACAAATTAATTAAAAATGAAAATCTGAGTCAATAAGTATTCAACCGCTCATTATGACAAGCCTAAATAAGTTCAGGATTAAAAATCTGCTTAACAAATCACATAATAAGTTGCATGGACTATCTGTGTGCAATAATAGTGTTTAACATCATTTTTTAATGACTACCTCATCTCTGTACCCCACACATAGAATTATCTGCAAGGTCCCCCTCAGTCGAGCAGGGAATTTCAAACACTGGTTCAACCACAAAGATCAGGGAGGTTTTCCAATGCCTCGCAAAGAAATCACCTATTAGTCCAAAAAAGACAGACATTGGATATCCCTTTGAGAATGCTGAAATTATTAATTAAACTTTGGATAGTGTACCAATACACCCAGTCACTACAAAGATACAGGCGTCATTCCTAACTCAGTTGCTGGAGAGGAAGGAAACCACTCAGGGATTTCCCCATGGGACCAATGGTGACTTTAAAACAGTTACAGAGTTTAATGGCTGTGATAGGAGAAAACTGAGGACGGATCATCAACATTGTGGTTACTCCACAATAGTAACCTAATTGAGAGAGTGAAAAGAAGAAGTCTGTACAGTTTAAAAATATTTCCAAACTGTATCCTGTTTGCAACATGGGACTAATTTGTTTTTCGGGATAAAAAGGAAAGGGAATAGAAAATCTGGTTCAGACTGCTTTCTACCAGACACTGGGAGATTAATTCACCTTTCAGAAGGACAATAAATGAAAACACAAGGCCAAATCTACAATGGAGTTGCTTACCAATAAGACAGTGAATGTTCCTAAGAGGCCTAGTTACAGTTTTGACTTAAATCTTCTAGAAAATCTATGGCAAGACCTAAAAATGTCTGTCTAGCAATGAACAACAAATTTGACAGAGATTGAAGAAATATTTAAATAATAATGGGCAAATGTTGCACAATCCAGGTGTGGAAAGCTCAGACACTTACCCAGAAAGACTCACAGTTGTAATTGCTGCCAAAGGTGCTTCTAATAAGTATTGACTCTGAAACAGGAGCCAAAAGGGCTGTGAGACAGATGAAAAGTGGGATGTATACGGAGAGTGCGGAGCAACAGAAGATGAACAGCAGTTGGGATAATGATTTTAGAGATGGGGAAAGGGCCGGGTTTGCGGGATTCCATCCGGAGAAGTAGGCGTTTTGAAAATTTTTAGACACTACAGTGAAAATGGTTAACTTTGTTTAAGTAAGGCTCCTAAACTCTTGTGTATTTTCTGCACTATGCAATGATATGGGCAGCGACCATGTAACGCTTTTACAACAAACAGAAAGAAGTGCGCTGGTTATCAAGAGGCAATATATTGACATGTTGTTTTTTATTGAGAGACGAGCTTAAAGTTCTTTACTGGCCATAGTTTGCACATGTCTGACCGCTTGTATGATGACACGAGTTTCTCACACGACTGGCCTATCTGGGTGATGTTTTTTATTGCAGGGACTCTCTGCAACTCTTTTCAATGTGTGGAACAAAATTGAGTCTATGATTAAGAAGTTGAGAGCTCTTCTCTGTCTGCATTAACATTAACCATCATTGTGTGATTTTCTGTGTGCAAATGAACTCAAGTTCACAGACAATATCAAATGTGATGAACCGAAGCATCTGAGTGAGATGGGTGCGCAATTACGCAGGTACTTTCCCAAAACAGATGACACAAACAACTGGATTTCTTGTCAATTTCATGCCCTGCCTCCAGTCCACTTACCAAAATCTGAACAATAGAGCCTCGTCAAAATTGCAACAAGAAGTTCTGTGAAAATGGAATTTAATCGGAAGCCGCTGCCAGATTTCTGGATTGAGCTGCACTCAGAGTATCCTGCATTGGCAAATCACACTGGTATGACACTGATGCCCTTTGTAACCTCGTACCAATGTGAGAGTGGATTCTCGGCCCTCTCTAGCATGAAAACGAAATACAACCCAACATTGCAGAGTTATGTGCATCCTTTCAAGCACACCCTTCTCATTAACCAGTGGTGAGTTATTCACAATTTTCTATGAACAAATAAGGTTTTATATGTAAGATGATAAAATAAAGAACAATATTATAAATTATTATTATATTGGTGCTAGAGGGGGTACGCAGCTGGAGGTTGAATGTTTGAAGGGGTATGGGACTATAAAAAGCTTGGGAACCACTGGTCTAGGGGAATGTGCCCATTCCAGGACCAGGGAACGGGCAGAGTCCTGGACAAACATCCGGGGTCCAGCTGGGAACGCTGCGCCTTACAGACCAGGCTCTCTATACCCCAGATGACTGCAGTCGCTAGACAGGAGGTAGGGAGGATGGTCTCGGGGTCAGACAGTGTAGCAACAGGGAAATACCGGTGTGAGAGTGCGTCAGGCTTCACATTCTTGATCCCAGGGCGGAGGAGATAGGACATTTTAAAAGAGTGAATAACAGGGCCCATCGAGCCTGCCTTGAGTTGAGGAGCTTAGCGGTGTAGAGATATTCCAGGTTCTTATGGTCAGTCCACACTAAGAATGGATGTTCCGCCCCCTCTAACGAGAGTACGTCCTCCACTCCTACAACACCACCTTGACCGCGAGTAGTTCTCAATTTCCCATGTCATAGTTCCTCTAAGGGGCTTAAGACGATGTGAAAAGAAGGTGCAGGGATGCAGCTTTTGGTACTGGGCAGAACGCTGGGACAGGACGGCCCCCTCTTCGACGTCCGAGGCGTCGACCACCACTATGAACTGACAGGATGGGTCCGGATGGATTAAAATAGGAGCTGTAGTGAATCCATGCTTGAGGTCCGAGAACGCCCGGTCAGCTGAGACCATGTGAATGGAACCTTGGGAGAGGTGAGTGCTGAGAGGGGGGAAGCCAGGGTGCTGTAAACCCGGATGAATCGGTGGTAGAAATTAGCAAACCCCAGGAAATGTTGCAGCTGCACTCTAGGTGTGGGTTGAGGCCAATCCACCACCGCGCTCACCTTATCAGAATCCATCTGAATAGTTCCTGCAGTGATGACATATCCTAGGAAGGAGATGGTGGAGCGATGGAACTCACACTTCTCTGCTTTAACAAAGAGCTGGTTCTCCATGCGGGGTGGAGGACTTACTCTTGAGCTGAACAGTAAAAAACAAGGATGTCCTCATGGTAGACAAACACCAACTGGTTCAACATGGAGCACATCGTTGAAGGTCAATAGAGCAGTCGTAGGGTCGATGCGGAGGGAGAGAAGTAGTGCGGGCCTTGTTGAAAACCTCCCGGAGGTCCTGGTACTCCGCAGGCATGGCGGAGAGATCCCGAGGCTTCTCCCATGCCTACAGGAAGACATCCTGGGGCAGGTTGCGCTGACTTCAGACAATGCGCGTAGCAGAATTGGCTCCAACCCAGGATAGAACCAGTAGCCCAGTCGATCAGGGGATTGTTCCTCTGAAGCCATGAAAACCCCAAAACCACAGGTACATGAGGAGATTTAATGAGCAGGAACTGCATCGACTCACTGTGATTACCTGACACTCGCAGGTTAATCGGATCCGTACTGTGGGTGACTGCACCAATTGAGCACCCATCCAGCGCTATGACATCCATGGGAATGGAGAGGGGTTGTGTCGAGATTCCCAGCTCCGACACCAAGGTAGCATCCACAAAGTTCTTGTTGGCCCTAGAGTCAATGAGCACCCGAAGAGAATGGACAGTTCACCCCACAACAAGATGGCATGGAGAGGGGTATGTGTAGGCTTCGGAGAAGGCGAGTCAACAGCCCTCTGTGATATCCGAGGGAACTCAGGTGACATCGAATTTACCCGGTGTTGTAGACGCCGGGGACTTCCAAGATTCCTCGGAGGTGAGGTGGGAGCCGTGGATGAGTGAGTGTGACCGGGAACAGACCTCCTCTCCCTTCTATGTTCTCGCAGCCACCCATCAATCTGTATGGCTGTGAGAGAGTCCATGTCCATGGGAAGCTCCCGGGTTGTGAGCTCGTCTTTAACCACCTCCGATAATCCATGAAGGAACGTGTTGAACAGTGACTCCGGCTTCCAAGCACTCTCGGCGGCCAAAGTGCAAAAATAGCCTGCCACACTACAGGAGTCTTGATGCAGTTGAAGAAGCTTTTGAGCAGCCTCTCTTCCGGACAACGGAGGACCAAACACCTTTCTAACCACAAAAACTGAGGCAAACGGGGAATTGTTGCTCCCACACTGCCGTAGCCCAGGCCAGAGCCCTCCCGGACATCAGCGTTATCAGGTACGCTATCTTTGAGTGATCAGAGGGAAATGAAGAGGGCTGCAGCTCAAAGATGAGGAAGCACTGGGAGGGAAATGCCCGGCAGGTTCATGGATCTCCAGTGTAGCGCTCCAGGGGAGGTAAGCGGGGTTCTTGGGATGCCGGGGTAGGCTGGGGAGAAGCGCCGCTGGTAGCAGGGTTAATGAGAGTGTGGGGGTTACCACAATGGCTTGCTGCCCAGAAGAAAATCTGCAGAATTGCTCTAGTAATGCACTGAAAGTGTGATCCTGGCGTTCCGCCAAGGTCTAAAGTCCTTTCATAAGGTTTTAAAGTAGCTCCTCGTGTCTTTCAATGGTGGCTCCTTGGGGGGAAGCTGGTCTGAGTCTGCTGGGTCAGTCAGGGGGGTGGAGGACAAGACAGGTAAAACAGATCATGTTATTATTAATAATGTTAAATATAATGACAATGTTATTTTCCAAAACATGTACAAATTTGTCAGATGATTTATGATGGTGCCCTCATTGTTTGTGTCCCCACTAATAAATATATGCCATTCATATCAAGCAACATTTCTGAAGTCCAGAAAAAAATTATTAGTATTTCAAATAAGAATGATATTGAAAACAAAACATAAACCCAAAAGTATTGATATAGCTCAACAAGATATTGCAAGGAAATAATAAAAAATGCGAGAACAAATTAATTGCAAATGGATGCAAAAAAACAAACATTTTTCAGTGAAACATTTTTCATGATAACGCGATTAAATAAAACACTTCCCTGTTTCCTGGAATTTTCCCTATCTTTGGTTATGTTGCCCTAGCCTTTGGCTGCCTTTTTTCCAGTTGCAAGTTTTAGCACATTCATTGGAGCAACATAGCACCCTGCAACCGACTATTGGTTTATCTCTGAAGCTGATCAGGGTGGGTCCTGGTCAGTCCCTGGCTGGGAGACCAGATGTAGCTGGAAGTGATGAAAAGGAAGGGGGGGAAATCTGCCTGTTTCATTAAATAGTAACCGCAAAACACCAGTCTCAATGTCAACAGTGAAGAGGCGACTCCGGGATGCTGACCTTCTAGGCAGAGGTGCAAAGAAAAAGGCATATCTTAGACTGGCCAATAAAAAAAAATATTAAGATGTGCAAAAGAACACAGACACTGGACAGAGGAACTCTGCCTAGAAAGACAGTATCCTGGAGTCGCCTTTTCACTGTTGACGTTGAGACTGGTGTTTTGCGGGTACTATTTAATGAAACTGCCAGTTGTGGACTTGTGAGGCGTCTGTTTCTCAAACTATAATCTCTAATGTACATGTCCTATTGCTTAGTTGTGCACCGGGGGCCTCCCACTCTTCTTTCTTTTTTTTCTTTTTTTTCCTTCTTTTTTTAAAACTCTGTTTATTAATTTTTACACACACACACACACACACACACACAGACAAGACAAAGCAATATAAATAATATACTCAACTAGAAAAAAATACAAATAAAAATACAAATAAAAAAATAGCTTTAAAGATACCATACTTTAGACAAGTTAAACACACCAGGCAGAAGGCTACAGAGGTTAAAGGGCAATCTATAGTACAAGGACAGAGCAAACACCTCACCATTGTTCCTGTAAACAGTCAAGGGATAAGGGTGGAGAAATGCAACCACTCACAGAGAGTCATGGCCACAGACCGACCATCCACTGGACAAAAAAAAAAGTTTACAATGCTTTAAAATAAAAAAATAAAATGATTATTCATGTAGGCGTGAACAAAATGTAAAAATAACTGGGAAAAACAAGCTCACACTTCAGTCTCTGCCTGGGCAAGATGAACAAGGCATCTGCCGATCCCAATCAATAAGCACATGGACCTTAATGCCCCCCCCCCCCCCCCCCCCCCCCCCCCCCAGCAAAAACACAGAGAGAAGCTCCTCCAACCCTTAAGTCACAGACTTATTTTAGTATTAATTGGAATGCCATCAGAGGATGGACTGTTTAAAGTAAGACCGGAATGGAGCCCAAGCCTCATCAAACAGTTTGGGCTTCCCACGTGAATTGAATTGAATTTTTTCTAGTTTCAGAGAGCACAACACATCCCTCACCCAATATTTATAAGATGGGGGAGCTGCCATCTTCCAGTTCTGTAGTATTAGCCGTCTAGCTAAAAGAGTTGTATAAGCAACAGTGTCCGACTGGATTCTTGATAGGGGGGTACCCATGGGCAGTACTCCAAAAAGGTCTGTAAGGGGAGACGGATCTATAACAGTGTCATATATATCAGAGAAACATTTAAATATTAATTCCCAGAAACCTGACAGTTTATGACAGCCCCAAAACATATGCAACAATGTGGCTGGTTCCACTTTACATCTGACAGAGGTAGGATCAAAATCAGAGAATATTCTTCCAATTTTGGCCCCCGACCAGTGGATACGGTGAACCACCTTGAATTGAATGAGGCTGTGTCTAGTGCTAAAAGAGGACGAGTGCACCCTGTGCTGCACAGATTCCCAGGCGTCTTCCCCAAGTTCCTCCCCCAAATCCTTTTCCCATCGAGTCTTTAAAGGCACCAAAGAAGGGTTCTGTAAGTCATGAATGATTGCATATACATCTGAAATTGCGCCCCTAGGAAGCTTGTTCAGCTCCAAGATGCTCTCTATAGCTGTATTCGCAGGCCTATTGGGAATCCAGGTGTGTTAGCCCTGACAAAGTTTCTAGTCTGGAGATAGCGGAAAAAGTGGGATTGGGGGAGATTGTACTTTTCCTGCAGCTGAGAAAAAGCGGCAAATGTATCATCAAAGAATAATTGGGCTAGCGAGGAGAGGCCTAGTGAGTGCCAAATGCCAAAAGCCCCATCATTCAAAGATGGAGGAAATAAAATGTTCTGATTGGGCCTGATAGAGAAAAGCCTCGGAGGCTAAATTCTAAACGGAACTGATTCCAAATTTTAAGAGACTGCTTTACAATTGGGTTGACACACCTTTTGCCTAGGGACACTGGGAGAGACGAGCACAGCACAGAGGAAAGTGCTGCAGGTTTACACGATTCAGACTCCATCTGGACCCAGAGTGGTCTAGGGCCAGTAGGATCAGTCTGCAGCCAGTACAGAACGGCTCTGACATTTGCAGCCCAGTAGTATGTCTGAAAATTTGGTAGAGCTAAACCCCCCAATGACCTAGGCTTCTGTAAATGTTTTCTACCAATCCGTGGTACCTTGCCATCCCAAATAAAATGTATGAATGTTTGATCCAGTGAAAAAAAATAAAAATTGGAATAAAAATGGGTAAACATTGAAATAAATATAAAAATTTGGGCAACACATTCATTTTAATGACATTAATCCTTCCAATAAGAGAAAGGGGTAGCGAATTCCAAAAAGTAAAAGATTGTTTCAATCTGTCTGCTAGAGCAACAAAGTTTTCCTGAAACAAATTTGAATATTTCCTTGTCACTTTTACTCCCAAGTAAGTGAATTGATCCCGGACAATCCTAAACTGAGAACTTGTAAAAGAGCACTTTAAAGCAGCCTTGTTTACCGGAAAAAGCTCACTCTTGCCTAGATTCAGCTTGTACCCTGAGATTGATCCAAACTTTTTAAGAACAGATAGGGCACGTGGCAATGAGGTATCGGGGTTGGAGATACACAAAAGGAGGTCGTCAGCATATAGCGAGACTTTCTGCTCCCAGCCCGCCCTGATTATGCCTTGAATGGCATCATTAGAGCGTAGTGCAATGGCGAGAGGCTCGATTGCCAAAGCAAACAACAAGGGGGAGAGAGGGCAACCCTGGCTGGATCCGCGGTGCAAGGGAAAATAGTCAGAGGACAAGTTATTAGTCCGTACCGAAGCCATGGGGGGAAAATAAATAATCTTTATCCACGCAATGAATTTGGGGCCAAAGCCAAATCTATAAAGGGCAGCTGTTAGGTAATTCCACTCAACGCGGTCAAACGCTTTTTCGGCATCAAGTGAGACCACCACCTCCGGGTCCTCCGACGCTGGGGAGTACAGTATATTCATAAAAAAATAAATGCCTATTTCTCACAAAGCCAGTCTGGTCAGAGTGTTTTACTTGGTGCAGCAAGCCTTCCATACGGATGGCTAAAAGCTTAGCTAGGATTTTGTAATCACAGTTTAAAAGCGAGATTGGGCGATAGGATCCACATTCCAGGGGGTCTTTGTTTTTCTTTAGTAGTAATGAAATTGAAGCCTGATAAAGACTAGGCGGTAGCTTTGAAGTATTGAGGCACTCAATAGTCGAGTCAAGAATGGGCAAAGCAGACCAGAAAACGTCCTGTAAAATTTGGTTGGAAAACCGTCCGGACCCGGTGATTTACCACTTTTTCATTGCGGACACTGCTGTTGCAATCTCCTCAAGCGTAAATTCTTCTTCTATACAGTCATGGGAGTCTGTATCAATTGAAGGCATATTCAAGCCATTAAAGAAGGAGTCAATCAGCAAGGGGTCTTGAGGGGATTCAGAGGTGTATAGCGCAGAGTAAAATTGTTTAAATTGATCATTGATCTCTTTATGTATAACTGTGGTGGCACCAGACGGGGTCCTTATTTGTGGGATTAAACGTGAGGCCTCAGATTTACGGATCTGATGCTCAAGGAGTTTACTGGCCTTGTCGCCTTGTTCATAGACTTTGTATCGAGCTCGCAAGAGTAACTGTTCAGCTTGCCTGGTAGAAAGCTCATCAAATTCAGATTGGAGTAGTTGGCACTCTTTATGCAGATCAGAGGAAGGATCCGTAGCATACTTCTCATCCAATGTGGCTATGGAATCGCTCAGGTCCCGAAGTCGATGGGAGCGAACTCTGTTTTGGTTGGCTGTATAAGAAATAATTTGGCCACGTAGGTATGCTTTGAGACACTCTCATATGGTAGAGCAGGACATACCTGGTGTTGAATTTGTTTCTAGGAATAAGGTGATTTCAGAATAAATTAAATTGACCAACTCCTTATCTGAGAGTAAAATCGGGTTGAGACGCCATTGATAACACATAGGAGGTCACTGGGGAAACTCTAGTTCAAGCACTAATGGTGAATGGTCAGAGATAACAATATTCTCGTAAGTACACTACCGAAGGTTAGGCAGAAGTTTTTTGTCCAAAAAGATGTAATCAATCCGGGAGTATGTTTGATGAACATGAGAATAAAAGGAATACTGTTGAGTTGATTTTGATTTTGAGTCACTGAGACAATGTGTAAACAAACTAAATAGGTGAGCGAGATAAGGCACGCACACTAGATGATCAAAACATTAGATCACATCAAATAAGCCTGAATAGTTTCACCAACTATACAAGACTAGCCTGTTATATCTAAACATAATTGTACCACAAGTGGGTTACTTACTATCCACAGTTCGCAAGCAACAGTTGTTGAACTGTGAGCATATTCAAGACTTCTTGATGTGACGTTGAATGTGAGCCATAGCCTCATCCGGAGATTCAAATGTGTAGTCTTTACCCTCATGAGATATCCATAAACGGCCCGGGCGGACTCTGGGACCGATACAAGTCTCAGATTATTGCGGCGAGAGAATCCCTCTAAACTCACACAGCTCTCCTTCACCTTTTTCAAATCTACAGCTAGGCGTTTAACTTCAGCCTCCAGGGATGTAGTTAAATCGGAGACATTAGTAGCGGAGGTCTCCAGTGCTGCAATCGTAGTGTGTGACGCAGTTGTTGTTTTGAGTAATGTGATTGCTGGCACAGTCTCGTTCCGCAGGATGGTTAAATCTGCTTTTAAAGTATCAGAAACCTCCTGTATTCTGGCCTCAATCGTAGCAACCACCTGTGTTTTCATTTCAACTATCTCAGAGCGTAGTAGTTTGATGGCCTCGAGAATGTTAATTTCAGCGCCGCCAGGCCAAGCCGCGCCCCCGGGTAAAGTGTGCGTCCCCGGGCCCTCAGACTCAGGAGAGGGCGGTGATGAGAGCGGGTCTTGTAGGCCGGGTTTTCTCAAAGTCATGCTTTTGGCCTTATGTTTGGTCGACATGCTGACATTCGGAAGCAAAGTAGTCTTGGTTTTTACGGAAAGGGATCACCAAATTAATATTTGAAAACAAATATGGTTCTGCTGCAGAATTCACATAAACTTTAAGAATACCACGGGAGCAAACGGAAAACACGTCAGTCGCACATGGCGTCCCCTACCATCCCCCCTCCCACTCCTCTTTCTAATCGAACCCACAAATACTGATGCTCCAGATACTCCACCTGTCTAAAGAAGGCCAGTTTTATTGCTTCTTTAATCAGGACAACAGTTTCAGCTGTGCTAAGATAATTGCAAAAGGGTTTTCTAAGGAACAATTAGTCTTTTAAAATGATAAACTTGGATTAGTTAATTTAACACAATGTGCCATTGGAACAAGGAGTGATGGTGGCTGATAATGGGCCTATGTAGATATTCAATTAAAGATCAGCCGTTTCCAGCTACACAATTTGAATAAATGTTGTGCATTTTTTGAAGGGTCTTTGAAATCTCGCTCTATGCATTGCATTCTTTTTGTTTATAAAGCCCTCCTGCTCAAACTTCCACCGTACCTTACATCATTGTTAACTTACAGACGTACAAGATACCAGACGCAGTCTCAGGGATGGCTAACTCTAGAGATCCCTTCTATCTCCACTGAGTTAGGGAAATCTGCTATTAGTTTTTTGCACCTTACTTGTGTAATCTCCAAGGCTCTTTAAAATGGAATGAATTAGTGCCTCCAGAGCAATTGAAAAGGCTGATTGAGGACCCTTTGCTGAAAAATGTAGGGATTTTCCATGATTGTGTTTAGCTTTTTGTGTATCGATGTGAATATTGATGTGTATATTGACATGTACAGTATATTGATGTGCATAGTGTATATTGATGTGTTTTTATGTGTATTGATGTGTGTACAGGGCTCATCTGTAAAAGAGACCATGGACCATGCATGACTCCTTGTAAGATAAAGGTTCTATAAAAAAATACTGTCCCTGGGTGCAGATGGAGAAAATCCACAAGCGTCTGTGGCCTCTCAAAGGGTTAGCTTGTAGGACATATGCCATGCTAATGACAGGACAGCATACCGGAGTCGCCTCTTCACTGTTGATGTTGAGACTGCTGTTTTGCTATTTAATGAAGCTGCCAGTTGAGGACTTGTGAGGCGTCTGTATGCATAACCTCCAGGGAAGGATGCCCGGCTGTAGAAGTGTTTGGCTGACAGGGGTTGAAGTGCATTGGGGTGTGTCAATGATATGGACAGGTATAATTTGGATTTAACCCTTCTTTCACTCCTCCAAACTGGCAGGGACCGTAGTGGTTTCCCAATCAGACAGGGGCCCTGCTAGACGTGAAGGGCCCATCAACACCGTGCTGGCCCCTGGTGGGACAACTAGTAGCCTTTCAGAAAACACATTTCAATTACCCTAAGAGCCTCTGTTCTCTCCCCCCGCCCCCTACTCCCTCCCTCTACTTATCTCCCTCTCATTTTACCTCTTACTTAAATTACTCTGCATGTGCGTACTTGCAAAAATGACTTAATGGGAAGGTCCTTTCCTTTTAGTGGTGTCATTCCCACTCAATGTTTTTATTTATTTATTTTTTATTTCACCTTTATTTAACCAGATAGGCTAGTTGAGAACAAGTTCTCATTTTCAACTGCGACCTGGCCAAGATAAAGCATAAGCAGTGTGAACAGACATGGAGTAAACAATAAACAAGTCAATAACATAGTAGAAGAAAAAAAAAGAATCTATATACATTGTGTGCAAAACGCATGAGGAGGTAGGCAATAAATAGGCCATAGGAGTGAATAATTACAATTTAGCAGATTAACACTGGAGTGATAAATGATCAGATGAACATGTGCAGGTAGAGATACTGGTGTGCAAAAGAGCAGAAAAGTAAATAAAATAAAAACAGTATGGGGCTGAGGTAGGTAAATTGGGTGGGCTATATACCGATGGACTATGTACAGCTGCTCAGATAGTTGATGTTTAACTTCTTGGATATAGGGGGTGCTATTTTAATTTTTGGATGAAAGAAATTCCTGTTTTAAACGAGATATTTTGTCACGAAAAGATGCTCGACTATGCATATAATTGACAGCTTTGGAAAGAAAACACCCTGACGTTTCCAAAACTGCAAAGATATTGACTGTGAGTGCCACAGAACTGATGCTACAGGCGAAACCAAGATGAAATTTCAAACAGGAAGTGCCCCAGATTTTGAAGGCGCTGTGTTCCAATGACTCCTTATATGGCTGTGAATGGGCCACGAATGAGCTTACACTTTCTGTCGTTTCCCCAAGGTGTCTGCAGCATTGTGACGCATTTGTAGGCATATCATTGGAAGATTGACCATAAGACACTACATTTACCAGGTGGTCGCTTGGTGTCCTCGGTCGCAATTATTAAGTAATCTCCAGCTGCAGTACTTTTCCGTTTGCTACTGAGGAGAAACCCAACTGCCACGAATGATTTATCATCAAATAGATATGTGAAAAACACCTTGAGGATTGATTCTAAACAACGTTTGCCATGTTTCGGTCGATATTATGGAGTTAATTTGGAAAAAAGTTTGGCGTTGTAATGACTGAATTTTCGGGGTTTTTTCTTAGCCAAATGTGATGAACAAAACGGAGCGATTTCTACTACACAAAAAATATTTTTTGAAAAAATGAACATTTGCTATCTAACTGAGAGTCTCCTCATTGAAAACATCCGAAGTTCTTCAAAGGTAAATTATTTTATTTGAATGCTTTTCTTGTTTTTGTGAAAATGTTGCCTGCTGAATGCTATGGTAGCTATCAATACTCTTACACAAATGCTTGTGTAGCTATGGTTGAAAAGCATATTTTAAAAATCTGAGATGAGAGTGTTGTTAACAAAAGGCTAAGCTTGTGAGTGAATATATTTCTTTCATTTCATTTGCGATTTTCATGAATAGTTAACGTTGCGTTATGGTAATGAGCTTGAGGCTATGATTACACTCCCGGATACGGGATTGCTCGACGCTAAAGGTTAAAGTTGGTGAGGGAGATAAAAGTCTCCAACTTCAGAGATTTTTGCAATTCGTTCCAGTCGCAGGCAGAAGAGAACTGGAAGGAAAGGTGGCCAAATGAAGTTTTGGCTTTATGGATGATCAGTGAGATACACCTGCTGGAGCGCGTGCTACGGGTGGGTGTTGCCATCGTGACCAGTGAACTGAGATAAGGCGGAGCTTTACCTAGCATAGACTTGTAGACGACCTGGAGCCAGTGGGTCTGGCGAAGAACATGTAGCGAGGGCCAGCCGACTAGAGCATACAAGTCGCAGTGGTGGGTGGTATAAGGTGCTTTAGTAACAAAATGAATGGCACTGTGATAAACTGCATACAGTTTGCTGAGTAGAGTGTTGGAAGCTATTTTGTAGATGACATCGCCGAAGTCGAGGATCAGTAGGATAGTCAAATCAAATCAAATGTATTTATATAGCCCTTCGTACATCAGCTGATATCTCAAAGTGCTGTACAGAAACCCAGCCTAAAACCGCAAACAGCAAGCAATGCAGGTGTAGAAGCACGGTGCCTAGGAAATACTCCCTAGAAAGGCCAAAACCTAGGAAGAAACCTAGAGAGGAACCAGGCTATGTGGGGTGCCCAGTCCTCTTCTGGCTGTGCCGGGTGGAGATTATAACAGAACATGGCCAAGATGTTCAAAGGTTCATAAATGACCCGCATGGTCAAATAATAATAATCATAGGCAGAACAGTTGAAACTGGAGCAGCAGCATGGCCAGGTGGACTGTGGAGAGCAAGGAGTCATCATGTCAGGTAGTCCTGAGGCATGGTCCTAGGGCTCAGGTCTTCTGAGAGAGAGAAAGAAAGAGAGAAAGATAGAATTAGAGAGGGCATACTTAAATTCACAAAGGACAACGGATAGGACGGGAGAAGTACTCCAGATATAACAAACTGACCCTAGCCCCCCGACACATAAACTACTGCAGCATAAATACTGGAGGCTGAGACAGGAGGGGTCAGGAGACACTGTGGCCCCATCCGAGGACACCCTCGGACAGGGCCAAACAGGAAGGATATAACCCCACCCACTTTGCCAAAGCACATCCCCCACACCACTAGAGGGATATCTTCAACCACCAACTTACCATCCTGAGACAAGGCCGAGTATAGCCCACAAAGATCTCGGCCACGGCACAACCCAAGGGGGGGCGCCAACCCAGACAGGAAGATCAAATCAGTGACTCAACCCACTCAAGTGACGCACCCCTCCTAGGGACGGTATGAAAGAGCCCTAGTAAGCCAATGATTCAGCCCCTGTAATAGGGTTAGAGGCAGAGAATCCCAGTGGAAAGAGGGGAACCGGCCAGGCAGAGACAGCAAGGGTGGTTCGTTGCTACAGAGCCTTTCTGTTCACCTTCACACTCCTGGGCCACACTACACTCAATCATATGACCCACTGAAGAGATGAGTCTTCAGTAAAGACTTAAAGGTTGAGACCGAGTTTGCGTCTCTCACATGGGTAGGCAGACCATTCCATAAAAATTGAGCTCTATAGGAGAAAGCCCTGCCTCCAGCTGTTTGCTTAGAAATTCTAGGGACAATTAGGAGGCCTGCGTCTTGTGACCGTAGCGTACGTGTAGGTATGTACGGCAGGACCAAATCAGAGAGATCGGTAGTAGCAAGCCCATGTAATGCTTTGTAGGTTAGCAGTAAAACCTTGAAATCAGCCCTTGCCTTGACAGGAAGCCAGTGTAGGGAGGCTAGCACTGGAGTAATATGTTCAAATTTATTGGTTCTAGTCAGGATTCTAGCAGCCGTATTTAGCACTAACTGAAGTTTATTTAGTGCTTTATCCGGGTAGCCGGAAAGTAGAGCATTGCAGTAGTCTAACCTAGAAGTGACAAAAGCATGGATTAATTTTTCTGCATCATTTTTGGACAGAGAGTTTCTGATTTTTGCAATGTTACGTAGATGGAAAAAAGCTGTCCTTGCAACAGTCTTGATATGTTCTTCAAAAGACAGATCAGGGTCCAGAGTATCGCCGAGGTTCTTCACAGTTTTATTTGAGACGACTGTACAACCATTAAGATTAATTGTCATTAAATCAACAGAAGATCTCTTTGTTTCTTGGGACCTAGAACAAGCATCACTGTTTTGTCCGAGGTTAAAAGTAGAACGTTTGCAGCCATCCACTTCCTTATGTCTGAAGCACACGCTTCTAGCGAGGGCAATTTTGGGGCTTCACCATGTTTCATTGAAATGTACAGCTGTGTGTCATCCGCATAGCAGTGAAAGTTAACATTATGTTTTCGAATGACATCCCCAAGAGGTAACATATATAGTGAAAACAATAGTGGTCATAAAACAGAACCTTGAGGAACACCGAAATTTACAGTTGATTTGTCAGAGACAAACTGATATCTTTCCGACAGATAAGATCTAAACCAGACCAGAACTTGTCCGTGTAGACCAATTTGGGTTTCCAATCTCTCCAAAAGAATGTGGTGATCGATGGTATCAAAAGCAGCACTAAGGTCTAGGAGCACGAGGACAGATGCAGAGCCTTTAATGGTCTGATGCCATTAAAAGGTCATAATACACTCAAATAGTCAGTTTTACTAGGGTAAATTTGGCGGCGTGAGTGAAGGAGGCTTTGTTGCGAAATAGAAAGCCGACTCTAGATTTGATTTTGGATTGGAGATGTTTGATATGAGTCTGCAAGGAGAGTTTGCAGTCTAGCCAGACACCTAGGTACTTATAGATGTCCACATATTCTAGGTCGGAACCATCCAGGGTGGTGATGCTAGTCGGGCGTGCGGGTGCAGGCAGCGAACGGTTGAAAAGCATGCATTTGGTTTTACTAGCGTTTAAGAGCAGGTGGAGGCCACGGAAGGAGTGTTGTATGGCATTGAAGCTCGTTTGGAGGTTAGATAGCACAGTGTCCAAGTAAGAGCCAGAAGTATACAGAATGGTGTCGTCTGCGTAGAGGTGGATAAGGGAATCGCCCACAGCAAGAGCCACATCATTGATATATACAGAGAAAAGAGTCAACCCGAGAATTGAACCCTGTGGTACCCCCATAGAGACTGCCAGAGGACCGGACAACATGCCCTCCGATTTGACACACTGTACTCTGTCTGCAAAGTAGTTGGTGAACCAGGCAAGGCAGTCATTAGAAAAACCGAGGCTACGGAGTCTGCCAATAAGAATATGGTGATTGATAGAGTTGAAAGCGTTGGCCAGGTCGATGAAGACGGCTGCACAGTACTGTCTTTTATCGATGGGGGTTATGTTATCGTTTAGTACCTTGAGCGTGGCTGAGGTGCACCCGTGACCGGCTCGGAAACCGGATTGCACAGCGGAGAAGGTACGGTGGGATTCGAGATGGTCAGTGATCTGTTGTTGACTTGGCTTTCGAAGACCTTAGATAGGCAGGGCAGGATGGATATAGGTCTGTAACAGTTTGGGTCCAGGGTGTCTCCCCCTTTGAAGAGGGGGATGTCCGCGGCAGCTTTCCAATCCTTGGGGATCTCAGATGATACAAAGGAGAGGTTGAACAGGCTGGTAATAGGGTTTGTGACAATGGCGGCGGACAGTTTCAGAAATAGAGGGTCAAGATTGTCAAGCCCAGCTGATTTGTATGGGTCCAGGTTTTGCAGCTCTTTCAGAACATCTGCTATCTGGATTTGGGTAAAGGAGAAGCTAGGGAGGCTTGGTCGAGTAGCTGCGGGAGGGGGGGGGGGGGGGAGCTGTTGGCCGAGGTTGGAGTAACCAGGAGGAAGGCATGGCCAGCCGTTGAGAAATGCTTGTTGAAGTTTTCGATTATCACGGATCAATCGGTGGTGACCGTGTTCCCTAGCCTCAGTGAATTGGGCAGCTGGGAGGAGGTGCTCTTGTTCTCCATGGACTTTACAGTGTCCCAGAACGTTTTGGAGTTAGAGCTACAGGATGCAAATTTCTGCTTGAAAAAGCTGGCCTCTGCTCTCCTGACTGACTGCGTGTATTGGTTCCTGACTTCCCTGAACAGTTGCATATCGTGGGGACTATTCGATGCTATTGCAGTCCGCCACAGGATGTTTTTGTGCTGGTCGAGGGCAGTCAGGTCTGGAGTGAATCAAGGGCTATATCTGTTCTTAGTTCTGCATTTTTTGTCTAAGATGGTGAGGATGTTACTTTAAAAAAATGACCAGGCATCCTCAACTGACGGGATGAGGTCAATATCCTTCCAGGATACCCGGTCCAGGTAGATTAGAAAGGCCTGCTCGCAGAAGTGTTTTAGGGAGCGTTTGACAGTGATGAGGGATGGTCGTTTGATCGCGGACCCGTAGCGGATACAGGCAATGAGGCAGTGATCGCAGTGATCGCTGAGATCCTGTGTGTGCTGAATACAGGTATTCATGAAAAAGGCAGGCGGCTGCCCTCAACACTCTTGATTCCATGTCTCTTTTTTTGGCATGTCACCAACCACAACATTTTCTAGAACACTCAGAATCAATGTATTATGGAACACTCAGAATCAATGTATTATGGAACACTCAGAATCAATGTATTATGGAACACTCAGAATCAATGTATTATGGAACACTCAGAATCAATGTATTATGGAACACTCAGAATCAATGTATTATGGAACACTCAACAGACAAAATTTTTACCAAAATAAAAATGCTTGAAGTTGAAATAAGGTGAAGTCAGAAGGTCGTTCCTGCTTGCGCTGCAGAAGTTTGGCTTATAGAATAGGTCCCTGAATATAGAGCCTGAAGGAGAATGAAAAAATAACACAGAGGAAATATACTGAAACTGATGACCCTGAGAGCAGATACATGATAGGAGAAGAAAAGCTAGAGGAGAAAGAACCAGCGAGATGAGGGACAGGGCTGTATGAGAGAGGAAGATAGAAATATACTAACGGAGAGACAGTGGAGCTGCAAAGGGGATCCTCATATCCTGTCAGATCATATTACTGCAGGTCAGGGGAGATTTCCTGCTGCTCTCCCCAGGTAAAGGGCTCATCTGAGAGGGATGAGCTGCTACGATTACCCCTGAACACTGAAGCAGGGCCCAGACCTTCCCTCTCTGCCCTGCAGTCTGCTAACACACTCACTCACAAGACAAATACAGCTCTGGGACTTCAACTCCTCTCTCACTAACCCCCTTCCCCCTCCCTTATCTACCCTTCCTCCCTTACTACTCATCCCTCTCTCTCAAACGCCTCTCACACTCACCCCTCTTTCCTCCCAGCTCTAAAGTGGAAAAGTAAAATATGAATTCTGATAAGGTATGAGTGCTCCCATATCGTGAATTAATAAACATTAGTTCTTAAGTCAGATCACAATAAGAGTCTTAACACATGCATGCACTCTGTTCTCCCCTCTCTTTAACCTCTTGAAGCTAGGGGGCACTATTTTTATGTTTGTAAAAATAACGTTCCCAAAGTAAACGGCCTATTTATCATGACCAGATGCTAGAATATGCATATAATTGACAGATTAGGATAGAAAACACTCTAAAGTTTCCAAAACTGTAAAAATATTGTCTGTGGGTATAACAGAACTGATATTGCAGGTGGAAGCCTGAGATTAATCCAATCAGGAAGAGCCTTTTATTTTGTAACGTCTGTGTTCCTGTGCGTGCCTGTCCCTCATTTAAAGCGATATTAATCCGATTCCTTTTTCTGTGGCTTCCCTACGGTGTCAACAGTCTTTAGACATAGTTTCAGGCTTTTATTTTGAAAAATGAGCGTGAAGGATCACATTGCGTAAGTGGAGAGATGGGGGCTCTCAGACTGAGTTGGTGCGCAATTGAGTAAACTGGCCATTGTTCCTCGCGCTGTTATGGAAAAAACTACACACTCGGTTGATATATTATCGAATATGTATTTTTAAAACTACCTGAGGAATGATTATAAAAAATGTTTGACATGTTTCTGTGGACATTATGAAGACTATTTGTAATTTCCGTCTGCGTTGTCGTGACCGCTCTTTCCTGTGGATTTAACTTTTTGGTAAAAACTCAACTCGTCGTGGTTGGAGGACAAAGAATGCTGAGTTTCATCCAAAGAACACCATACCTACTGTGAAGCATGGGGGTGGAAACATCATGCTTTGGGGCTGTTTTTCTGCAAAGGGACCTGGACGACTGATCCGTGTAAAGGAAAGAATGAATGGGGCCATGTATCGTCAAATACTTATTTCCCTCATTAAAATGCAAATCAATTTATAACATTTTTAACATGCGTTTTTCTGGATTTTTTTGTTGTTATTCTGTCTCTCACTGTTCAAATAAACCTACCATTAAAATTATAGACTGATCATTTCTTCGTCAGTGGGCAAACGTACAAAATCAGCAGGGGATCAAATACTTTTTCCCCCTCACTGTAAGAATGATGTTCATTGACTACAACTCAGCATTCAACAGCATAGTACCCTCCAAACTCATCAAATAAATCATTCTCTCTACTATTATTCTGACATTTCACATTGTTAAAATAAAGTGGTGATCCTAACTGACCTAAGACAGGGAATTTTTACTAGGATTAAATGTCAGGAATTGTGAAAAACTTAGTTTAAATGTATTTGGCTAAGGTGTATGTAAACTTCTGATGACAACTGTGTGTGTGTGTTTGTGTATGTATTGTATGTGTTTAAATCCTTGCAAACAAAAGAGGTGAAAATGTTTATTTTTTATTTGTAAGGGTGGACACACAGATATGCATGCACTAACACACACACAAATAGCTGTTTTCACATGTAAGCTTAAATTTCTCATGTGAAACCATATTTTCCCATGTATTCAATTTAGAGTTCACGTTTACACCCAACTAGCTCTCACAGTCTCACGTCAGAATTATACATTCATCCATGTTTCTCAAACGTCAAATTTAGAAGTGTTTAAGGTGAAGTTTCGACATTAACTCTGAATTGTTTAGGTTAAAAGGCTAACTTCTGGCATGACTCTGAATGGTTAAGGTAAGGGTTAAGGTTTGCAATAGGCTTAAAACTAGATTCGCAAAAACAACTTTCTATCGCTGGATTCGAACTTGCACCAGAGGCAGATGCTTAAGCCCATCTGCCATCCCTGTCCACGCCCTAGCAAACTTGAACCTACTTGAAGCTAACAGCGCTCACTGTTGTCCCTAGTGGCCGGATTCCACGTCATCTCCCGACGTCCTCAGGCATGGACGTCAAATACTGTCTTGTATCATGGGTGACCTGGCTGTTATAACATCACATTTTCACATGTGAGAAGAAAAACATGTTTTCACTTCACATGGGAATTGCAATTGCATAATTCCCAATTGCACAATTGCACATTTGCGGTTACAAATGTTAAAAGCTTTCCATGTGAATATCGAATATGCACTTCATCATGTGAAAAATTGAATATGCACTTCATGTGAAAAATCACACGTTCACATATGAAAAATCTAAATTGCAGTTTCACATGTAAGAAACATGCACAAGTGAAAATGTAACTTTCACATTTAGAATTGAAAGTTCAATGTGATGTAAGGTATTGTATTGATGTTTATCACCTTTTCTGATCACAAGGAAGTTGTGAAATATGAACAGAAAATATATAATATTATAGGCCAATTGAATATGAAAAAAAGGCAATTCTTTACACACAAAAACGCTACTAAACAAGAGATGATGCAAAACAACTGTCTGTATCTCATGAAAGAGAAAAGAATCAGAGAGCTATGGTTTAAAAGTTGATCTTGTAAAAATTTGTGTTAGCCGTCTTGGTCAAATTAATGTCAAGACCTCGGATTCTCGGTTTCTAATCCTGACAGTTACAAAAGCACACATGAGAAACTTACATGGGAAACATGGGAAACAACATGTGTCTGAGTCATGTGAACAATTAATGTGTAAAATCCATGTAAAAATTCACACGTGTCCGGAAATCATGTGCCTGACTCTGGAAAATTCCACATGCAAAAAAATATATATACACACGTGTCCTAAAACCACTTGTTCTTCTGACATGGATTTTTTTTCATGCGTTTTTTTGTAAGGGCAGGGAATTTTTTATTAGTATTCTCTGGCTATGAGGCCGCACCGACAGTGGGACCTCAGAGAGCAGCAGAGACATGAATACTTTAGCATGTAGCTACCCACCACTTTGACTCTGCATGACAGAACATGCCCAGCACTGGACGGGAGAGAGAGAGAGAGAGGTTGAGAGGGACAGAATGATAGGATGATAGATCATTAAAATAACACACATACTGTACACATTTTGCCCTTCGTCCCCCTGTACTGTGAGGTCCCTGCAGCCTACGCTACCACAGTCTGCGTTTAACCGCCTCATCACAACACATTTCTCTCCACACCAGTGGAGGGTCTCAAGACAGATACACAGAAGTACGCACACACAGGGAAGAAAAAAAAATCGAACAGAAATTGCAATCCACTCTTTCTGCCTGTGGAGAGCATTGGCCAGTACTCAGGGAAAAGAGTGGTTGCTGGGCAACGGGTTGTGGTTGCCATGGTGAATTTAAGTGGAACAGCTGGTCCAATCAGCATAAAGTGCGGGCAGGCGGGGGCAGAGCCAGCCAGGCTCATGCCAACACACACAGGAAAGAGAGAGACACTGCTGACTGAGGAATGCAGGATGGGGGGATGACAGCGAAAAGAGGATGATAGAGAAGAAGGGAGGAAATGTTTGACTATTTATGACAAGAGAGAACAGAGGACTAAAAAGAAGCAAGGCTATACAGGAAAAGAGATGTAAGGAATGGTGAGGAAAAAAATGAGGACTAAATAGTATATATGAGAGAAAGTGTGAGAAAGGGACAGAGAGAGAGATAAAGGTCAGGGCAGGAGACAGGGGAGGATAAAAGAGGACATAATAGGAAAGGCCTGTGGACAGTGGAGGATAGAGGTGACTAGACGAGAAGAGGAAAATAGAAAAGAAGTGACTGGATGAAAAAAGGAAAACTGTCAGTCAACAGTTATTCCCCTTTAGATCGGGGCTTTCTAGAATAATCAGGAGCACTACACCTGAGGAGAAATGCAGATTAATTCATTAATTCCATGTTAAGCACATGGTAAAAACGGCAACAGGATGTTATTTCATTTTCATACGTAGAATGGCTGTTCTTTTGTGACTATAGGTTTGCAGACTAGAGAGACATTATCTACAGTACGTTTTCCATGTCCTGTGTTAAGTGCGGATGATAGGAGATGGCCGATGAGTGCATGGGGGGATGGAGGAGGAAGGGGTGATGGGTGTATGTATGCATGGGGGCAGGGAATGAAGAGGATGGCAGGCAGGGTAATGTTTTGACTGATTTGGCTAGCTAAGCCTGAGGGGAATCACATGGTTGGTTCATCTGAAGGGACAGGCGCTGCACACATACTTTTCTCTCTACACTACTCAATTCCACTCGTGTTGGCTGCAAGCAGGACTAAATATTCCATTGGATTCAGAATATGATATTCTATTAAACTATTTCACTAGAAATTTCACACAGAGGTCGAGTGAAACAACAACATTAAGATAATTTAATCAGATGATGTGATCTACATGTGAACTCAACTCATGCAACACTCCATGGTTTTTCTCTCTCTTTGGGGAAACTGGTTCAAGGCCTTGTTAATTAGTGCACAATTCCCCAAAGGAATCCCCTTTCATCACATCAATCTCATCACATCATACACACACTTTCTAATTTCTGTTACTGTAAAACTCAAAAGAAAGGGTGAGCATTTCTAGTTATGTCAAGAAAATAACATGGTCAGATGTCTGATATATGTGTCTGCTATAGCTGGTATTGGATTCACTGTTTCCATCACAGCTGCCAATCCCTATCTGATAGATTGAAATCAGGCTTCTGAGATTGATGTGTAGGCCAGAACACACATGGAAACAGGGACATGAGGTGACCCCCAAGGGCGATCTTCTGGAGAGAGTGTGTCCGCTCTCCACTCAACATACAGGGTGACAGACACTGAGGATGACACACAGAGACAGAGATATACACAGACGTAGACAGACAAGTACACACAGTCAAAACACAACCAAAACTTTTAGGGAGCACACACGCTCTTCAAAGATGACACACACACTCCGAGTTCCACGCTTCAGCAAGCACAGAGGGGAGTGAGATGAACAGAGGGCTCAGTTGTTCATCAGCAACCTGATCAGTCCTTTCTATGACCAGAAAATACAGTGTGGCCTCCATTTTCTTACCAAGGGAATTAGAATTACTGGATAATGCAGAAGAATATTCAATTATTTTCCTCCAACTGTTCCTGTAATAATACATAACATACTGTATGAGTCCGAATGGACAGATTACAATACACTGTATGAGTCCGAATGGACAGATTACAATACACTGTATGAGTCCAAATGGACAGATTACAATACACTGTACGAGTCCGAATGGACAGATTACAATACACTGTACGAGTCCGAATGGACAGATTACAATACACTGTACGAGTCCGAATGGACAGATTACAATACACTGTACGAGTCCGAATGGACAGATTAGAATGGACAGATTACAATACACTGTACGAGTCCGAATGGACAGATTAGAATAGACAGATTACAATACACTGTATGAGTCCGAATGGACAGACTCCAATACACTGTATGAGTCCAAAAGGACAGATTACAATACACTGTACGAGTCCGAATGGACAGATTAGAATGGACAGATTACAATACACTGTACGTGTCCGAATGGAATGATTAGAATACACTATATGATTCCGAATGGACAGATTACAATACACTGTACGAGTCCGAATGGACAGATTACAATTCACTGTACGAGTCCGAATGGACAGATTACAATACACTGTATGAGTCCGAATGGACAGATTACAATACACTGTATGAGTCCGAATGGACAGATTACAATACACTGTATGAGTCCGAATGGACAGATTACAATACACTGTATGAGTCCGAAAGGACAGATTACAATACACTGTATGAGTCCGAAAGGACAGATTACAATACACTGTACGAGTCCGAATGGACAGATTAGAATGGACTGTATGAGTCCGAATGGACAGATTACAATACACTGTATGAGTCCGAAAGGACAGATTACAATACACTGTATGAGTCCGAAAGGACAGATTACAATACACTGTACGAGTCCGAATGGACAGATTAGAATGGACAGATTACAATACACTGTACGTGTCCGAATGGACAGATTACAATACACTATATGATTCCGAATGGACAGACTCCAATACACTGTATGAGTCCGAATGGACAGATTACAATACACTGTATGAGTCCAAATGGACAGATTACAATACACTGTATGAGTCAGAATGTACAGATTACAATGCACTGTATGAGTCAGAATGTACAGATTACAATACACTGTACGAGTCCGAATGGACAGATTAGAATAGACAGATTACAATACACTGTATGAGTCCGAATGGACAGACTCCAATACACTGTATGAGTCCAAAAGGACAGATTACAATACACTGTACGAGTCCGAATGGACAGATTAGAATGGACAGATTACAATACACTGTACGTGTCCGAATGGACAGATTACAATACACTGTATGATTCCGAATGGACAGATTACAATACACTGTATGAGTCCGAATGGACAGATTACAATACACTGTACGAGTCCGAATGGACAGATTACAATTCACTGTACGAGTCCGAATGGACAGATTACAATTCACTGTACGAGTCCGAATGGACAGATTACAATACACTGTATGAGTCCGAATGGACAGATTACAATACACTGTATGAGTCCGAATGGACAGATTACAATACACTGTATGAGTCCGAATGGACAGATTACAATACACTGTATGAGTCCGAAAGGACAGATTACAATACACTGTATGAGTCCGAAAGGACAGATTACAATACACTGTACGAGTCCGAATGGACAGATTAGAATGGACAGATTACAATATACTGTACGTGTCCGAATGGACAGATTACAATACACTATATGATTCCGAATTGACAGACTCCAATACACTGTATGAGTCCGAATGGACAGATTACAATACACTGTATGAGTCCAAATGGACAGATTACAATACACTGTACGAGTCCGAATGGACAGATTAGAATGGACAGATTACAATACACTGTACGTGTCCGAATGGACAGATTACAATACACTATATGATTCCGAATGGACAGACTCCAATACACTGTATGAGTCCGAATGGACAGATTACAATACACTGTATGAGTCCAAATGGACAGATTACAATACACTGTATGACTCAGAATGTACAGATTACAATGCACTGTATGAGTCAGAATGTACAGATTACAATACACTGTACGAGTCCGAATGGACAGATTAGAATAGACAGATTACAATACACTGTATGACTCCGAATGGACAGACTCCAATACACTGTATGAGTCCAAAAGGACAGATTACAATACACTGTACGAGTCCGAATGGACAGATTAGAATGGACAGATTACAATACACTGTACGTGTCCGAATGGACAGATTACAATACACTATATGATTCCGAATGGACAGATTACAATACACTGTATGAGTCCGAATGGACAGATTACAATACACTGTACGAGTCCGAATGGACAGATTACAATTCACTGTACGAGTCCGAATGGACAGATTACAATTCACTGTACGAGTCCGAATGGACAGATTACAATACACTGTATGAGTCCGAATGGACAGATTACAATACACTGTATGAGTCCGAATAGACAGATTACAATACACTGTATGAGTCCGAATGGACAGATTACAATACACTGTATGAGTCCGAAAGGACAGATAACAATACACTGTATGAGTCCGAAAGGACAGATTACAATACACTGTACGAGTCCGAATGGACAGATTAGAATGGACAGATTACAATACACTGTACGTGTCCGAATGGACAGATTACAATACACTATATGATTCCGAATGGACAGACTCCAATACACTGTATGAGTCTGAATGGACAGATTACAATACACCGTATGAGTCCAAATGGACAGATTACAATACACTGTATGAGTCAGAATGTACAGATTACAATGCACTGTGTGAGTCAGAATGTACAGATTACAATACACTGTATGAGTCAGGATGTACAGATTACAATACACTGTATGAGTCCAAATGGACAGATTACAATTCACTGTACGAGTCCGAATGGACAGATTACAATACACTGTATGAGTCCGAATGGACAGATTACAATACACTGTATGAGTCCGAATGGACAGATTACAATACACTGTATGAGTCCGAATGGACAGATTACAATACACTGTATGAGTCCGAAAGGACAGATTACAATACACTGTATGAGTCCGAAAGGACAGATTACAATACACTGTACGAGTCCGAATGGACAGATTAGAATGGACAGATTACAATACACTGTACGTGTCCGAATGGACAGATTACAATACACTATATGATTCCGAATGGACAGACTCCAATACACTGTATGAGTCCGAATGGACAGATTACAATACACTGTATGAGTCCAAATGGACAGTTTACAATACACTGTATGAGTCAGAATGTACAGATTACAATGCACTGTATGAGTCAGAATGTACAGATTACAATACACTGTATGAGTCAGGATGTACAGACTCCAATACACTGTATGAGTCCGAATGGACAGATTACAATACACTGTATGAGTCCGAATGGACAGATTACAATACACTGTATGAGTCCGAATGGACAGATTACAATACACTGTATGAGTCCGAAAGGACAGATTACAATACACTGTATGAGTCCGAAAGGACAGATTACAATACACTGTACGAGTCCGAATGGACAGATTAGAATGGACAGATTACAATACACTGTACGTGTCCGAATGGACAGATTACAATACACTATATGATTCCGAATGGACAGACTCCAATACACTGTATGAGTCCGAATGGACAGATTACAATACACTGTATGAGTCCAAATGGACAGATTACAATACACTGTATGACTCAGAATGTACAGATTACAATGCACTGTATGACTCAGAATGTACAGATTACAATGCACTGTATGAGTCAGAATGTACAGATTACAATACACTGTACGAGTCCGAATGGACAGATTAGAATAGACAGATTACAATACACTGTATGAGTCCGAATGGACAGACTCCAATACACTGTATGAGTCCAAAAGGACAGATTACAATACACTGTACGAGTCCGAATATACAGATTAGAATGGACAGATTACAATACACTGTACGTGTCCGAATGGACAGATTACAATACACTATATGATTCCGAATGGACAGATTACAATACACTGTATGAGTCCGAATGGACAGATTACAATACACTGTACGAGTCCGAATGGACAGATTACAATTCACTGTACGAGTCCGAATGGACAGATTACAATTCACTGTACGAGTCCGAATGGACAGATTACAATACACTGTATGAGTCCGAATGGACAGATTACAATACACTGTATGAGTCCGAATGGACAGATTACAATACACTGTATGAGTCCGAATGGACAGATTACAATACACTGTATGAGTCCGAAAGGACAGATAACAATACACTGTATGAGTCCGAAAGGACAGATTACAATACACTGTACGAGTCCGAATGGACAGATTAGAATGGACAGATTACAATACACTGCACGTGTCCGAATGGACAGATTACAATACACTATATGATTCCGAATGGACAGACTCCAATACACTGTATGAGTCCGAATGGACAGATTACAATACACTGTATGAGTCCAAATGGACAGATTACAATACACTGTATGAGTCAGAATGTACAGATTACAATGCACTGTATGAGTCAGAATGTACAGATTACAATACACTGTATGAGTCAGGATGTACAGATTACAATACACTGTATGAGTCCAAATGGACAGATTACAATACACTGTATGAGTCAGAATGTACAGAATACAATACACTTCCTTGACCATAGCAATGGCCTATCCTATATTTGATATTTTGTACTAAGAAAAGTATGCTGCACCAGCATAAAGCTAACATTTGATTATATATATTATTTGGATAATCTATTAGTTCATATTAATTCATATCATCAACGCTTATGCATCCTTATGCGTCCTTCACTCATGCTGCCGAACATACCCTTGTAAAACGGACTATCCTACCAATCCTCGACTTCGGCGATGTCCTTTACCAAATAGCCTCCAATACCCTACTCAATAAGTTGGATGCAGTCTATCACAGTGCCATCCATTTTATCACCAAAGCCCCATATACTACCCATCACTGTGACCTGTACGCTCTCGTTGGCTGGCCCTCGCTTCATACTCGTCGCCAAACCCACTGGCTCCAGGTCATCTATAAGTCTTTGCTAGGTAGTCCCCCCTTATCTCAGCTCACTGGTCACCATAGCAACACCCACCAGTAGCACGCGCTCCAGCAGGTATATCTCTCTGGTCACCCCCAAAACCAATTCTTCCTTTGGCCGCCTCTCCTTCCAGTTCTTTGCTGCCAATGATTGGATCGAACTACAAAAATCTCTGAAACTGGAAACACTTATCTCCCTCACTAGCTTTAAGCACCAGCTGTCAGAGCAGCTCACAGATTACTGCACCTGTACATAGCCCACCTATAATTTAGCCCAAACAACTACCTCTTTCCCTACTGTATTTATTTATTTTATTCATTTATTTATTTTGCTCATTTGCACCCCATTATTTCTATCTCTACTTTGCACATTCTTCCACTGCAAATCTACCATTCCAGTGTTTTACTTGCTATATTGTATTTACTTTGCCACCATGGCCTTTTTTTGCCTTTACCTCCCTTCTCACCTCACTTGCTCACATTGTATATAGACATATTTTTCTACTGTATTATTGACTGTATGTTTGTTTTACTCCATGTGTAACTCTGTGTTGTTTGTGTCGCACTGCTTTGCTTTATCTTGGTCAGGTTCCAGTTGTAAATGAGAACTTGTTCTCAACTTGCCTACCTGATTAAATAAAGGTGAAATAAAAATACATTTAAAAAAATGAGGGGAGTGGAGCCCAAATGAGTCAGTGCCTTGTCATTTTTACCGTGGTCTGTTCCCTGTCAGTCCCCTCTGACTCCCATCATCATGACCAGACACAGGGTTTACAGCAGTGACGGACACGTGCACCTTCCTGTCACAAACACAAAGGATCCTGGGAGGCATGATTTCCAGGGCGACCGAGAGGCACCTTTCCTTGACCACAGATCAGAACGAGCCATTAGCTTGCATCTCAGGTACAGCAATATCGCCATGGTGCCCACAGCTCGTCATGGAGATCAAAGAGAAGCCAGCAGGTAACCTCAGTTGTTTGTGTGTGTGAATAAACAAACAAATTACATCACACGTGAAGGTCTTGAATTCATAAATGGTATTACTCAATAACTAGAAAAACAAGAACAGCGTTGACCATTATACAGTACAACTATGCCCCAGGGCCCAGTTTCCCGATAGCAATGGAACTTAGGCTTACGAATGTTGTAAAGATACATCTTTCCTGAAACAGGAAAACACCATGCAGAAAGAACATTCGCTAAGTGCGTCGTTGAGACACAGTGTCAGTACTGATAGGATCAAAAGAAAGGCAGCGCTGCTCTCAGATCAGCTTTCTCCATTCCAATCTTACCTTAACATTAGAATAATTCCACAATACTAACGACAGATCACGGATCAGCCACGGACTGATTTTGTCTTGAGTGGATGGTCGGGAGGCCAGAACATAATGAAAAATGATTTGTAGACTCCAAATTGACCGCAAGAAGCCCAAACAGATATCGTATTTGACTGAAATATAATCATTTTAAACCTTCCTTACATTTGTATATGATCACGTGTCTCTATTATGCGTGGGAATACTTGGGAACAGATTTCCTAAATGTAAATCACTTGGAGCTGATCTCCTGTGGTTCTTACAGTCTTTCATGTCCAACAACGAAAAGTACCAAAGGCTTTGTATATGTATTAAATATTAAATAAATAAATATTTATATATTTTTAAATTATATGAATAATCACAAATGTTTTAGGTGGAAAAGTACCCATTTCGTGAAAAAAAAAAGCTAATTCAGCCGTACGTTAAATTAAACAAGGGGTTTGTCCACACTTCGCAGGTTTCTGAATCATGAATTCACTGGTAGCGGAGCAGAGTAAGGCCTGCATCCAGCAACGCCACAAGTCACGTGACCGTTTTTGCAGTTGTTTCAGTAAGCACGACAGGGAGAGAGAGGGGGAGAGGGCAAACTCCACTGAACTAGTTTCAATCTATCGAATCCCTTCAGAGTTTCTGGATGTTGGGTTTTAAAAGTCAGGGATGTTAGAAAGCTGAGAGAGCTCTGTCTGCCTGAGGCGTGAGAGATACTCTGTATGTCCAGAGTTTAGTAGAGTCTCTACAAAGCAGAGCCTGTGACTATAGCTGATGGAATACCCTATACATGAAGCAACATTAAAGCTTTACACACCACACACTCATACACACACATTCATGCCAAATCAGGAGCGAGGGAGAATCAGGCAGAGAGGGACAAGAAACAGAGAGAGAAAGCCAGAGAACGAGAGTGCAAACAGAGAACGAGAGAGATCGAGAAAGCGGCAGAAAGTGAAAGCGTACAGAATTGAGTGTGGTTAGCTAGCTGTTAGCAGTGTTTCCCTCTCAGACGAGTCTTTAAACAAGTCCATCATGCCCCCTCTTAAAGGGAGTACTAGGATCTCCTCCAAAACTAACCGATTTAGAGTGGCCTGGGCTGGGCCCCCATGGGCAGTTGCCAAGTCCCCCATCGTCCCTCCCTAACTGATCCACAGCCAGCCCTGGTGGCAGGCTGTACTCACACCTATTGTGTTTGTCCACTGAACCACAAACAATAGCAGTTTATAGCACAATGAAACACCACGAGGAGGTATTAATTGAATATAATAGCCAGGAATAATTTGGATAATTTAACACCTTCTTATAAAACGAGAGGAGAGAAAGGAGGAGAAAACATAGGACTGAGGGAGAAATAAAGAAGACTGGAGAAAAAAGGATGCACACGTGCCATTGAAAAAGCATCACTCTCACACACAAGCCCCCCCCCCCCCCACACACACACACACAAAAGCAATAAAGTGTCAATATGACTGACATTGCTAGAAGATTGCAGTAAATATACAAATTTGTAAATATACTGTAAACCCTCTATCAGTAAGAAGTGTTTTACCGAGAATGATAATTACAGACTCCAGATTATTACAACAAATAACCTCTTCCGACCTCACATCCATAGATCTCTATCACCATTTACCTTTTCTTCCCCCCACACCACTCCCTCGCGACTCCTTCTCACTTATTTTTCTCTCATCTCTAGTGAAGGGTCCAGGCCCTTGCTGGTATAATAATTGACACTTTGTTGTCCTATCACATTTATATCTACACTGTGTGCCTGGCAGGGAGGAACAATGGGAGAGCAGGCAATAGAGGGATATCTATAGCTCTGAGAGCAGGACTGATAACCACACAGCACAGTCAATACAACCAATCATCCACTATAATCTCCTTGTGCAAGATTTAAACACTCCCCCAGACACTCCACTTTATATACTGCCGTTGTAGGACGAAAAGCTATATTTTTGTGTGAAGAGCAGCAGAGTATTCAGAAATTCATTAGTGGGTGGGCCTGCAGAAATGTGTGTGGGGGGGAAACAGCTCACTTCCTGCAATTCTACACATTTTGTCATTGGGAAGAGAGAAAATGCAGCATTTTAAAAGCTAATTAAAGCTATAATATACAGTTGAAGTCAGAAGTTTACATACACCTCAGCCAAATATATTTAAACTCTGTTTTTTTTTACAATTCCTGACATTTAATCCTAGTAAAAATTTGTTACATCTGTAATGCGTGCACTTTTGATAAGTTATGATATACAGTTGAAGTTGGAAGTTTACATACACCTTAGCCAAATACATTTAAACTCAGTTTCACAATTCCTGACATTTAATCCTAGAAGAAATTCCCTGTTTTAGGTCAGTTAGGATCACCACTATTTTAAGAATGTGAAATGTCAGAATAATAGTAGAGAGAATGATTTATTTCAGGTTTTCTTTCTTTCATCACATTCCCAGTGGGTCAGAAGATTAGATACACACAATTAGTATTTGGTAGCATTGCCTTTAAATTGTTTAACTTGGGTCAAACGTTTTGGGTAGCCTTCCACAAGCTTCCCACAATAAGTTGGTGTCACGAACGTCATCAGGGAAATGACCGGACCAAGGTGCAGGGTGGTGAGCGTACATTTCTTTTTTATTTTGAATGTCGCCAACAAAAACAAGAAACAACAAAAACGACCGTGACGCTGACTAGGGCAATACTAACTGTTCTTCGGTTTGCAAGCATTCCCCTTTTTCCTCCAAACATAACTATGGTCATTATGGCCAAACAGTTCTATTTTGTTTCATCAGACCAGAGGACATTTCTCCAAAAAGTACGATCTTTGTACCCACGTGCAGTTGCAAACCGTAGTCTGGCTGTTTTATGGCGGTTTGGAGAAGTGCTTCCTTGCTGAGCAGCCTTTCAGGTTATGTAGATATTGCACTCGTTTTACTTTGGATATAGTTACTTTTGTACCTGTTTCCTCCAGCATCTTCACAAGGTCCTTTCCTGTTGCTCTGGGATTGACTTGCACTTTTTGCAGCAAAGCACGTTCATCTATAGGAGACAGAACGGGTCTCCTTCCTAAGCGGTATGACAGCTGCGTGGTCCCAGGGTGTTTATACTTGCATACTATTGCTTGTACAGATTAACATGGTAACTACAGGCGTTTGGAAAATGAATCATCAATCAAGGATGACCCAGACTTGTGGATGTCTATATAACATTTTCTGAGGTCTTGGCTGATTTCTTTTGATTTTCCATGATGTCAAGCAAAGAGGCACTGAGTTTGAAGGTAGGCCTTGAAATACATCCACAGGTACACCTCCAATTGACTCAAATGATGTCAATTAGCCTGTCAGAAGCTTCTAAAGCTATGACATAATTTTCTGGAATTTTCCAAGCTGTTTAAGTTAAAGGCACAGTCAACTTAGTGTACGTAAACTTCTGACCCACTGGAATTGCTATCTCTCTGTAAACAATTGTTGGAAAAATTACTTGTGTCATGCACAAAGTAGATGTCCTAACCGACTTGCCAAAACTATAGTTTGTTAACAAGAAATATGTGGAATGGTTGAAAAAGAGTTTTAATGACTCCAACCAAAGTGTATGTAAACTTCCGACTTCAACTGTAGATGTGTGGACTGCAGTAAGGGTCCTGGATGAACAGCTGTCTTGTTTACTAAGTGAACTAATAGAGGAGGCAGTGGCATGGTGCATATATTCATAGAACCACAGTGACGTGTCTCAATGTGTTCATATTGGGGTGTGGACATCAATGTCCTGTTTGGACACTGACAAGTAGAGGGCGGATGAAAAGTGATTTAATATAATTACTCTTCTTACAATTCTGAAATACATATGATTAAACACAACACAATATACACCTAAATCAAAGTATTTGTAAAATGTTAGCTTTTTCCACACACAGTATTTACAACCACTCAAGGCCAGAAAACGACTTTACATGATACTGTACATATTTCGCCATTTTATCAAGGCTTTACACATGTTTCATTACTAGCACATGCCAGTTTCAAAAATACCCGTATGAATTAAAATTCTACAAATTAAAGTGATGAATTGGACTAGTGCAATCGAATTGTGTTATTTACATAAATCACATGATTTTCATTGCACCGATTTCTATTGTGACCTCATGTTCCCATATCTCAAGTGAGGGTTTTTCCTGTTTCTTTACGTAGGTCCTCATATTCCGTGGAGACAGACTGGGGTAACACAGGAGGTACAGTGTGAGGAGAGGACATGGAGATGACACTGCAGAAAGACATACATCTCCCTGTTTTCCCTGCTCTACAGCAGGTCCAACTGGACATTGTGTGTAGGAAATAGAGGAAAACAATCACATATTATCATTACATATAATTTGGGGGATGGAAAGCAAAAATTAACTTTATTTTAAAATCACTGTTATGTGAAGACGTGATAGTAACTGAATTGGAGAGCAATAGGTTTGTTTTAGAGACCTATAATGTAAATTATTATATAAATTCATTATATGTCATTATTTAAAATGTGGATTTCAATGCAGTGTAACAAACACTTGTCAACAGTCACACATTCTGTCGGTCTCTTGCTACTCTCTCTAAAGGAGGAGCTTGTCCCAAACTTGACCACAGCTGTATGCAAAACCTCTCAGCTCTGCCCTCTCAACTGGGGCCCTACCCAATCAGCGGGTGCGGGTCCATGTGTGTGTGTGTGTATTATTCACAATAGCTTAGAAACAAACATAACTCCCAACCATGTATTCACCTATGTTATTTGTATTTTTTAAACAACCCTGAAAAACACACATATGCCAAGGAAATGTGTACTAAAATGTATGGTTTCAGATAACTTTTCATAAAAGCAACTTGAAGAACACAACCTTCCCCATATTTCTGATGTGTGTGCTAACGCCTCTAGTGCCTTGCCACTCCTCATCGCAACATATAATCAAGTGAACATTCGTCAGGCTTTGTCATCTGTCTATACCCGCTTCTTACTCACAGGCTGAATGTTGATGTTTTGGACATAATGGGCACACACACTGAGAGAGAGAGAGACGTGCTGGAGGCTAAGATATGCATGGCTGTTATTTACTTCAGGAGAGGAGTAGGAGAGCCTGAAAACTTCTCTACTGATCTCATCTCTACATCAGCAGGAGGCCAACAAACAGAGGGAGGCTGCAAATTCAGTTTGCCTGCAAACACAACAAACACACGGTCACAAACACACTGATACAGTAACACATAGCACACACATACACTGATTGGGCTGACAGTGAAATATAGAGAAAATGCATGGCATCAAAAAACATTTCAATGTTTTCAGTCGTTTTCTATTTCTCTAAGGTGGGGTGCATTGTGCTTTGAAAACCACATAACTACCCATGAATGGCATGTGAAGGAAAACAACAGGGTATGTGTGTGTGTATCAATTATTATTATAGCAAACTAAAACTAATCATGAAAAAAATATTTTGTAAACTGATTGGAAAAATAAATCTGCTTGAAAAACTACAAAAAATATACTGAAACTATTATTTTGGACTCCCTCTACAATAACTACAATAAAATAACAACCATCATAAATTACGTTTAGTTTGAGTTTTTCTAAACTTTGGGCAAAAATAAAAAACAATTCAAGCTTCTGAATCTGTCAGGTAAATGCTGCCAGGTAATGTTTCAAATAGGCCTAGCTTGTGCATAGCTTGTGCATCAGTATCACAAGCTATCTAGTCTGTCTAGACAGATGTGTTGACTCCCACACTGTACCAATCAATATTCCAGCATACACATCTGTACAAGTACCTGTATCAGTTGGAACAGAGAGAAGGAGCCGGAACAGGGAAGAATGTCACTGCCTTATCCGGTGACGTCACCGCCTATCCACTTGTGGTAGCTAGTTAGCGATATGGAGAACGCAGAGGGTTTTTTTAATGAGCGCATTTCGCAAGTGGCTAGTTTGCATCCTCTACCTTCACTGAAACCACAGCAAAGGTTTTCCCTGCACATTTAGGTTTTGAATCATTCTGAGATGTGTGCCTCAATGACTGTATATGAATGAACATATGACATACCACCTACTGGGGAGCCAAGCCCAACCACTCAGAATGACCCCCCCCCCCCCCCCCCCCACCACAAAAAAAATATGTCATATATAATTTATTTTTGTACTTATCTTTTTATGCTCTCTACTTGTCAGTATTCCAAACAGGACATTATTAGTCTTTTTACCTAAACAGACAAACACCATCAGATTTAATTCATAGCAAGCAGTGCCATGAAGCAGTTACTCAGATTTTATTAAATATAACAGAACTAATGATCTATATAAACCCTGGATTGCTGATGCTATGTATTGGCCTTTGAGAGGCTTTAAAGCCACTGGTCGGCCATATTGGCATTCCCCTGCAGGAGCAGTCCATCACAGGAATTTATGGAATTCTACAGTATTTCAAATAAATGTTTCAAGGACAAAATGACATGTATTTAAGTATTTTTTTTGTTGTTGTAGTGGGGACAGTAACATTAGTCATCTCAAAAAATTATACTTTAAGGAAACTTAAAGTTTACATGTTATGTGTTAACTCACAATATAATTTCAAAGTACGCATTAAGGTGTTTAATAAATGTGTCAAAATCGAATGTAGACATTAATAAATGCGTTTCTATAGCTTCACAATGGTGGGGGAGTGTCAAGATGGAGGCACGGTGGCTTCAACACAGCGCCCCCATCAGTCATCTATTGTATATATAAATCATTGAACAGAACATGACCTAGAATGACATTCACTCTCACGGGATAGGTTGCCAAAAATAACTAACTGAAAGCCACACCCCCAATAAGCCATGAATTTGAATGCATTGAGGCATGTCACTGTGCTTCTATGGCTATATGCACCATGCCACTGGTGATTTCATTAGTTCATTTAGCGAATAAAACAGCTCATCATCCAGTGCCTTTATCACAGTCAACACACCTACTGTATATTTGAGCTTTAAGTAGCATTAAACATTCTACAAAAAGTATAGAATAGCATACGATGAACTATAGAGCACATTCTTCTCTGGGCCCCATGGCAAAATGTGTAGAATTGCAGGAAGTTAGCTATCCAAGACTGCAGGAAGTTAGCTGTCCAAGACTGCAGGAAGTTAGCTGTCCAAGACTGCAGAAAGTTAGCTGTCCAAGACTGCAGGAAGTTAGCTGTCCAAGACTGCAGGAAGTTAGCTGTCCAAGACTGCAGGAAGTTAGCTGTCCAAGACTGCAGGAAGTTAGCTGTCCAAGACTGCGGGAAGTTAGCTGTCCAAGACTGCAGGAAGTTAGCTGTCCAAGACTGCAGGAAGTTAGCTGTCTAAGACTGCAGGAAGTTAGCTGTCCAATACAAATGTTTTTATAAAACTAAAACTTAATAAAAGAGGTGTAAATCAAGTTGGAAAACTAACTGAAAGTAAACTAATACAAAATAAAAATAATATCAAAACATTCTGGATGAGAGCTAGACTTTGAAGGGAGGTTAAAGTTGTGCTTGTGTTTTTCTCTGAATGGCTGAATGACCACTGGATTACAGAAATCCATAACCCAGACAAAATTAAGTCTAGCTACAGGAATGTCAATTGTTTGCCTATTTTGCTTTGAAATTTGAAATGCATCTCATGCTTTTATAGATCTGCATGATGATCCACTACTGTGTGTGTGTGTGTGTGTGTGTGTGTGTGTGTGTGTGTGTGTGTGTGTGTGTGTGTGTGTGTGTGTGTGTGTGTGTGTGTGTGTGTGTGTGTGTGTGTGTGTGTGAGTGAGTGAGTGAGTGAGTGAGTGAGTGAGTGAGTGAGTGAGTGAGTGAGTGAATGGGGTTCACTCACAGCTCAGCCCACCACTGGAGTGCATGGTTTGACCAAGTGTTTGTTATTTTGCCAATTACCATTTCAACTATTTCTCAGTGAGGATGGAGAGAGTTAGTGAGGCCGGGCCCCTTGCATTCAAATCACCGGCTGGCTGCATGATCTTGAAGGACAGTTTACTAGGCCCCTTGGATTGTTCATTGAACAATGGATTATTTTGTAAAGGTGTTTCTCTTTCGATCCGTGGACAATATTAGAGGGCCCTTCTGGCCTGCACTTTAGTAATGTTTGCAAAATTATACCTCTCTATATATGCCTCTCCAAACAAGTTCAGAGTCTTGTGCAGGTTTAAGGTTAAAATAAAAATGATGAAACGGTGTGTTAATTGTATAACGCTGCTTTGGTGGTAGAATAAGCGCACCGTAACAGACCCTTATGACAAAAAAATGTGTGTTGTCGATTTATTAGGGATTTGACCGTGCATTTGTCATGTATTTTTCGATTACATTTACAATGACTCAGCTTACATTTACAATGACAAAACGATCCCATTGTTTACGTACTGCAAATCAAATCCAAAGTAAATGTCTACACGTGCAGAAAGACGAACTCAACTAAGTGAACACACATAAATAATCAACATGCACAAGTATTTCTGATTGTCATATGAATGAATATGTGTTGGAATAGGACGTTGGACTTGCTCTCTCTGTATAGGCCTGTATATATGTTGACTATGAGGGACTATAGGCTGCGTGTAACGAGCTTTTCTGCGGTGTCCAGAACACCAGGGAGTAACGATGACCTCTCCCTCCCCTGGTTGAAAAGGCCCATAAGCAGGGACCCAGCTGTGCCTATCCGGTCCTTCAACAGAGTGTCGGAAATTGGTATGATTTCCATGGAAAGTAGGCCTTTCACCCGGGGACCCAAAGACTTCCATGATAACTTCAACATAGCGTCCACATTTCGTTTATGGTTTTCTTTTAATCAATATGTAGGCCGATAGAGCTAAATGTCACTGAACATTTGGAGTATATAATAATCAACGCAAATGTTTATAGGCGATTGTAATGAATGCGTGTTGCGTCTGTTATTGTAATGCCTATTATTAGTATCCTCATATTTGTCGTTAACATCATTTATGTTTTACCAAAATTGTTTTCACAGCTTTGTTTATCGTGTGATAGACCTAGGCGTTGCCATAGCCTACTTTTAAACGAGCAGTGCGGCTGCTCATTAGAGAAAAGTGCTGCAGAATTATCCCCAATTAACAAGCTTGTGAAGGCCTATTTAGGAATATTCAAAGTTGTACAGTCAAATGATTTCCCGCATTGTTTTGATGTCATGAAATAGACTCTCAAAGATCAGGTTTCGTGTATAAAGTATGTTGTGCTAATGTAGACTCATTCTTCACGTGGAGCGCAGCAGGTGTATATCAGAGAAGACTTCGAATGGCATTATATACTGTTAACGTTACTGTGTCCTGAGAGAGACACATGGGAAAGAAATGGCGACCATGCTTTTGGACCTGTGTCTTCCTCTCACGTTGTCAATGAGCGAGCAGCAATAGACTCCAACTTTAAACATTACCTACTGCATTTTGAAGTTGCCCCAGGCATATTATTCCAATTGATACAGTGTCTTTAAGTGATATCTTATCAGTGGTTAGTCAATAGATGTTTTACTTTTGTGTTTATTTCAAAATGAATCTCAGTTTAATGAATCTATATATAGACGTATATGTATTTATTTACGCTGTAATGCTAAATCCAGGTCTGCTGAACTGATAAACCCCTTTGTCGTGTTTGTAACCTCAAATACACAACTAAACAATAAAGACTGGGAGTTGGAGTTCATAAAATAAAGTTTGATGCTGGCTGTAGGCCTAATCCATGTTCGTGAACATTACTATATGTATCAGTACGCGCGCACCTTTAGCTGCGACATGAGAGTCGACATCCACAGTGGATAAAGTAGATCTGACAGTATACAGACAATACACATTTGATACCGGCAAACAGCTCAACCACAAAACAGGCTTTGCCTAAAACACACACACCTACCAGCCACCCACTCATTCGGTAGTAGTCTACTCTGCGCATCTTCGTACTGCCTACAACCAAATAAAGGTTAAACGAGCGAGAGAGAGGATACCCAAAGGATATGGACTATACAAATTATTTTATATTGTCACCCTAAATCTTAAATTTAAGGGATACATACTTAAAAATAATTCAACATGTCATAATATCTCAAACACAGGCGAACACTTTCCAAGCGTACTCTCAAAGTGCAGGGACCGCAGCGCGCGCAACTGGGGCCGACTCCCCTCTCTCTTTTGTTGGGGGCTATTGCGGGGGGCTGCATGTTGGGATTGGGGGTGTAATGAGGGGGCTGCGACACCCCGATGGGGTGCATTTGCTATCCAAAGACCGTTAGGCAGAGGCTGAATGAATGAGGACAGAATGTCATTGTAATGCACCGGGACAACTCCCCCTTCATTCAGCCTTTGGATGTGGAGGCCGAGCAACCATGCAGCGAGGAAGAGAGACGAGATAGACAACATTCCCGGCCACATTTGGACGTCTCTCTCTCTATTTTCCCCTCGCCGTGTCCGGAAGACAACAAGTGTTTTTTTTACACTGTCAAAAACAGTGTGCGGTTTTTCTTTCTGGAGGGGATATGGCGATACATCGTCGCTGAACGCAACGAAGACCGTAAAAAAAAGAGCCGTGAAGGATTGTTGGAGGGAAGCTTCGCAGCACGGTTATGTTTAAGAACAGGAGAAGTATCTGTGCCGACTGATTGAAATTCCCGTCTCAGGAGTATTAGTCTTGTTTTTAAAGGACGTTATTATTTTACTCTCTAGCCAATACACATGTTATTGTTTTTATTGTGGATACCGCCTTTTCCCAAGCATTGGTAAAAATGTAGCATTTTAATTAGATTGGAGACGAAATTCTGGCACAAAACTGCAAAAGAACAGTAACAATATTAGTGGACCTGAAATCTCGTTTAGGTTAGGATATGTAGATTCGGTCGTGGTTGAAACAGTAGCCTGAAATAGATCCTTAACAACATACATTTGAACATACAACATTTGCAAATATATAGCCTCGATAATTGATGGTAAAGTGCTTCGCTCTTTGTTCAAGCGAAAGTGGGTGGTAGAAGAGAGAGAGGGATGTGTGTGTGTGTGTGTGTGTGTGTGTGTTGGGGGGGGGAGGGGGGGGGGGGCATTTGAATACACCATGACATTTTCGTCCGTGATAGCTAGCAATCGATATATTCCGGGGATTTTGATTCGGTGCGGTAGGCTATACATTCAAATGTATCATCTTCGGCTTTGTTCAAACGAAATATCATTACCTCACACTAAATTGTGTTATTATGAAATAAGAACATAGCTGTATCCTGCACTCAAAAACGAGTCTATAATATTCATAAGAATTGCCGAATTTGTATCAGTTTGGCTATTATCAAAAGGATACGTGTGCATGGGGACAAATTATTTAGAATTGCATTCAGACATGTGGTTTTCCTATTGGGCCGAAATGTTGACATCTTTGGCTTATATCTTTAGATAGGCCTGTAGGCTACTCTTTGCTAATATATAGACCTACAAACTAGACCTTTAAAGACGCATTCCGGCTATTTTTGAACTTTTTCTGTTGAACAACAATATCCCAAATATAATTAGGGCTACAGTAATGTACACTCACTTAAAGGTAAAACTATACGATTTAAATAGCGTTTTTTTTAGACTACTGAAAACTTCAAGGAGTTGGTCTGATGTGTCCTCGGCCTCCTCTTGCTTGCGGAAAGTTAAGTTTGAGGTGTACACTTTGTTAAGTAAATCAGGTGATAAATTAGGGGAAAATGAGACTGGAGTACTGTGTGTTTAAACAAAAACAACACACAGGCTTATATCAAGGACAGTAAAATTCGTTAGGCCTAATAACTACATTCGTGAATTCGAAGCCTAAAATTAGCCTTTATATTCATACACGGTCCAAACACCAGCGTAGTTTTTCTCCGTATAAACACCAGATGTAGCTAATATTATATCATAGCATTCCTCCTCTTTTAATATCAAAATAATAGACTAGCATAGGGTAACTGGGGGTAATTACCCCCCCTAAGAACAATGCCCAATTGCTGACACAAAAAAAGCTATGTTTGGTCAAATTAAGTACGCTATGTGGATAATGGTCTTGCTTAGGCAAACAAACTATTTTATGAATAGAAATAAGCGGCTACACTTGACACTTTCTTAGTGGCATTTTCCCAAGTACCTGGGTAACTAAAAATAAAATCCAGAATTAAGGCTATAGGCTATAGGCTATAGGCCTGCACTTACTGTAGAAGTAGGGTACCTTAATCACCCCCTCATAATGTCAGGTTTATATTCCCTGTTTAATCTCAAAAGGAGCCATTTTAGTTCAAGGCCAAAGAGAGGCGTGTTACATGTTGGAACACAATGACCATGGTAAATGTGTTATACATAGGGTTGATAGGACAACGTTGTGATTGTTATCTAATGCAGCAGACATAAATAGATTGGGAACACTACAGTAGGCTAGGCCTATGCGTCACCGACGTAATCATTGTGTAGGCAGGCTACGTGTGCTAACGCTGCCGTGCAGAATGTCAGCCGCGTGGTTTCAAGGACATTGTTGCTGATGAGGATTTGGTTAATGGGGGGAGAGAACTTGGGCCCGGGCCATGACGTCATTGTGTGCCGATGTAATCCTTTTGCGCTGAGTCCAATCAGCAGAGGCTCACGATTGTCTGGGATGGGAAGAGAGAGGCGCGCTCTAATCCGCGAGACTGGTGGGGCAGGCATGCATCCAGTGGTTCCGTGCAGTGCCGAGGAACGGTCCAGATTAAAAAAGTAACAGAGAGAGAACGGGTTCCAGTCCTCTACAGGCACCAAAGGAGTGCCCGATTTGCCGGGGAGAGAGGACACCGATGGCACGCGCTGGGTTCGAACCTCTTTTTTCAATGGAGAAGAAAATACATGATGTATTTTTAGAGACGTGAAGAAAACTGCTTTCTTGAATTGCGAGATGGCCAAATAGGGAAAGCTTTGTAACGCATGCGGCCAAAATGCTTAAAGATTCATATTTGTATGTAATCATACTATAATGTATATATATATATATATATATATAGCCTGTCAACAGAATGAGAGGGAAGAGCCATCCAGCGTTTCAGCGGAGTGCGTTTGTAACGGACAAGTGGAGGAAGTGCATCTCAGCTATGCTTCGAGCGCATTCCTATTTCCATCACCGCACAATGGGATGTACATCAGTTGAAACAAATAGCGTCTTTGTGATACACAATCTAATAGCATTTGTCTATGAGGACAAGCCATAGGCGGCTTTTGTTTTTGTCGTTTTTTGATGTACAGAGAGATGTCGTTTTGAACATGGACAGCCAACAACAGATGCGTAAAGGCGAACAGCTGCTAAAAAATCTAGAGCAGAAATGTCACTGAGCTATTAAGCTTTATGACAGATGGATAGCATTATCCAGTCTGCAGTGGCGTATGGAGTCGGTGTTGCGCTGTTGCCTTTGTTAGTGTGTGCATATAAATGCTATAGTGGAATGTGATGGTGCGTTTCAACGAAGAACATGGATACGACTGAAGTCGTGTAGGATTTCAATCACAGTGGTCGGGGCAGTGAGTTGGTTAAGGATTGTTTGTTTGTTTGTCTCTGTCTGTCTGTCTGTCTGTCTGTCTGTCTGTCTGTCTGTCTGTCTGTCTGTGCGTGCGTGCGTGCGTGCGTGTGTGCTCGTGCATATAGTGTTTGGCGTGCTATGATCCAAGTCCAAGTTTTGCATGTCCTCCTTGCTTCTTTCAGTGCCAGGAAGTTGGGTGTAGGTTCGGGTTTCGACATTGCAGTTTACGTATCCACGGAGGGTGACCAGTTTTCGTATCTTTGCGGGGTGGTGTCGTCATGAAGGGTTATCACTCTGCGTGTTCACGGCGGACCTTGATTTAATGTCCATACAATTAAGGCACGCGGTGAATGCCAAGAGAGGAATCTACACAGCATCGAGTTCACTGATATATGCATTCACTCAATCTGCATTACGCGTTGACGACACTAAACTTTCCATATTCATAATGTAAGCATTGACATCATCTTTGAGCGTTGAGATTACAGGTGTTTGTGTGCGTGTTCACTCTTGAGTGCATGCGCAATGCGTAAAGTGGGTGGTGTTTGTGGCTTCTGGCTCTTAGCAAATTCATAGATTTTACATCTACATCCAAACCAGACCTGCGTTTAGTTTATTACCTGACTGAATACAAAACCAGACCTGCGTTCAGTTTATTACCTGACTGAATACAAAACCAGACCTGCGTTTAGTTTGTTACCTGACTGAATACAAAACCAGACCTATTAAATCTCAACTCCATTTAAATAATGTGTTGGTACATTTCAATGAGCGTATAATAATGTCTGCGGACGCAGGTCTGTTTCTTGGCTAAAACTACAAGGCCCCGCAGTGATGAAGCATTGATGGAACTGCAACCCTAAGCCTTCATGAGGCGTTGGCGTTTCTTTACTTTTATATTTTTACATTCTTGTCACTGTCCCAAAATATTACAATACGCAACAGATTCAACATATTTTTAACACACAATGAAATAGCCAAACTGACAACGAAGTGAATTAAAACAACACATTGTTTTCGACTCCCCGGGGCCTTTGTGGTTAGGCTACCGCCATAACGCCTTGTCATGAGCGTTCCCGAGTCAATGCCACCTATAGGAACCATATTGACAAGGAATATCACTGGAGGGAGCTATAGGCTTGATTGTATAAATGCTATGTAGCCTAGGCCAACTCAAATACGGACTATTCAAAAATGACTCCGACCTTAAGTTTTTCTATAAAACAATTGCTTAGCAGCAACAAAACAACAACAAATAGACATACATACAATGTAGACCTATTATATAATTGCAGCAGGCCTCCGAATCACCAATAATAACTTTACTGGACCCAATATCATATAGGCATGTTTGATAGAGAAGACAGTTCCGAGGATATGGACACTTTAGATATTCTGAATGATTGAGAGTGTTATCAAGATCGCTCAGGTAAGTAGTTGGTTGTATCAATAGTGAAATATATATTCTGATTAAAATGTCCGAATATGTTTTACAAGGTCACGTTGTTCTAATTATTTTCTACGTTAGGTCCATATGTAGCCTACACGTGGAATGTTTGTTCGATATAAGCAATAAATGAGTGCAATGGGCTATTATTTAATTGTCTGTGTGATTTTGTTACAACTTAGGAAAGGGGGAAGGTTTCAGTTAAATAATGATGTAAAATAGGAATACCGGTATAAAGTGCGTATGTGACAACATTTCGAGCAACACAAGACATTAGGCCTATCAAGATCACGTAGTAGGAATGTCTAACGAATTGAGATTTCCTCAGTAGGCTGGTCTATCGATAGTGTATCAGGACCATGGAAAGCTCCCGCCAGGTTGCGTGGATGAATTTAGCAATAGAACGTTTACCATAGGTCTAGCCTAGGACTAACATGATAAAAGGGCTGATAGCCTACTTAGTCCCTTCGCTGTCCAGGGAGCAGACAGGCCGACGACTCCTCTCAATCTCACTGTTCTGGGCGGTCTTCTCAACTCGTCCCACCCAATGGCGGATCTGTAAAGCAGGAGAAGCCTTGTTTAGATTAATTCACGTAGGCATAGACCTGTGTCTATATCATGCTGATGTTAGGCTACAATTCATTGTGCCTCTTGAACCAGCAACTAAATAAACGTACATCACGTGAATACAGTGTTGATTTTAGCATTTACATCTTGGTGTGGCAACCCCGAAAAAATTTGGGATGCATGCCAGCAAAGCCACTTCACAACACTAAACAATACATTAATTGCACTATAACGGTAACAAACGGTTCCCACAAACTGTTAGGGCCTACATAAATCTGCAGAGTCCCAACAGCAGTCACAACACCTTACCACTGCTACACCTGTCTATTAAGCAGAGCCTTGTCTGGCAGCGAAACAGTTCATTAATTTACTACCTTTTAAAAAAACATAGCTGATATGGCTGACTTGTTTAAACGAATGTGGTTTCTACTGACAATTGAGATGTACAAACTATGGCATAAGGGGACGACAAGCGGATAAGAGGCAAACCGTAATTTAGATTAACACATCCATGAGCAAACTAGGTCTGATGTAGTCAATATAACTATTTGTTCAGCACTTTTGAAATGTACAGTGACATAATTCAGAACATGGGCTGTTCTTACAGTATTCTCCCTGTACACCAAGTCATAACAGTAGGATAAATATAAGCATATAAGCAGACATTGAAAGCTATTACAATATTAGATTATTACATTTCTCTCAAACAGACTATATGCTACAAGTCCACCATCAACTCAGAACAGTAGGTGAAATGAAGAGGTAAAAATTAACCAAATGTTTAAGGTGAGGCACATGGGCAACTAACAGCTTACTACACAACATACACTTAGTATTACTTTCTTTGCTACAGTGTGCATATCTCCCTGGCATATTACATCATTTATGCAGCAGCATACAATACATTTTTTGGACTCACCTTGTTGTGCTGTGCTCACTTGAACAGCAAGGTGGCGAGGCGGTCCTTCATGGGCAAATTTTGTCATCCAAATTTATCATCAAAGTCTGGCATTCTCTGGATTTATGGTGCTTTCAAGACAACTGGGAAGTTTAAAAAAAGTTGAATCATGATGAGGTCAGTGATCTTCAAATCGTAGCTCTAGAAAGAGGCTCGAGTTCCCGATTTACAATTCTGAATTGGATGAAAGTTCAAAACATATTTTCCCAGTAGTAGCTCTTTTTCCTGAGTTCCCAGTTGTCTTGAACTCACTAAAGCCAGATTTTGCAGTAATGAGTTACCAGTTGTTTTGAGCGCAGCATAAAACATGTGTAATTGACAGCATGTTTATAATTTTAAACTAGGAAAATATAACCTTAATCTTAGACTTGGGAACACACAGACACTCCACTGAATAGCAGGCTAATGATTGCTTTGCAATGCACTGATTCCTTCCAAACCACTCATTGTTGAATTTGCGATTTCCAACTTGTTGTGTAATGTTTATGTCCAATGGCCGATGAGCACCGATACGTTTTATCTATAATTTCTCTTCATATGACAAGGATTAAAAATAATTTGCCAGTAGATTGTCGACTTGATTCAAGATGACGTCTGCTAGCTAAGATGTTGAAAGTGTGACGTTGACGTGATCAGTCCAATCTAAGCTAGTGTACGTATAACTTGATTTGACATAATTTATATGTGGCCAATGACCTTGAGCCTTCTTGGATGTGCACTTCTAATGTAGCTCTATGGCAGCACCCAAGGGGCTAGAATTTAATTTTAGAGCTCTACGCTTGGCGGTGACGTAGTGTCCCCATGAGTGACAGAATACTGAACCAATCACGGCGCAACGCTCCATGTTTTCTGCGGGCTTGCCCCACCACCACCGAAATCACTTAGCTAGGCTGAAACACCTACATTTTGGGGCTGCATTACTAAAGAAAACCAAAAAGAGAAAATATTTGTATGCGGCTTTATTAACTCAATTATATATATATTTTTTTACACTGTTGACAAACTGATATGTGACACGTATTAATGCCAAAATAACAGACAAAACAGGCATACCCCACCCCAAAAAATGTTAACATTTTTTTTGCCCTGAATGACAGGTCGCCACTGCGTGGATATACTTTCATCATTCAATAAAATTTACGTGGGCTTGACCTGAGCTGTTTCCTGACTTATTTTATAGGTCTGCTGATCTATTCAAAATAGCACATTAGTGTCCGTGGAAATGTAGGCCTACTGTCCCGAACAAGGGAGTTACTTACCTTCACATGTTCTGCATCAGGTTTGGGGTTCAATTTCATTTCCAGTAAATACACTTTAATTCCAATTCCATCTCCAACTCAATGCTTTTCAATGAGGAACATTTGAAATGGAACTGACCCTGGCTCTGCATACATTTTCTCATTCTAGTCTTGTCAAATTGTCTTCATATGGTTCTGCATCAGAATGTTATGAAGTAGACACCCAGATCCTGGCATAGTTGTCCAACAAGAAAAGAACATGACTCAATATACTGGAAATTCTTGCCTGAAATGAAAATGCAATTCCAGGATGCCACTTAGGTCATTATAATGGCCAGTTCAAATCCATCACCCAGTTGATTTCAGTTCAATACAACACAGCTCTTGGAGACAGGCCCTTTCTGTAAAAAAACATTCACGGTCATGTTTTAAATAACAACATCTCTCTAAAAAATGGTCAACAGTAATGAGATGAAAACAAAGTGCTTGATGCTAAATAGTTTATTAAGGCTTGATTTCTTCTAATGGAAAAAATTAAATAAACCAAGATTGGGTTTTAAAAACCTTACAGGTTATTCCCACTGATATAGCTATAGTGGTTTACTTGTAAGTCTATACGATGATAATTCCTTTTAATATTTGTTATTTAATTTCATTATTCTGTAGTTGATTTATTTTAAAACCACAAACATGGCCCTCATACATCAAATAATATGACACGTGCATGTAAGTCCTAAACTAAACTATAGGCATCACAACCATTCCATGCTTCTTAACCAAAAGAAAGACAACAGTGATGCGTGTCTATAGGGTAAACTATAGGCATCACAACCATTCCATGCTTCTTAACCAAAAGAAAGACAACAGTGATGCATGTCTATAGGGTAAAGTATAGGCATCACAACCATTCCATGCTTCTTGACCAAAAGAAAGACAACAGTTATGCGTGTCTATAGGGTAAACTATAGGTATCACAACCATTCCATGTTTCTTGACCAAAATAAAGACAACAGTGATGCATGTGTATAGGGTAAAGTATAGGCATCACAACCATTCCATGCTTCTTAACCAAAAGAAAGACAACAGTGATGCGTGTCTATAGGGTAAACTATAGGCATCACAACCATTCCATGCTTCTTAACCAAAAGAAAGACAACAGTGATGCGTGTCTATAGGGTAAAGTATAGGCATCACAACCATTCCATGCTTCTTGACCAAAAGAAAGACAACAGTGATGCATGTCTATAGGGTAAAGTATAGGCATCACAACCATTCCATGCTTCTTGACCAAAAGAAAGACAACAGTGATGCGTGTGTATAGGGTAAACTATAGGTATCACAACCATTCCATGCTTCTTAACCAAAATAAAGACAACAGTGATGCATGTGTATAGGGTAAAGTATAGGCATCACAACCATTCCATGCTTCTTAACCAAAAGAAAGACAACAGTGATGCGTGTCTATAGGGTAAACTATAGGCATCACAACCATTCCATGCTTCTTAACCAAAAGAAAGACAACAGTGATGCGTGTCTATAGGGTAAAGTATAGGCATCACAACCATTCCATGCTTCTTGACCAAAAGAAAGACAACAGTGATGCGTGTCTATAGGGTAAAGTAGCTTTCTCCACTCGTCTTCTTTCCTTTATCTATACTGGTGCGAAAGAGGACTGATGAAAGAAACACCACGTAAGGCATCCACCCATATGGCTTTAACACTGTGTTTTCACATTATTGCAGATCAAGAAGAAGAAGGAAGTCACTTTAGACGGGAAGAATCTCAATTGCATACTTCTAGCGTCCCCTCTCATCATCTCCTTCTCAAAACCGGTTGGACAAGAAAGCCATAGGTCCCGCCCCTCTGACCTTCTCCAATGGGTTTTGAGGAGGCAAAAAGAGGACGAGTATGCAATTGAGATTCTCCCTAAATTGAGATGCACCCAGGGTGTCCCCTGTATAAGGTCATGTCTCCAGTCATACGAGGACTATACACGACACTGGCCAGGTAGAGGGGCAGCTACACTACAGAGTACAGACAAATCCAACAGAAGGGACTGTGGTGACACAATCGAGCACCACACATCCAGCAAGTCTGGAACTGATCCACGCACAAGTTACACAACTTCATGAACTCAAGAGATGAGTTCATGCTCATGTACAGTGAGTGGCAGCATTCACATCCATGTCATTACTTTCATTAGCACTCTGTCCTGTCCAAGTGTTCTACACGTGCTTCTACACCTGCATTGCTTGCTGTTTGGGGTTTTAGGCTGGGTCTCTGTACAGCACCTTGAGATAGCTGATGTACGAAGGGCTATATAAATACATTTGATTTGATTTGATTTGTTCACAGACACATGGCATAAAATGACAGAAAACATTAAAAAGCAGTAAGCACTACTCAAAGGATTGTATGGTATTTAAAGCTGGAATCCGTAGCTCCTTTTGCGATACTAAAACAAATACATTACTTCAAACAATGAACACGGTTTGTTTCCCCTCATACATCAATGCACATCATTGCACCTGCGATAGACCAGAAGAGTACACTCTTCTATGATGATATATATATAACATCAATGTGCTGCTGGATGCTTCGCTCCTCCATTCATAAACAAAACAATAACAAATGCGGCGCTGTTTCACCTAATGCAGATTCCAGCTTTAACCTGTTGACAGCCTGCATGATTACACATTGTAGGCTATTAATTAGAGAGATACTTTCAATGTTCATCCCCCAATCAATCTCTATGGATAGATAACTCCTGATACCAATGACTTACTTTCATATATTATCATTGACTCCATTCTAAAAGCACACACACATTTTCAGCAACAACGAAAAACACAGAAACCATATTTCGTTCTCATGTAAATCAGTTATATTATTTTCAGGTTATACATTGTAGACTTTCTCCATCACTATATGTTCCTAAGTTAAAGCTTGGCATTACAAAGGAAATTATAGATTGCAGAGCTCTACAGTGCAACCATTTCAATCGCATATGCCGCCTAAATATTTTACTGAGCGACCTGGAAATGTTATTTAGGAGCACCAGTGGACTTAGAAAGAAAAACCACCCAGATGATAGCTGTTGCACTGATACTTCACTATACCGCAGCGCCTGGGTGCCATGGAAAACTCACTGAGCGCAGATTCATGACCGTCGTGCTTGCACCATTACAACAAAGAAAACGGCTTGTTATTTCAATCATTTTTTCATTGTGCTCCTAAATCATTTCTTTGTGTGCTCCTACATTTTTCAACTAAAGCACACACGTGATCCTTGTAAAAAGAATCAGCGTAGAGCCCTGGATTTATAGCAAAACCACATTTTGAGAAGCACAAAAAAGTCAAACAAAACAAAGGATTAAGACAAAATGATGGCCAACGGACAATTAACCGAAGTGATTTTCCCCAAAAAGAGTAACAAACAATTCAATCATATGTAGCAGTTACGTCACATAATTAAAAAATAATTTTAAAATGGTGAATGCTACATTTCTCTTAGACTGGCTTGAATACATACGTGAACAGAATCTCCCAATGATGAAACATACAAAACCGTCATTTATCAAAACAAACCAAAGTGTGTGGGGGGGAGGGGGGGGGGGGGGGGGGGTGTATGAGGGATGTAAAATTGTACAATTTTGGATTCAGATGGTGAGAGCTCCGTCATCCTGGAGGACACACATCAGTTACTTACTTCCCAGAGGCCTTTGCACTTCCTCCTGTGAAATGTCCAGAGTCTGTGACTTCACACTATCCTTGATTTTTCCAGCACGGTCAGTTGAAGAGCAGTTCATTTGACATGTCATCAATAACTAGAAAATAACATATTAAGGCTCCAGAAAAGCAGCTTTCTGAACTGAAAATTGCCAAAAAATATATACTTTGTTGATCTTGAATGAAAAATAGATAAACCATTGAAGTCTTATTAATCGCACACAGTTCCAAGTCCGAAAATGTTGCCTTTGGTATCCTCCAACCCTGTAGGCACAGTTAAACCTCTGAAGCATGGCAACACCACCCCCTAATGGACAAACAGGAGCAGGACACGGCAGCTCCTGATTGTACAGAAATATAAAGTGGCAGACATTCTCTTCTCCTTGGTGCTGTCAAACCCTGATTCAATTTGAGCAAGAGAAGGGAGGAAGGGGGCAGGAAAGGTCCAAACCAACCCAGTCTGACGAGAAAGAGTACATGACGGAGAGAACGTAAAAATCAGAACTAAAACAGTGGCTAGGTAGTACATTAAATCAGCTTGTTATCCAAGAGGCACAAGAGGTGGTGGGTGGTACCTGGAGCACAAAGCGCAAGTCTTAACGGTGGTGGCAGAAATTCACCACGATTAAATATAAAAAAAAATGACTTATTTTTTAAAATAAATTCTGAATTCCTCTGTCTTTTAAATCAAAGTCCTGGTGTAAATGTTGATCAAGCCAGGGATAAATGTCTTCTACTGTCTTCTCCTGTTTTGGCACTCCTGTGGGGAGACAAGAGAAGGACATGAATAACATTGAATTAGTATCCATTAAATAACACTCCAATAAATAAATGTAAACCACAACAGTCACCAAAAAGTGATCCCAGTTAAGGGAAGCTGGTACCTGATCCAGTCAAGTTCGGTTCTGGATGGGTGCAGGTGGCTCAAACACCTGACAGCAGGAGTAGAGGGAGAGAAGAAGAGGTGGCAGTATATAAAACAACTTCTTATGGACATCTGTTGAAGGGATACGATAGGCTCTAAACGGATCATGATAGGCATACCATTTCATATTCACCAAGATGACAAACGACAAAACAATGTCAATTAATCAAATGTCTTTTACCTGTTTCAGATGACAGCCTTTGAAACAGGTAAACATCAATCCAACTTTATGAGAGGTTGTTTAGCATCCGGAGTGGATGGACTTAACCAGACCAGTGTATCTAACCCACCTCCTCCTCCTGCCTCTTCTCATAGTGGGAGAAGTCATCGAAGATGGCGGTGGTGTGCTTGATGATCTTCAGCACCTGCTTGGCCTTCTCCAGAGGGACTTCCTGGGTGTCCCGGGAGTTGGTCACCGGCTTGTTGTCGTTGTTCTCAAGGCGGATGTGGCGCAGCTGGCTGTTGGGCACGTCCTTCACAAACAGCCAGTCCACGTCAAACTTACCCTTCCACTTGTCCTGCGCCCACACGCCAGCGCTAGTGCCGTAGTCCACGGGCGAGCGCATCTCTGCCACGCCACAGAAGTGGCCACTGCCGTTGACACTGAACAGCAGGTAGACGGGTCCCTTGAAGTTGAGGCCCCGGAAGGCCCCGTCCAGACGCTTGTTGCCGTGCTCGGTGCTGCACCAGTTGGAGTACTTGATGGAGCAGTGGATGTCGTCCACAGAGAAGCTCTTGATGATGAACACACGGCCGTTCTTCAGGTTCCACTCAAACTCCTTGGGGTTGTAGCTGTGAGCTGCACGCAGCTTCTCCAGCACCGGGTGGTTCTCTGCTCCACCAGGTACCATACTGGCAGGACCGAGGGAGGCACCGTTACCCCGGCAACTACGGCAATCATACTGCCACCATCCATTCCGGCCCCTATCTGCCCGTAGCCGAAATGACAGTTGCTCGGTGCAACCCAGCGGGTCTGGGGTGGTGGGGTTTGGGTGTGGTTCTGGTAGGGTTGAGGGGGCTGGTGGTGCTGGTGCTGTAAGGCCATGGGCTGTATCTGCTCCTGCACCAGGGGCTGGGGAGGGGGCTGCATAGGGTTCTGCTGCATGGGGGCTTGGGCCACTTTATTCACAGGCCCCTCGTTGTCCCAGGTGCCAATGTCCATGTTGTGTTTGATGGGTGGAGGGGGCAGGGCTCCCCCAGGGCTGGACATGCCTGGTTTCATCTTGGCCTTCAGCTGCTGGGGCTTGGCCGGTTTATTGGCAATGGCCGCTCATGAGGTGGGCTTGGGCAGGGGCATACCGATGGGCGTACCCCCGTTCCCCTGCGCCACCGCCGGCGGTCCACCAATCACAGAGCCCACAGCCTTGTCCCCTGACCCCTGGCCTGTGATGCCGATTTTTAGGCCCACCATGCCCTGCTCCAGGCTGTTCATGCGTGGAGCTTTGTTGATGGTGTCGCTGTGGAAGCCTGTCTGGCTGTCAGGCACCAGGGTGCCCCCAGGGAGCTGGGAGGGTAGCTATAGCTACCCCCGTATGAGCTCTGAGTCTGCTGGCCCTGGGAGCCACTGGTGCCTCAGGTGGAGATGGTGGGGTTCTCAGGGAAAAAGTTAAAACGATGGGGGTAAATACTGTGGTGGTCTCCATTGCTCAAGGGTCCGTAGGGGGTGAGGTAAGGAATGGGGGGGGTCTCCGCCGGTGGACCAAGGGGCCTCGGTGAGGGGGTAGGGGAAGCCGATGGAGGGGGCATAGTAGCTGGACAGGAAGGGGTCAGTCATGGACTGGTAGCTGTTGCTCTGTGGAGGTAGAACAATGACATAACTCATCTATGACAGTGATGTAAAAATATGTTTCATGTGTCTTTTGGTGTTTGCTTAACATTATTCAACACTAATAAACAGTTGTTCACAAAACACTCAGCTAGTAAATGGGGAAAAATATAGGTCTGGGAATTGCCAGGGACCTCAAAATACAATATTATGCTTCGGTGCAAGTTCTATATGTATTGCCATTCAACACTGTGATTGTGTTGCGATTTGATGTTCCACACATATTGCTCACTACATGTCTTCTGCATAGAGACAAGAGAGAGCAGGACAAAATGAGTTCTGATCAGTCAGGGAAATAAAAGTGATGAAAACATGTTGGCTCACTATTTAAAAAGATATAGAACAAGTTATAGGATGAAACATCCAGGAGTTGTGGCGCAGGTACAGCTGAATAGAGCCACATTCAATGTAGCCAAATATTATAGGGTCCCCTAGGAAACCCTTGTCTACACTTTGGTTCCTACCCTGTTACAATAAGTCCTCCCTGGCATTTTCATTCATTGTCATGCCAAACAACACTGTGTTCAAAGTGTCCACTATTATATTCTCACTACAGATTTATAATAATCATTATATTTCCATGATTCCAACAGGTCACCCAAGTGTTTTGCTATGAATCACAAGTCAAATTGCAATTACAACATTTGATTAAAAATAAAGCCTAGTATTTTTTCCCATATCGTGGCAGTGTGGAAATTATCTCAAATGAGGGCAGGAAATGCAGAAATTGATGGAAATGCAGGAAATTATTTTAGGTTGAAGTTGAACAGTATAAACCAATCAGAATGGAGAAAGACCCATTTTGAAATCATTTAGAATATATATGTGTTGCCATCCTAGGGTCACACACAAATCATAAAGCAAATGTATAATTGTATTATCCACCTAGAATGTCCACTCCACTGTGAAAACCAACTGTAAAATGTAAGGCTGGAGCTGGGGCGATAAAAAGAAAACTACAGACACCGGTCTTTCTGTTATAGAAGTATTTTGTGTACGTGGTACGTTCCTGTAGATTGTTCTAAAACCCTTATTTGGTCAACAGAAATAGCCTATGCATTACGTTGATCCCTGTTTGCAGTATTTGCATGTCCCGGTTTCGCTGTCAGATGCTGTGTGAGAGCCACTCTCACTCCCTCTCCCGACTGTGCACACGGAGGATGGAGAGATATATTCTGAGAAATGCACAAGCATATGACCATTGCTCAAAAAAGCAATTGCGGGGAGAAAATACAGTTTCCAAAGCAATTACTGTTGTTGTACTTACAGAGAGGAGTGTCACAACTTTCTCTGGGTAATTTCTTTATCTCTTATTATGGAGTTCATGCCACGACTTTACAACCAGAGTAGGCTGTAGTATGGTTTCGATACGCTCTCGCAGCACAGCGAGCCATTTGCAGAGAATAGGCCTACATCAAGTAGCCTACCCCCTAACCCCTAACCCCTACCCCTACCCCCTACCCCCTAACATCTACCCCCTACCCCCTAACCCATAACCCCTACCCCCTACCCCCTAACCCCTACCCCCTAACCACTACCCCCTAACCCCTAACCCATACCCCCTAACCCCTAACCCCTACCCCCTACCCCCTAATCCCCTAATCCCCTAACCGCTAACCCCTACCCCCTAACCCCTTACCTCTAAACCCTACCCCCTAACCCCTAACCCCTACCGCCTAACCCCTAACCCCCTAACCCCTAACCCCTAACCCCTGGTGCTGGAAAGGTTTTGTAGGACATTAGCATACATTTACTGATTGATTAATCAATTAGCCGACATGGCAATATAGCAACAATATCATATTTAGAGTTCCCACTTCCTCAGGTGGTGGATAATATACCGTGCCTTCAGAAAATATCATATTTAGAGTTCCCACTTCCTCAGGTGGTGGACAATATACCGTGCCTTCAGAAAGTATCATATTTAGAGTTCGCACTTCCTCAGGTGGTGGATAACATACCGTGCCTTCAGAAATATCATATTTAGAGTTCCCACTTCCTCAGGTGGTGGACAATATACAGTGCCTACAGAAAGTATCATATTTAGAGTTCCCACTTCCTCAGGTGGTGGACAATATACAGTGCCTTCAGAAAGTATCATATTTAGAGTTCCCACTTCCTCAGGTGGTGGACAATATACAGTGCCTTCAGAAAGTATTCACACCTCGACTTATTCCACTTTGTTACAGCCTTGTTCTAAATGGATTAAATAATAATCTCAACCATATACAGACCCCTTCACTTTGTTACGTTACAGCCTTATTGTCACGTTCTGACCTCTATTTCTGTTGTTTTGTATTTATTTAGTATGGTCAGGGCGTGAGTTGGGTGGGCAGTCTATGTTTGTTTTTCTATGTTTTGGGGCATTTCTATGTTTTCGGCCTAGTATGGTTCTCAATCAGAGGCAGGTGTCATTAGTTGTCTCTGATTGAGAATCATACTTAGGTAGCCTGGGTTTCACTGTGTGTTTGTGGGTGATTGTTCCTGTCACTGTGTTTGTCGTCACAGGATAGGACTGTTTTGCGTTCTCACATTTCTTGTTTTCGTTAGTTTGTTCATGTGTAGTGATTTATTAAAATATGAATAACCACCACGCTGCGCTTTGGTCCGCTTCTCCTCCTCCTACAGACGAACGCCCTTACAGAATCACCCACCGCAACAGGACCAAGCGGCGTGGTAACGGGCAACAGCGGCACAAGGAGGAATGGACTTGGGATGACGTGTTGGACGGCAAGGGTTGCTACACATGGGAGGAGATCCTGGCGGGAAAGGATCGCCTTCCATGGGAACAGGTGGAGGCAGCGAGGAGAGCAGAGGCAGCCGGAGAGAGGAGCCGGCGATATGAGGGAACACGGTTGGCAAGGAAGCCCGGGAGTCAGCCCCAAAAATGTATTGGGGGGGGGGCTAACAGGAAGTATGGCTACGCCAGGTAGGAGACCTGAGCCAACTTCCTGTGGTTACCGGGGGGCTAGAGAGACCGGGCAGGCACCGTGTTATGCTGTGGAGCGCACGGTGTCCCCAGTGCGGGTGCACGGCCCGGTGCGGTACATTCCAGCTCCGCGTATCGGCCGGGCTAGAGTGGGCATCGAGCCAAGTGCCATGAAGCCGGCTCTACGCATTGGTCTCCAGTGCGTCTCCTTGGGCCGGCTTACATGGCACCAGCCTTGCGCACGGTGTCCCCGGTTCGCCTGCATAGCCCAGTGCGGGCTATTCCACCTTGCCGCACTGGCAGGGCGACCGGGACCATTCAACCGGGTAAGGTTGGGCAGGCTCGGTGCTCAAGAGCTCCAGTGCGCCTGCACGGCCCGGTCTATCCGTCACCACCTCCACGCACCAGCCCTCCGGTGGCAGCTCCCCGTACCAGGCTGTCTCTCCGGCCCATCCTTGCAGGGGCTCTCTCCTCTCCAGCGCTGCCGGAGTCTCCCGCCTGTTCGGCGCTACGAGAGCTACTCAGTCCGGCGCTTCCAGAGCCTTCCTCCTCTCCAGCGCCGCCAGTGCCGCTCGTCAGCCCAGCGCCGCCAACGCCGCCCGTCTGCCCAGCGCCGCCAGTGCCGCCCGTCAGTCCGGCGGTTCCAGAGCCTTCCTCCTCTCCAGCGCCGCCAGTGCCGCCCGTCTGCCCAGCGCCGCCAGTGCCGCCCGTCTGCCCAGCGCCGCCAGTGCCGCCCGTCTGCCCAGCGCCGCCAGTGCCGCCCGTCTGCCCAGCGCCGCCAGTGCCGCCCGTCTGCCCAGCGCCGCCAGTGCCGCCCGTCTGCCCAGCGCCGCCAGTGCCGCCCGTCTGCCCAGCGCCGCCAGTGCCGCCCGTCTGCCCAGCGCCGCCAGTGCCGCCCGTCTGCCCAGCGCCGCCAGTGCCGCCCGTCTGCCCAGCGCCGCCAGTGCCGCCCGTCTGCCCAGTGCCGCCCGTCTGCCCAGTGCCGCCCGTCTGCCCAGCGCCGCCAGTGCTGCCCGTCTGCCCAGCGCCGCCAGTGCTGCCCGTCTGCCCAGCGCCGCCAGTGCTGCCCGTCTGCCCAGCGCCGCCAGTGCTGCCCGTCTGCCCAGCGCCGCCAGTGCTGCCCGTCTGCCCAGCGCCGCCAGTGCTGCCCGTCTGCCCAGCGCCGCCAGTGCTGCCCGTCTGCCCAGCGCCGCCAGTGCTGCCCGTCTGCCCAGCGCCGCCAGTGCTGCCCGTCTGCCCAGCGCCGCCAGTGCTGCCCGTCTGCCCAGCGCCGCCAGTGCTGCCCGTCTGCCCAGCGCCGCCCGTCTGCCAGGAGCCGCCAGTGCCGCCCGTCTGCCAGGAGCCGCCAGTGCCGCCCGTCTGCCAGGGGCCGCCAGTGCCGCCCGTCAGCCAGGGGCCGCCAGTGCCGCCAGTCAGCCAGGTGCCGCCAGTCAGCCAGGGGCCGCCAGTGCCGCCAGTCAGCCAGGGGCCGCCAGTGCCGCCAGTCAGCCAGGGGCCGCCAGTGCCGCCAGTCATCCAGGGGCCACCAGTAAGCCAGGGGCCGCCAGTCAGCCAGGGGCCGCCAGTCAGCCAGGGGCCGCCAGTCAGCCAGGGGCCGCCAGTCAGCCAGGGGCCGCCAGTAAGCCAGGGGCCGCCAGTGCCGTCAGTCAGCCAGGGGCCGCCCGAGCAGCTGCCCCTCTGTCCAGAGCAGCTGTCGCCCCTCTGTCCCAAGCTGCTGCCGCCCCTCTGTCCCGAGCAGCTGTCCCTCTGTCCCGAGCAGCTGTCCCTCTGTCCCGAGCAGCTGCCGCCCCTCTGTCCCGAGCAGCTGCCGCCCCTCTGTCCCGAGCTGCTATCGCCCCTCTGTCCCGAGCAGCTGCCCCTCTGTCCCGAGCAGTTGTCCCTCTGTCCCGAGCAGCTGCTTCACCTCTGTCCCGAGCTGCCCCTCTGTCCCGAGCAGCCCCTCTGTCCAGTGGGGTCATTGAGAGGGGTGGCCATGGTGAGTAAGCCAGGGAGGCGGACAATAAGGCGGACTAAGACAATGGTGAAGTGGGGTCCGCGTCCCGCGCCAGAGCCGCCACCACGGACAGACGCCCACCCAGACCCTCCCCTATAGGTCAAGGTTTTGCGGCCGGAGTCCGCACCTTTGGGGGGGGGGGTACTGTCACGTTCTGACCTCTATTTCTGTTGTTTTGTATTTATTTAGTATGGTCAGGGCGTGAGTTGGGTGGGCAGTCTGTTTGTTTTTCTATGTTTTGGGGCATTTCTATGTTTTCGGCCTAGTATGGTTCTCAATCAGAGGCAGGTGTCATTAGTTGTCTCTGAGAATCATACTTAGGTAGCCTGGGTTTCACTGTGTGTTTGTGGGTGATTGTTCCTGTCACTGTGTTTGTCGTCACAGGATAGGACTGTTTTGCGTTCTCACATTTCTTGTTTTCGTTAGTTTGTTCATGTGTAGTGATTTATTAAAATATGAATAACCACCACGCTGCGCTTTGGTCCGCTTCTCCTCCTCCTACAGACGAACGCCCTTACACTTATTCTAAAATGGATTAAATAATAATCTCAACCATATACAGACCCCTTCACTTTGTTACGTTACAGCCTTATTCTAAATGGATTAAATAATAATCTCAACCATATACAGACCCCTTCACTTTGTTACGTTACAGCCTTATTCTAAAATGGATTAAATAATAATCTCCACCATATACAGACCCCTTTACTTTGTTACGTTACAGCCTTATTCTAAAATGGATTAAATAATAATCTCTAAATGGATTAAATAGGCAGGATTGATGATTTTGTTGCTGTGGTAACTAGTGATGACCAGGCATAACACCGATATAGTGTTTTTTCTCAAAGTTGACGTGTCCTACTTATACTAGTACACTCATAACAACCTAATCATTACGAAACCATGATTCGATCATATAACCCATTCACCCAAATTCGACACTGACCTCCATACAAAAACTCATCGCTTGGTGAACAAAATGCCACCAGCTGGAGAAAAGATTTTTGGACCGGTTATCACTCATGTCGCCTCTTCCTCTCTGTTTTTACCTGATAATAAATGCCTCGTCTCCCAGGTCTGAATCAGTCCCTGATTAGAGGGAAATTATTTTTTAAAAGCACTGGATATGGCTTCGAGGGGTAATTTCTAGAAGGGATGCAGCTAAGGTCAAAGTGATATCAAAAGTTGCACGTTCGAATCAGGTGGGGGAGAATTTTTGCATTTTCGTAAATCATTTTCCTAACCATAACCAAATTCTCCTAACCTGCTACGTTAATTCTCCTAACCTGCTGCGTAAGTTTTCCTAACATGCAACGAAAAGTCACTTTTGACATTAGTGGCATCATTAGCGGCGTCAAAATTGCTTTGAGGTCCAGATTTTAATTTGAGAGGCCTAGCCTACGTTAGGGAAATGTGAAACCTTGATTCACAGATTTAAGACCTTATATAAAAGACCAACCCATCACTGAAAACTATTTATACAAATGGAGAGTAACTTAACTCTTACCAACTGCAGATTCAACACAAAACACTGCCGCGCAAATTCAAAGTCATAAAAAGGCTGTGCAGATATTGAATAATAAGAAACTGTAAACATTATTCCGTAAAAGACTGGACAGCATTATCACCTGCGGCCAGTCACGCACCTGGGTTGATTGGCCAGTGAGGTACGGCTCAAAGTCATTGTCGTGGACAGTCTCCTTCGGATGCAGTGAACCATTTTACACTGAAACAACAACACCCAATAGTTAGAATTTTGGACAGAAAGAGTGAGGAAGGATTCCTTTCTCAACAATAACAGGTGAGTTAGGTGAAGGGCATTTTGAAGTGTGCTTAGTGGTCAAGGTAGCCTTTCTTAACACTGTCACTCAGCTCAGACACCAAGGGGATACGCATGTAGGCTACGCCAGCTCCCACGAAATAGGATTTTAGAAGTGCGGTCTTTATTTTGTTACTTATTGGTCGTCTTTGGTGTGCTTATCAATGCACAAGCAACTTTATTTCCCCACTCCGACATACAATGCATGACGTTTAAAATGCATTGTAATTACTAAATGTGTAATATTTTCACATTACAATTTTTCTCCACAAAAACATTTCATTAAATATTTAATCAGTCGTCTTCCTCAAATGAAGTGGATGACTACTCAATCTTTGCTAGAGGGAAGGAATCTGATTTGACTGGTCCCCAACCTGCAGCACAGTCACTTCATTCAGGGGAGTTAGCCTTGAGCTAGTCTGCACTGGAGCAGGATAGTTCTGAAGGATTTGTTGCCATAGAAATTGCTCTAGCTAGAAAGTCAGCCACATTCATATGACTGAATATTTGAGCTGAACTCACTAGACCGAAGTTACCTCGCTAACTCCTCAAACCTGCTTCGTAGGATACCTCTCTGGCCCTTGCTGGGAAACAAGTAGTAACCTGGAAGTGAATCAGGCTGTGACCTCAAGGCCCGTGCTGTGCGTCACTACCTGCCTGTTCTGCCAGCCTCTCAATGTCTAACACGCAATTAGAGGCTAGTCACAACAACATAATCAGTCACTAAATGTGTGTGTGTGTGGGGGATATGTTCTTCATAAATCTCTCCTGTCTAAGTGTCCATGTCAAAGTCAACTCATCCAGAAAGTATTGCATTTTTTTTCACTAATTCAGACCAAACAAATTATGTAGATTAGTTTTTTTTATCCTTTATTTAGCTAACTGACATGCAAAAGGTACAAGACTATCCAAACTACACTATATATAGACATAAGTATGTGTGGTGATGAATCACGCTTCCCCATCTGTCAGTCCAACAGAGGAATCTGGGTTTGGCGGATGCCAGGAGAGCGCTACCTGTCCCAATGAACAGTGCCAACTGTAAAGTTTGGTGGACGAGGAATAATGGTCTGGGGCTGTTTTTCATGGTTCGGGCTAAGCCCTTTATTTCCAGTGAAGGGAAATCTTAATGCCACAGCATACAATGCCATTCTAGATGATTCTGTGCTTCCAACTTTATGGCAACAGTATGGGGAAGGCCTTTTCCTGTTTCAGCATGACAATGCCCCGTGTACAAAGCGAGGTCCATACAGAAATGGTTTGTCTAAATCAGTGTGTAAAAACTTGACTGGCCTGCACAAAGCCCTGCCCTCAATCCTTTCGAACACCTTTGGGATGAATTGGAACGCTGATTGCGAGCCAGGCCTAATCCCACAACATCAGTGCCCGACCTCTTGTGGCTGAATGGAAGCAAGTCCCAGCTGCAATGTTTCAACATCTAGTGGAAAGCCTTCCCAGAAGAGTGAAGGCTGTTATAGCAGCAAAGGGGGGCCCAACTCCATATGAATTACAATGATTTTGGAAGGAAATGTGTGACGAGCAGCTGTCCACATACACAACACAATCAAAAGTATCTCTAGATCGCGCCCTACACTGTCTAGATCAGATACATTTCATGTAGGGGGAAAGCTGTAACTTGGTGCAGTTGACTAAAGATCATCTGTCACCTTATTTTTTATTTAACTAGGCAAGTCAGTTAAGAACAAATTCTTATTTACAATGACGGCCTACCCCGGCCAAACACTAACGACGATGGGCCAATTGTGCACCGCCCTATGGGACTCCCAATCACGGCCGGTTGTGATACAGCCTGGAATCAAACCAGGGTCTGTAGTGATGCCTCTAGCACTGAGATGCAGTGCCTTAGACCGTTGTGCCCCTCATTTAGGCTGTCTTTGTGGGAGAACCCTCTGAGGAAAGTGTTCTATATGGACCCAAAGGGATTCTATATGGACCCAAATGGATTATATATGGACCCAAAGGGATTATATATGGATCCAAAGGAATTATATATGGACACAAAGGGATTCTAAATGGACCCAAAATGATTCTATATGGACCCAAAGGGATTATATATGGACACAAAGGGATTCTATATGGACCCAAAGGGATTATATATGGACACAAAGGGATTATATATGGACACAAAGGGATTCTATATGGACACAAAGGGATTCTATATGGACCCAAAGGGATTCTATATGGACACAAAGGGATTCTATATGGACCCAAAGGGATTATATATGGACCCAAAGGGATTCTAAATGGACCCAAAGGGTTTCTATATGGACTCAAAGGGATTCTATATGGACCCAAAGGGATTCTATATGGACCCAAAAGGATTCTTTAAAGCGTTCCCCCGCAGGAACAGCCGAAGAAGCCTTTTAGGTTCTAGGTATAATCTTTTTTTCTAAGAGTATCTACATGGCAGTTTAATTCAGGACAGAGATAGGCTTTTCAAACAAACAGGCCTATGTGAAATGCAATTATTCTTACCTTTAGATGCATGTCCCTTTGACCTCTGCATCATGCCCGGGGGAAACAAACATACATGTTAGGCTTTCAAAGGGAGCTTCACCAAACATGGACTAGATAACTAAGTAGCCAACTGATATGCTAACTTAACTAGCATTAGCTGACCGGTTAGTTAGCCATCATAAGGCTAACATTAGCTAGTTAAAAGTTGTGGCTGTGTAACACTATGGGAGAATCCCATCTGCTGGTTAGCCTCCCGGCTAAACGCCTACTATGACTAACTAGCTAGCTGTAGTTTACAATCAAGCAACGCAAACGTTGCAAGATGGCTAGCTTCCAAGCTAGATTTGGCTCGTTACACATTTAGCCAACTTCAAATGTTAACCAATGACCCATTTACATGTGACTTTACGAGGTTAGTTAACGTTAAACACCGGATTTCTTAACAAGTTGGCTAGCAAGCTAATGTTCACTAGCAAATAGCTTGTTTTCCCTCAAAAACAATGTATCAACCTATGCAACTTGGCTTGCTTGACAACAAACTCCCTGGCAAAATAAAAGCGTTGGCTAGCTTAACGGTAGACATAAAATAAGTCTGAAACGTAAAGAGCTAGCTAATGTTAGCTAGTTAACGTCAGTCTTGCCTACCTGAGGGTCAAGGCTTGCGGCAGACATAATTCATCAAGTCCCTCGATTCGCACGGAGCCTAGCAGGTCACTATAATGTCTCTGGGCCCCGGTTGTTCTCAGCTCAGTTAACGTTAGCTAAAGTGTTTTTCCGCTGCACGCAGTCAGCTATTCCCAGATCAACTTCCACAGTCTCAGTCCAAAGGTAAACAAGTCCGGATATTATTTCCACATCTCCACAGAGTGTTGTTATTGGATCCGGTACAATACTTGTCCACTGCTGAATCTTTTGCGTCTTTTTTTGTTTTACTCCAGAGATCCCTCCTCAGTTAGCGACGGGCCCTGACCCCTCCTCAGTCAGCAACGGACCCTGACTCCTCCTCAGTCAGCGACGTGCCCTGACCCCTCCTCAGTCAGCGGCGAGCCCTGACCCCTCCTCAGTCAGCGGCGGGCCATGACCCCTCCTCAGTCAGATATGGGCCCTGACTCCTCAGTTAGCGACGGGCCCTGCACCCTCCTCAGTCAGCGGCGGGCCCTGACCCCTCCTCAGTAAGCGACGGGCCCTGAGACCTCCTCAGTCAGCGACGGGCCCTGAGCCCTCCTCAGTCAGCGACGGGCCCTGAGCCCTCCTCAGTCAGCGACGGGCCCTGACCCCTCCTCAGTCAGCGACGGGCCCTGACCCCTCCTCAGTTAGCGACGGGCCCTGACCACTCCTCAGTTAGCGACGGGCCCTGACCCCTCCTCAGTTAGCGACGGGCCCTGACCCCTCCTCAGTTAGCGACGGGCCCTGACCCCTCCTCAGTCAGCGACGGGCCCTGACCACTCCTCAGTTAGCGACGGGACCTGACCCCTCAGTTAGCGCCGGGCCCTGACCCCGCCTCAGTTAGTGACGGGCCTGTCCACTTCCCCCAATATCTGCTCCATCCAGGTTCTAGGCAGCGTGGACCACCGCGGTGGACCACCGCTGCGAGGTTAGAATGGCTGTATGCATTATACCGCCTCCTACGTTGTCATTTACTTCCGACCGGGTTGATGACTTCCGGAGCGAGTTCTGCTATTTTTTTTAATCATTAGCTTACCAGCTATCGTCGATGCATTTCTGACTGAAATAGTTCGCAATTACTACGCATAAATTACATCCCCGCGAAGGAGGTGCTAATGAACATTGTTCAGTTTATTCCAAATGTAACGGTATTGTGAGCTTCTATCGTTTCCCGGTCGGTGTTGAGCTCAGAAAAAAGGTGGTTGGTGACAATACGTTGTGACAACTTTACTGTCACCAAACACACAAAGTACACATTTGTAGTATGTAGTACACATTTCGTTGAAAGTGACTTTGTTGGGGGAAACATTGGCGGGCGACAATACCTAAAAAGAGGTGTTGTTCATACTGTCTTGGTGTGTAACTGGCACATTGAAAAGAGACCTGGTGTTTGGGGAAGAAGACCTCCTGCTCTGACTGGGGGGGGGGGGGGGGGGGGGGGGTGAAGAACAAGGTGCGCTGCCTGTGGACTGTGCCGTGTCTGATGCGGTCCAGACCCATGATTACTGTGCTGTCCCTGAATCCGCAGCCCTGGACATGGCCCTAATGGCAAACCATGAGCACATAAGAGAAATTGAGGAGCTTCGAGCCAAGCTGGAGAAACTGACCACCCAACGTGGTCTACAGCGATTTGCTGGTTCTGACGAGGATATACGTTTTTACACAAGGTACAGTAATGATTTATTATTATGATTTATTTATTATTATTATTGCTTACTATTGTTTATTATTTACTATTAATTATTAGCTTAGAGAAGATGGGCAATAATAGTAATGAGCTTTTTTGGTATTCAAATACTCAGGGTCCATCTTTAGATTTGCAAGCTACACCCACCTGATGGCCTTCTGGCACTTGATTGAGCGGGTAGCAGAGACCAAGTTTATAAGTCACAAGCACCAATCCATCTGAAACAAGTGTTACTCGAAGAAAACCGGTAAGGGACAACTTCATTAAATACTTAAGAGTATATTATTTGATCTTACTGTAAATTGTTAAACATTTACTTTTTGTTATGGACCGAAAATAAGGAATATTGTACTAAAATGGGTTTCTTTACATTCAGACACTGCCATCAATCGACGAGTTCTTGTTTGTGACTCATCCGTCACTGGGTCCGAAGCAGAAGGATTTGGTCCATCAGTTCAGCATCCACCAATCGACAGTGAGCCGGATTATCATCTCTTGGGCCAACTTCCTCTACTGTCTGCTTGGATCAGCACAGGTATGGATCCCCAAGGAAACCATCAAAGCCCACCTCCCACCTGAGTTCAAGGACTATCCAGACACCCAGGTAGTGATCGACTGCACTGAACTCCGCTGCCAGACAACATCTTCACTACTACTGCAGAGGGAGGTGTTTTCTTCACACTGTACCTTTAAGGGCATGTTTAAGGGCATGTTGGGAACGTCACCACATGGAGCTGTCACTGCTGTGTCATGGTTGTGTCCTGGATCTGTGAGTGACAAGGAGATCTTCAAGCAGTCTGGAATTATTTCCTTACTCACCTCTGACATGGCCATTATGGTGGATAAGGGCTTTCTCGTAGATGACATTGTTCCGTGCAAGGTCTACCGGCCAGCCTTTCTGTCAAGACGCGCGCAGGAGGTTAGGGAGACCCAATCCATTGCCAGGCTGAGAGGGCAGGATGTTAGAGAGACCCAATCCATTGCCAGGCTGAGAGGGCAGGTGGCCAGAAGAGGACTGGCCACCCCACATAGCCTGGTTCCTCTCTAGGTTTCTTCCTAGGTTTTGGCCTTTCTAGGGAGTTTTTCCTAGCCACCGTGCTTCTACACCTGCATTGCTTGCTGTTTGGGGTTTTAGGCTGTGTTTCTGTACAGCACTTTGAGATATCAGCTGATATACGAAGGGCTATATAAATAAATTTGATTTGATTTGATTAGGGAGACCCAATCCATTGCCAGGCTGAGAGGGCAGGAGGTTAGGGAGACTCAATCCATTGCCAGGCTGAGAGGGCAGGAGGTTAGGGAGACCCAATCCATTGCCAGGCTGAGAGGGCAGGGGGTTAGGAAGACCCAATCCATTGCCAGGCTGAGAGTGCAGGAGGTTAGGGAGACCCAATCCATTGCCAGGCTGAGAGGGCAGGGGGTTAGGGAGACCCAATCCATTGCCAGGCTGAGAGTGCATGTTGAAAGAATGATCCGCAGAGTAAAGGAGTACAAGCTGTTTGACACAGTCATCCCCCTGACCATCTCAGGCGTGGCGTGCCTGTTGGTTAACGATCAAAACGGACCTTTGGTCAGAGCACGGGACAAGCCAATGTAAATGTACATGTGTTTATTTGCTAGCAGCAAAAATAATAATTTGTTTATCTATGACATGTATCAATCATTTGTGTTGTAGTGAATATCAGTTTGTGTGGAGCTTGTATTGGCTTTAATTAGGCAATGGGTAACAGGGGTGGGGGAAATAAATCAGGTAAACACAGAAGAGCCAGAATGCAAGATTGAATACAATGTTAGAGATGTGTAATTGATTAACTGAACTGTTGAACATTTGCTGAAATACATTTTTTTTAAACAAATCTATTCTACTGTAGTGTTCTTCACAAGAACAGCCTCCCCCTTTTTCCTCCAAACATAATGATGGTCATTATGGCCAAACATTCCTATTTTGTTTAATCAGACCAGAGGACATTTCTCCAGAAAGTACGATCTTTGTCCCCATGTGCAGTTGCAAACCGTAGTCTGGCTTTTTTATGGCGGTTTTGGAGCAGTGGCTTCTTCCTTGGTGAGCGGCCTTTCAGGTTATGTCAATATAGGACTCATTTTACTGTGGATATAGATACTTTTGTACCTGTTTCCTCCAGCATCTTCACAAGGTCCTTTGCTGTTGTTCTGGGATTGACCTGCACGTTTTGCTCCAAAGTACATTCATCTCTAGGAGACAGAACACCTCTCCTTCCTGAGCGGTATGACGGCTGCGTGGTTACCATGGTGTTCATACTTAATATTCTTTGTAGAGATGAACGTGGTACCTTCAGGCGTTTGGATATTGCTCCCAAGGATGAACCAAGGATGAACCAGACTTGTGGAGGTCTACCATTTTTTCTGAGGTCTTGGCTGATTTCTTTGATTTTCCCATGGTGTCAAGCAAAGAGGCACTGAGTTTGAAGGTAGGCCTTGAAATACATCCACAGGTACACCTCCAATTGACTCAAATGATGTCAATTAGCCTAACAGAAGCTTCTAAAGCCATGACATTATTTTCTGGAATTTTCCAAGCTGTTTAAAGGCACAGTCAACTTACTGTATGTAAACTTCTGACCCACTGGAATTGTGATACAGCAAATTATAAATTAAATAATCTGTCTGTAAACAATTATTGGAATAATGACTTGTGTCATGCACAAAGTCGATGTCCTAACCAACTTGCCAAAACTATAGTTTGTGGTTGGAAAAACTAGTTTTATTGACTCCAACCTAAGTTTATGTAAACTTCTGACTTCAACTGTATACAGAATTCTTGCCACCAACAAAATGTTGAATATTTGGGGCATAAAATTATTGAAGCTCTGAAGATTTTGTTGTGAGGATACAGAATCAATAGACCATTTATTTTGCTATTGCCCTCAGGTAGTCTGTTTCTTGTATCGGGTTCAGGAATGGCTGAAAATGCACAGCATTGATCTAAAATTGACACTAGAAATAGTATTGTTAGGAGATCTGGAGAGACCGTGTCAGTCAATTACTAATATACTCTTAGTAAAAGTATTTATCTTCAACTCGCAATCTTTGGATTATATTCGATTAGATAGATTGAAATTGTACGTTAAACATCACAGCATAGTTGAAAGATATATGTTGAGTAGAAATCCAAAGAGAGTGGCAAGCAGAGATAGGTGGGATGGGCTGAGGGTTGGGATATGGAATTGGAAACAAGTGTTGTCCTTGATGTCAGTTGTAGTTTCTTATTACGTTTTTTTTGCATTGTTGTTTGCTGTTTTCTTCTGTCTTTCTCTCTTTAGTTCATTCTATTGGTTGTTGGTGCATTGGGGGGGTTCTTGTGGAGGGGAATGGAATTAATTGTATTTTTTATTTTTCTTCTTGGGGGGACTGTGGGAGGGGTCTCGAATGGTTGAGGGACAGCTATTGGGGAACTGTGGGGGGGATCTTGGAGGGAGATCTGTCAACGTGCCCTTGAGCAGGGCATTGACCCTGGATGAATCTGTGTGTCACTCTGAATGGGAGTCTGTTTGATGACTGGTATGTTGTAGTTGTTGAGCGGCTTCACTGCAAGTATATTCTATGTTTTGGATATTCAATAAAAAAAATAAAAAATAAAATGAGGTGACCAAAGTCTGGGTAGTCCAGAGCATTTCATATGCAGCAGCTATTAAAAGGGTTGAGGGTTTGAATGGTGCTCCTGAAGAGTCCATTGTGGTGGATAGGCCTTCACTGCAGGCTGCAGAGTTTGCCTTTCACCAGCAGGATCCTGACATTTTCTTCTTAAGGCTAGGGGGCAGTATTCGGAAGTTCGGATGACTGACGTGCCCAAAGTAAACTGCCTGTTACTCAGGCCCAGAAGCTAGGATAGGCATATAATTGTTAGGATTGGATAGAAACACTCTAAAGTTTCTACAACTGAACTGAACTTATATGGCAGGCGGATATCCGAGGAGAATCCATCCGTAAATATTTTCAGGCTTGTTTTTTTTTTAAATTACTTAGTAATTGTAGTTTTTCAAGGTGGCTCCCTTTTTGGACTGTAGTCTTGTGGCGCACGTGGATGAGGGCGTGCACTTTGCTATTTATCTCCGGTATTGAACATACTACATTCAGTCTTGAATTGTATCATTTATTTACATATTAGGGTACATGAGGATTGATTAGAAACATTGTTTGACTTGTTTGGACGAAGTTTATTGGTAACTTTTGGGATTCCTTTGTATGCATGTTGAACGAGTGGAACGGGTGGATTACTGAATCAAACGCGCCAACTAAACAGACTTTTTTGAGATATAAAGAAGTTCTTAATCGAACAAAACAAACATTTGTTGTGTAGCTGGGACCCTTGGGATTGCAAAGATCTTCAAAGGTAAGTGATTTATTTTATCGCTATTTCTGACTTTTGTGACGCCTCTGCTGGTTTGGAAAATGTTTTTAATGCTTTTGTATGCGGGGTACTGTCATCAGATAATCGCATGGTATGCTTTCACCATAAAGCCTTTTCGAAATCTGACAACGCGGTTGGATTAACAAGAAGTTAAGCTTTTAAATCAACTTGTATGTTCATGAATGTTTAGTATTAAAATGTTTGTATTTTGAATTTCGCGTTATGCAATTTCACCGGATGTTGTCGAGGTGGGTCACTAACGCCCCACTAGGCTACATTATGAGAGGTGGTGAGTAGATGTGCTTGTTTTGAGATCAAAGTGAGAGCTGCATGTAGCACATTTGTTCATATTATTTGCATATTATTTGCTAGTTAAAATGAGTTATTAGCCCAGTTATAGCTAATTTCTAGCATAATTTGTCTGGTTCTCTGTAATTTTTTATTTATTTTTTTATTTCACCTTTATTTAACCAGGTAGGCAAGTTGAGAACAAGTTCTCATTTACAATTGCGACCTGGCCAAGATAAAGCAAAGCAGTTCGACACATACAACGACACAGAGTTACACATGGAGTAAAACAAACATACAGTCAATAATACAGTATAAACAAGTCTATATACGATGTGAGCAAATGAGGTGAGATAAGGGAGGTAAAGGCAAAAAGGCCATGGTGGCAAAGTAAATACAATATAGTAAGTAAAACACTGGAATGGTAGATTTGCAATGGGAGAATGTGCAAAGTAGAAATAAAAATAATGGGGTGCAAAGGAGCAAAATAAATAAATAAATAAAATACAGTAGGGAAAGAGGTAGTTGTTTGGGCTACATTATAGGTGGGCTATGTACAGGTGCAGTAATCTGTGAGCTGCTCTGACAGTTGGTGCTTAAAGCTAGTGAGGGAGATAAGTGTTTCCAGTTTCAGAGATTTTTGGAGTTCGTTCCAGTCATTGGCAGCAGAGAACTGGAAGGAGAGGCGGCCAAAGAAAGAATTGGTTTTGGGGTGACTAGAGAGATATACCTGCTGGAGCGTGTGCTACAGGTGGGAGATGCAATGGTGACCAGCGAGCTGAGATAAGGGGGGACTTTACCTAGCAGGTTCTTGTAGATGACATGGAGCCAGTGGGTTTGGCCACGAGTATGAAGCGAGGGCCAGCCAACGAGAGCGTACAGGTCGCAATGGTGGGTAGTATATGGGGCTTTGGTGACAAAACGGATTGCACTGTGATAGACTGCATCCAATTTGTTGAGTAGGGTATTGGAGGCTATTTTGTAAATGACATCGCCAAAGTCGAGGATTGGTAGGATGGTCAGTTTTACAAGGGTATGTTTGGCAGCATGAGTGAAGGATGCTTTGTTGCGAAATAGGAAGCCAATTCTAGATTTAACTTTGGATTGGAGATGTTTGATATGGGTCTGGAAGGAGAGTTTACAGTCTAACCAGACACCTAAGTATTTGTAGTTGTCCACGTATTCTAAGTCAGAGCCGTCCAGAGTAGTAATGTTGGACAGGCGGGTAGGTACAGGTAGCGATCGGTTGAAGAGCATGCATTTAGTTTTACTTGTATTTAAGAGCAATTGGAGGCCACGGAAGGAGAGTTGTATGGCATTGAAGCTTGCCTGGAGGGTTGTTAACACAGTGTCCAAATAAGGGCCAGAAGTATACAGAATGGTGTCATCTGTGTAGAGGTGGATCAGAGACTCACCAGCAGCAAGAGCGACCTAATTGATGTATACAGAGAAGAGAGTCGGTCCAAAAATTGAACCCTGTGGCACCCCCATAGAGACTGCCAGAGGTCCGGACAGCAGACCCTCCGATTTGACACACTGAACTCTATCAGAGAAGTAGTTGGTGAACCAGGCGAGGCAATCATTTGAGAAACCAAGGCTGTCGAGTCTGCCGATGCGGATGTGGTGATTGACAGAGTCGAAAGCCTTGGCCAGATCAATGAATACGGCTGCACAGTAATGTTTCTTATCAATAATGGTATGGGAAAAATAAATACTTTTATTTTGTAAAGTGGTTTCTTGCATCAAACAACTTCCTTGATAAACATGTTTTTTTTTTCAAAAGTCTCATGTAATGTAGGCATTGAACACTACACATTGACTACTACTGTGGCTGAATGATAGAACAGCTATTTGCATATTTAAACGTTATGGAATGTTTTTCTCCATTGTTTTTAATGGTAGGCCACTCTGATAGACCTACCTGGCCACTGTTAAAACTGTAACTTAAAGCGATATCAGACCTCAGGTTATGCCCCAGATGCAGACAGTTCAAAGTAACAAAAGCGTATTACAAAAACATGGGGCAGGCATACGACAGGTCAAGGGCAGCCAGAGGTTGTCACGTCCTGACCTTAGTTCCTTTTTTATGTCTCTATTTTGGTTTGGTCAGGGCGTGAGTTGGGGTGGGCATTCTATGTTTTGTTCTAGGTTTTGTACTTCTATGTGTTTGTCCTGATATGGTTCCCAATCAGAGTCAGCTGTCAATTGTTGTCTCTGATTGAGAACCATACTTAGGTAGCCTGTTCCCACCTGTGTTTGTGGGTAGTTGTTTCCTGTTTTGTGTTTTTTCACCTTACAGAACTGTTTCGTGTCGTTCACGAGAGGCCGCCTGTATGTCTCCCCAGCCTGGTGAGCCCTGTGCCTACTCCTAGAACCAAGTCTCCCTCCTGTCCGGAGCTGCCAGAGCCGCGCTTCTGTCCGGAGCTGCCAGAGCCGCCCTTCTTTCCGGAGCTGCCAGAGCCGCCCTCCTGTCCGGAGCTGCCAGAGCCGCCTGTCTGTCCAGAGCTGCCAGAGCCGCCCGTCAGTCCGGAGTTGCCAGAGCCGCCATCAGTGCAGAGCCACCCATCACTCCGGAGCCGCCAGAGTCGCCCTTCACTCCGGAGCCGCCAGAGCCTCCAGCCTGTCCGGCGCCACCAGAGTCTCCTTCCTATTCGGGGCTGCCAGAGTCTCCCTACTATTCGGGGCCCGCTGTTTTTGGCCTGGTATGGTTCCCAATCAGAGGCAGCTGTCAATCAGGGCGTGAGTTGGGGTGGGCATTCTATGTTTTGTTCTAGGTTTTGTACTTCTATGTGTTTGTCCTGGTAAGGTTCCCAATCAGAGTCAGCTGTCAATCGTTCTCTGTTTGAGAACCATACTTAGGTAGCCTGTTGCCACCTGTGTTTGTGGGTAGTTGTTTCCTGTTTCGTGTCGTTCACTCTCTTTGTTGTTTTTTGTCATTCAGTGTTCAGTTTATTTCATTAAATTTACAATGAACACTTACTACGCTGCGTGTTGGTCCAATGATTCCTATTCCGCATCATCAGACGAAGAGGAGATTCGTTACAGAGGTCAGTAATCCAGAGCAGAGTCCGAAAGGTACAGAACAGGAGCAGGCAGAGCTCGGTCATCCATGGCAGTGTCACAAGGTTACAGAGCGGCAGGCAGGCTCAGGGCAGGCAGAATGGTAAAAAACAGAAACACTAGAAAACAGGGACTAGAGAGAGAACAGGAGTAGGGGAAAACATGCTGGTAGGCTTCACGAGACAAGACGAACTGGCAACAGACAGAAAACACAGGTATAAATACATAGGGATAATGGAAGGGGTGGAGACAAGCACAAAGACAGGTGAAACCAATCAGGGTGTGACGAGTGGGTACAGCAGTAAATGTGCGCGAGAAGTTGAACAGAATTTTTGCATTCAAGTTTGTGCTCAGCAGACCTGAAATATGTTCAGAGGTAAATTTTTTTGAGGGAACATTGGACACAGGGCTTCAGTAAAACATGCATTTGCCTAGGCTAGGCATAAATCAACAGGCCAAGGGTTTTATCAGCATAACAGATTTTAATTGGAAATGTAATACGTGGGCCAATGACAAGTCTAATTCCATGGTGAGCCATGCAAACTGTAGAATTTGAGTTAATTGGCTTTAGGCCTAAATCTACAAAAACAAAGATCTGGGGGATGTACCCTAGATCCCCGGCTATAATTCCTGAATGTATTTAAGTACGCCTAGAGGTCAAGGCTTTGTACTGTACACCTTTACCAACTTGAAGAAGGCTCCCTGGTCTTCTGATTATTCCTTGTGCTACGTTACTATCAGTGGCGATTTTAGCATGTCAATCTAAAAAAACAGTGCCCACAAACTGTTAGGGCCGACATAAAGAGTCCCAACAGAAGTCCCAACACTTTACCACTGTTACACCTGGCCATCAGCGGAGCCTTGTCTGGCAGTGAAACAGTTCATTCAGCCTCATTTATTACCTTTTAAAAAAACATAGCTGATATGGCTGACTTGCTTAAACAAATGTGGTTTCTACTGACAATTGAGATGTACAAACTATGGCATAAGGGGACGACAAGCAAATAAGAGGCAATCGGTAATTTCAATTAAGACATTAATGAGCGCGCTATGATGGACGTAGTCAATATAACTATTTGTACAGTACTTTTGAAATGTACAGTGACATAATTCAAAACATGGGCCATTCTTACAGTATTCTCCCTGTACACCAAGTCATAACCGTGGGATAAATAAAGGGGGCATATAAGCAGACAATGAAAGCTCTTACAATATTCGATGATGACATTTCGCTAAAAGAGGCTATAGGCTACATGTGCACCACCAAGTCTGAACAGTAGGCAAAATTTGCAGGGGAAACGGGACCAAATTATTAGGGTGAGGCATATGGGCTACTAACAGCTTACTACACAACATATACTTGGTATTACTTTCTTTGCTACAGTGTACATATCTCCCTGGCATAACATTTATGCATGACATTTTTGGACTCACCTTGTTGTGCTATGCTCACTTAAGCAGGAAGCTGGCATGGCAGTCCTTTGTGGGCAAATTTTGTCATCAAACTTTGTCATCAAAGTCTGGTATTCTCTGGATTTATGGTGCTTTCAAGACAACTGGGCACTCTGAAGAAAACAAAGTTGAATCATGATGAAGTCAGTAATCTTCAGATTGGCGCTCTAGAAAGAGGCCACGTTTCTGACTTGCAATTCCGAGTTGGATGACCGTTCAAAATGTATTTTCCCAGTCAGAACTCGTTTTTTTTCCCGAAGTTCCCAGTTGTCTTGAACTCACTGAAATCAGATTTCCCAGTTCTGAGTTTCCAGTTGTTTTGAGCGTGTCATGCTGGATTGACACCATGGCCAATGTTGAATGTTTATCCTTTTAAGCTTGGAAAAGAGACCCTTAAACCCAGACTTGGACCACACACCCACTCCACTGAATAGCAGGCTAGTGATTGCTTTGCAATGCTTGCAGTTAGCCACTGACTCCTTACAAACCACTCATTGTTGAATTTGCGATTTCCAACTTGTTGTGTAATGTTTATGTCCAATGGCCGATGAGCACCGATTCGTTTTATCTATAATTTCTCTTCATTAATTATCTTCATATGACAAGGATTAAAAATGATTTGCCAGTAGATTGTCGACTTGATTTAATATGATGACTGCTAGCATGCTAGCTAAGATCAGTCCAATCAAAACTGCTGTAGTTATAACGTGATTTGACATCATTTTCTGTGGCCAATGACATTGAGCCTTCTCGGATGGGCACTTCTAATGTAACTCCATGGCACTACCTAAGAGGCTTACATTTTTGTGCTCTAACCTTAGATTTGGTGGTGACATAGTATGCCCATGAGTGACAGAACACTGAGCCAATCACGGCGCAACTAGAGAACATTACCAACCCCTACGCTCCGTTTTTTCCACTGGCTGTTTTTTCCACTGGCTGACAGAGCTTGGCTGAAACACCTGCATTTTGGAGCTGCCTTATGCAAGAAAGCAAAAAAGAGACGAAGTTTGTATGTGGCTTGTTGGGGAATAATCAGAATTAATTGGTAACATAGGTAAGATGTTTTATATTCATCATATGTTTGTAAGTTACTTCTCATCAGAATGTTTATTTTTGTATAATACTGTGGCGGGGTTGCAGTATCTGTTCTCTGTCAAGACTAAGTTGCTTGGGCCGGAGAGAGGGGAGAGGTCAAGCGTGTATCTCTTGGCTCCACAATGTCTGTGTGCCAGCCAATGTGTCTCTGTGATCTTGACAAGATAGGATGGATTTGATATATGCCTGTTGATATGTGGATTTGGTTTATGGTTCTGAGTTTGAGTAAAGAACATAGTTTAGGAGTCAAAGCTGAACGATAAATTATGGCCAATGCTGTCTGGCTATGTGTGTCTTTGCTATAAAGGATCTCAGTTGCAATGTGTAAGGGACTCTCAGAGAATTCATTTATAGACACTCAATTGATCTGAGAGTCACAGGGTTGTGATGGAGCTCATATAATTAAAGATGGACTTTGTGATAACTAACTCTGACTTGTGTGTGGTTTGCTCTCATGATTTGGTAAATACAGGAAATTTCCACGACAGGCTTTATAAACATTTTTTTTAACAATGTTTGCAAGCTGGTATGTTACACGTATAACATGCAAAACAGGCATCCCCACCAAAAAATAAGCAGAGGCCCGATGATTATCGAGGAGTGTTGAAAAGATCTTTCAAATAGGCTACTGTGAGGAACTATTATCATTCACATGGAATACAACAAAATGATTTTGTTGACTTATTGCGTGAGGTGAATAAAAAATGAAGCTCAGTTTATTAGTGGTGGTGATACGTGCAGCAGGTCAGTTAGCCTACCTGCATGCGTGCTCATGCGCATGCTCCCCGTCAACATTAAGAGGACAGAGAAACCAGACACGTTCATTGCTCACATGGAGTGCTCCAAACAAAATACAATGACAAAATTGACTAAATAAAAAATGAGGGTAGGAAATAAACCAAAACTTGTTTCTCACAAGTGTAGCAGGTTGTGAACTCTGCAACCAACTATCCTCTCAGAGAATGAGAACATAAATGACTGCAGGCCTAATTAATCCAAGCATGAACAGAAATGTACATAACCAAATTATGGGAATTAATGGTAAATGTACTACTGGTGACAAAATAAAGAATCAATGGGCAAACAATTAGTACAATAAAACAATGAATCTGCAAGAATTGGCGTGAAACAGCTGAGCACATTAGGGAGAGCTAAGCGCATTCTGGAAAGAGACATGCCAAAATATTTCACCACACACTCCTCCCCTTGTTCTTGTCTCAACATTTCAAATTATACACAAGACATTATCTTCACACATATTTTACATGCATTGCTTTTCAGTCAATAATCAGCTAGGCCTATTGCCACCCGCACTGCCCAAATTGAAAATAAATCCAATCAAATTTGATTTGTCACATGTGCTGAATACAACAAGTCTAGCTAGACCTTACAGTGAAATGCTTACTTACAAGCCCTTAACCAACAATGTAGTTTAAGAAAAATAAGTGTTAAGAAAGTTTTTACAAAAAAAAAAAAAAACAGAGGGGTGAGGTCTACATGCTTGTGATTTGAAGCAATCCACAGCTTTTACAAGAAGCTAATGATCCTCTGTGGCTTAATCATGATCTCTGGTGAAGCATTATGAATGGCTTTTATTGATTTTGTATAGACAACAGTAACTTTATCATTTTAGCAAATGTATTTCAATTTATTTTAAGCTGTTACCTAATCATGTCCTATTAAACTACTCATCACATTAGGATTAAAAAAAATCTGACCCCGCACTGAGCACCATCTACTCAAAACAAGTTCCCGCTGCTATAACTCTTTTCAAGCATACAACATTTTGCCACTTTTGGTGACTTGACCTAAATGGCATACTGTATGAATATGAACATAGCCCATAATTTATGGCCTGTAGGGAGGGCGTTGAGGGGGGCAGTGGCGGGGGAATTATTGTGATATCCTCAGCAGTAAAATTTGAGCTTAATTTTCAAAAAGAAAAGTGTCGCATTCGAATGATGTGTCACTTTCTATTTTCTGACCGAAATTGATGGATTGGGTACAATTTAAGCTCCCCAAAACAACCGCTCAGAGTTCAACAGCTTAACCCTTAACCCTAACATAAGGTACGAATTGCAATGTGTAACATTTCATAGGAATTGTAATTCGAAACATATCATACGAAATGTGGGATGGACAGCTCTAAATGAATACATACCATACGAAACGTAACATATCACACTAATTGGAGTGTTCCAGATTTACATTTACTACATCATGTCTACTACCCCTGAGTACAGGTTGCAGCTGCGAGGTTTGACCGCAGGGGACTGACTGCTTTCTGTTGAGTGAGTTCTGGAATGCTGCCTTACTGCGCAATCCCTTCATACAGCTGCAGGGAATATATGTCCAGCACTGTGCGCTCCGCGCTACCACAGTCCACTATGGAACGGAAAGGGGATGACTGGCACAGGACCGAAGGAGAAAGAAGACACCACAAGTCCCAGGATGACGGGTTACAGGAGCGAGATGCTGTATATTCTGGAGAAGCCCCAGATGCGAGGCGAGGAGGAGCGGATTCGAACTTTTGAAAACTGGCGGAGGGACACACCAGTCACCGCGGGCAACCTGGCCAGAGCGGGATTCTATTTTCTGGGGCCAGAAGATAAGGTTCAGTGCTTCTGTTGCGGAGGGATCCTGCGGTACTGGGTCCATGGGGACAGTCCGATCGTCGAACACAAGAGGCACTTTCCCACCTGTAGTTTCGTGCTGGGTAGAGCCGTTGGGAATATCCCGCTGTCTGTCGTTTCCAGGTCCCCTTCTGACTCCGTGGACGGCCAGCTGTTGAGCCAGCTCCAGAGGATGACCGTGGACGACCAGGGAACGGCCGGGCAGGCTGTCTACCCTGAGATGGAGTTAGAGGAATCCCGGCTCACCACCTTCCACAACTGGCACACGGGTGCTGCGGTCCAGCCCAATGTTCTGGCGAGGGCAGGATTCTTCTACACAGGTACGCAATAGTCTTTGTTGATGGTGACAGTGTGTTGTGAATTGTTTCTGAATTTCTGAACTTTTCTGAATTATGTTGGGTACGTTTAATAACTTACTTATTGCTTTTGGTTCCCTATAAAGTCCCATTAAGGTTTGTTGAAGCTTTGCTTTTGGATAAAGTTAAGCACGCCTTGGCAATTACGCATTTGCTATTTGATATTCAAAAATAGCAGGGTAGTGGAACTGTGGTCACTACGAGTTTCCAGTCTTTGTGTGTGAGTTCATGTGACAATAGTGACGCTGAGTCATGTATTTGTGGACAGAAAAAGCTGGACAGGACTCGGACTGCGTAAAGGAGAAAATACCATCGCTGTAGTGCTTAGACTGTTGTGGTATTTAAAGCTTAGAAATTAAAGCGACTATGAGAGAGAATTAGAGAAACTACTTTTCCTTTGTTTGGAATTCAGTTTTGGAAATGCAATAATGCAATCCACATTCTCACAGCAGGAATGTTTTGGGTGTGTATCATTGTGAACATTTGTCTCATTGTGTTTGTGTACACATACATCCCCTTGGTGTGTACTGTATGCATATGTGTGTTTGTTTGTGTGGGTGTATGAGTGTATTTGTATGTATGTGTACATGTGTTTGTTTACTTGTTTGTGTGTGTGTGTGTGTGTGTGTGTGTGTGTGTGTGTGTGTGTGTGTGTGTGTGTGTGTGTGTGTGTGTGTGTGTGGGAGAGAGAGAGAGAAAATGTGTTCCTTTAGTATGTGTCTAATATTCAGGTAAACTCTGTGTCAGTGATTATGATATGTAAGTGCTGTGATAATACTTGGTCTGTGTCCCTCACACTCCTAGGCCACGGTGACAACGTAAAATGCTTTCACTGTGACGGAGGGCTGAGGAACTGGGAACCTGGAGATGACCCCTGGCAGGAGCATGCCAAGTGGTTCCCACGGTAACACACAACAGCACCAACACACACTACCTGTAAAAAGGCATTCTGTAAAGCCTTTGACCCTGTGTCCACGGTGCGGCTGGGTCAATAGGCTACTTCTTTCCTTCCTCAGATGTGACTTCCTGATCCAGACGAGAGGACGTGACTATGTCAGCAATATCCAGGCTACCCACTTCCACAGAGAGACTGTGGTAAGTACCTTTATACCTCAGTGTTGTCCTTCACTCTCATACATTGTCATACCAAAATCAAATATAATTTGCATATTCATAATGTGTCATCAGAACCGTTGTGGTCGCTGCAGTGTGTTAGGGCACTCCAGAATAGATCCTGAGGGTGGATTTGTTTTCCAGGGTGGATCACAGACACCGGTGTCTCAAGAAATTACTTCAGAAAATGGTGAGTCCCAGAATACAAATGAAAACATTGAAACTTACATTACATCCGCTTCATTCTCTTGACCCCAAATGAAATTACAGGGTAATCCGCCCCATGTGTCAACCTGTGCTGAACAAACACAATAAATATGGATTGCCTTGGAAACGAATACGCTGCTTCCCCTTGGCTGCAGACTAAGAGGATGTAGTATTTCGGAAGTGGGACCTTAATCATGTGAATGTAGCTGGATAATGACAAATACTGCTTGTTTCAGCTGTTTTAGAGAACAGGCAGAGGAACAGATGGATCCCTCAGTGGTGCTTTTCAATTGAGCTATTAGAGCACAACTGAACTGAATTTCTTCCTGTGGATAAATGTGTGTCAGAGGCGATGTGGGGCCCTGGGATGCCTACTCTATCGAGTCACACACCCTGGGGTACTGCTCTCTCTACTGGGCTGTTTATCAAATGATAGAATGCTCACACTTGTCATCACATACTGTTGCTGAATCTGCACTGCTATCCATCTGTTTTTACAGGAGTGGGAAAAAATCATTGCTTTTGCTTGAACACACATATCTCTTTTGGTTTTCTCACGGAGAGAGAGATTGCCTCGGTTAGATATACTTTTTTTCAGTGCTTTTGGTTTTCAGTGAAACTCTCTGTCTCATATATATATATCATTTTTCCCCACTTCCCACCTAAAACCTGTCCCCTTTTTTTCTCTCCCCCATCCTCCATTCCTCTCTTCCTGTCTTCTTTTTCCTCTCCCGTACTCTCCATTCCTCTCTTCCTGTCTTTTTTCCTCTCCCCCATCCTCCATTCCTCTCTTCCTGTCTTCTTTTTCCTCTGCCCCACCCTCCATTCCTCTCTTCCCTCTTTCTTTTGATCCCTCTCCCGGCATCTCCTCCCTCTGCCAGACGTGGTGGGTGGTCTGGGCACACCCTCAGTCATGCTGTCTCCTGTGGTCCAGACGGTGCTCCAGATGGGCTTTGAGGCTGGCCTGCTGGAGAGTCTGGTCCAGACCAAGTACCTGCTGACCGGCCAGCACTACACCTCCGTGTCTGGCCTGGTCACTGACGTACTGGCTGCTGAGGAGGAGGACAGGACCAGGGGGCTGCAGAGCAGAGTCCAGGGTAAGTATGGTGATCATGATAAGGATTATATTAAGAATGATGGATTGAATTTACATAGAGCTTCCTGATGCTCAATGCACATTGTAAGGCCCTTACAGAAAAACTGCATGATTTCACATGTGGAAACTTGTTTTTGGAACACTTCCCATGTGATCACATGTTCACATGTGTAGTTTCATGTTATCACATGTTGCTTTACATGTTGTCACTTTATCACATCAACTTCACGTAAGATCACATTAAATCATGTTCTTGAAAAACTTCACGTGATCACGTGAAATTCATGTATTTTTTTCCATAAGGGTGGCAATGGGTTCTTTTAGATAGGGCAAATGTCTAGAGATTGACCCTTACTAACCCCTGTGAGCTATACCCAGGCAGGTGCTGCTAATATACACCCTGGTAGTGGATGAAGTACTTGTCTTGAGGTAGGGACCAGCAGGTGGGCTGGGTAGAGTCCAGGGACCCACAGAGCAGGGGTAAAGGCCATAACTTTAATAAACAGCCTAAAACTTTTACCCTAAGGGGTGTCCTAAAAATAGCCTGCCGAGACCCATGTTGGTATTTTCAACTCTGATGTTGACCACGTTCATATTTTTACACATCCCTTTGATATTCTCGTGCATCTGAATTGATTGGATTGACACTGAGAATCAACAAATGGAGACTCTTGTTAACGATGTAAATAGATCATGTCACCGTGTGTAACCATGTGTCTCACCCTTGTTTACTGTTTGTGTTTTCTGTCCCATCAGAGCCGGTGGAGAGACAGGGTCCCAGTGCAGGAGGGGTCAGGACACAGACACCCATCAGAGAAAAAGGTCAGAGATCATATTACACACACACACACACACACACACACACACACACACACACACACACACTCTTGTAAATTCATGTTTGTATTTCAGCAGTGGGAGACTCCACCCCTGAGGAGCTCCTACGTCAGCTGCAGGAGGAGCGGACATGTAAGGTGTGTATGGACAAGCTGGTATCCATGGTCTTCATCCCCTGTGGTCACCTGGTGGTGTGTAGCGACTGTGCTGCCAGCCTGCGTCACTGCCCCATCTGCAGAGCCACCATCAGAGGCAGCGTCCGAGCATTCATGTCCTGAGAGTCACATTCAAGTACAAGACCCTTGTGTGAGTCGGAGTGTGTATGTGTGTATATTCGTATGACAAAAGTATACCTAATACACCAACACACAATATCCTTGTTTCACTTTTAGGCGTTTGTTGGCCTTTGACAAATGAAGAGAGATTCTACAACCCCTCGGGGCGGCTCATCTTTCTATAGGTGCTGTGAGAATTTTGTGAAAATGTCCCCTGGATTTTAGATGCCTGACAGATCTGACCCATTCTCCTAACCACTGTTCAGCTGTTGATTTGCCCTGCTCAAAATAACCTCCAAAATCAAAATGGCTTCTTTTTGGCAGTAGTAGAAGTTGTTGAATATATTTATTTTGATACAGTAAACACATTTCCAATATCATTATTGGTGTTTACAGAGATCAACTGGCAGAGCAAGAGTATCAGTCCAACTGCACATCAGATTACAGTTAGTTTGTACAAATACTAAAAATAATCCCTAAAACAAATGACCCAGAATCAGTTTATTAAAAGTACACATCATTTGGCCTCCCGAGTGGCGCAGCGGTCTTAGGCACTGCATCGCAGTGCTTGAGGCGTCACTACAGACCCGGGTGCAACCCGGAGACCCATGAGGTGGTGCACAATTGGCCCAGCATCGTCCAGGTTAGGGGAGGGTTTGGCCGGCCGTGATGTCCTTGTCCCATCGCACTCTAGCGACTCCTGTGGCGGGCCGGGCGCATACACGCTGACACAGATGCCGGTTGTACGGCGTTTCCTCCGACACATTGGTGCGGCTGGCTTCCGGGTTGGGCGAGCAGTGTGTCAAGAAGCAATGCGGAATGGCAGGGTCGTGTTTCGATGGACGCATGGCTTTCGACCTTTGCCTCTCCCGAGTCCGTACGGGAGTTGCAGCGATGGGACAAGACTGTAACTACCAATTGAATACCACGAACTTGGGGATAAAAAGTACAACATTTGTTGACAAACTGATATTTACACTATTGAACACAACACAGGTCTGGACAAATATGATTACATAATTGAGTCACATGAAGAGGACTACAGAGGATACAAAATAAAGACAAATACAAATAGAAAAACAATTATCTACAAAGTGGACTTTTTTTTCCAGTGGTATCCATTACATGACCACAATAGGCTCCGACTAACCAATGTCAGGCTCTTCCATTCCCTGTTGCAGAGGCTGTTTTGCATTGAAAGGAAACATTTTTTTCCTGTAAATCTAATTATTTTAGGTGTCTAAAGATATTTTTTTATCAAGACATAATGTGCAGTGTGTGTTCGCTGTTGGTCATGATCCTGGCTACAGTTCATAAAGTGTATCTGGTCCTTTGTTCATAAGTATTGACAGACAGCCATGGCTTGGTATTGATAAGCTCGGGTTTATTCATTGGAGTGCAACATAGAGTATTACAGATAGAAATGTAATGCATAGAGCTGGCATTATCTATGACAGAATTGCACAATACATCTATATCTGAATCTTCTGTAACATTGCACTGTCCTGAAATGTTACATTTACACCTCAAATTATACCTTATTCCCTATATAGTGCACTACTTCAGGATATCATTTGGAACAAGGCCCATAGTTTACAATCATTATTTTTTGCACCATCACTGAAGCCACTACCACTGTTCTGCAAACGCATTCATATGAAGCCAATATCAGTTAATATCATCAGCTCAGAAGCCTGTCTATCAAGCCCACAAGGGGATAAGGTGTTGATCAGGTGCTGGAAACATGAGACCGAACCAAATTCCAGTCTCCATACGTGCTGTGTTCAAGGCTCTTTTGATTAAGTAGAAAACAAGCTTTGATTTAACAAGGGTATTCATCACATTCATGCCACAGCAGATTGCATCAAGACAAACGATACAAATAAATACAAATGAATGTAGAGCCTTCAGTTGGAACTAAGAAGTACATTTGTTCTTCTGAACGGCGTCAAGTATAAGACTGAATGGATAGCATGGAGATAAAGAAGTATACAGTGAGATATAGGCTTCATACATACATGCAGGGTAGTACACTGCACCTTTCTATGGGGTCCAGTAGGCCAATAACCCAAACGGTGTATTATATCTTATCAATAAACATTATGCCATGAAACCCTAAATGACAAAGCAGAGGGCTTTGTTGAAGTCCAGAACAGAAACATATTCAGTAGTATTTGAATGTGTACATGACTACATTCAACAGCAGGGGGCAGTAGTGGTACACAGGAAGATTAAGGCAGAAAGTGGACAGTCCAGGGAAATGAGGTGCTCTTAGGCACGGATCTATGATCAGTCGCCCCTTCTCAAATCTTGATGAGGGATAAAACACAAAACTCACCTTAGATTAGTGTCTAGTGGCAACTCCATTCTACTCATAAAGGGACACATCCAAAGACCCAGGCAGTTACACACTCTGTAACACAAAGTCCAAATACTCAGGAACTAGCCCCCATCTTAAAGTTTGGACAAAATAGTTTATGTCAATGGATTGTGGGATAATTGCTCCCCAAACCCACAGAGACCCAAACATAGAATAGATTATTACTGTATAATACAGAATATCCACAGTTATCATACAAAACCCATAAAAAAAATGATTAAAATGTATCACAGTTGAATCATCGATCTATAGATGGAATGATAGAGAAAACAGCTGGTGTACAGTATGGCTCTGCTCTCTTGCTTTGCTATATTTGTGCTACTTAAAACCATTTACACTCCATTCAATACCTTTGTATGCCATGGAGGGGAAATGTAGACAAACTACCTCTCATATCGCATACTATTCTGGATAGGAAATACAGTGAGCCACAGTGTATGACTTATGATCAACTGTCAAACACTCACAGTAGTTGGAGGCAGTTGGGTTTTTGGACAGGGGCTTTAAGACACATCTAAATCCTGACACAAACCTCAAAGCTCCACACCATTAACTGTAAAACAAGGTGACAGATAAACCGTTTTCCTTTCATTCCATCCCGCTCTACAGTTTAAAGATGAAGTCTACTGAAACACTGTATATCATAACCTGTCACATCACTGTGAGTAAGACTAGATTAACAAAGACTCAAACATTATTGCCTGTTACTGTAATACCTTAAGCTATCTCTGTTATGAGGTTGTTGTTGTTTAGTTTGCATTTCAAAACCCTGACTCAGTCTTTTTCCACCTTTTTTCTCTGGTTCTATTTTTGACTGAAGCCCCTGTAGGTTTGGTTGCTTTGTTTCCCTACCTCCCTCCCTCCCCGTCTCCCACTCCTTTCCCCCTTCCCTCCCTACCTCTTACTGCTTTTCCTGTGTATTTATGCGCACAGATCCTGGCCTCAAGTAAACAGCAGAACACAATAGTTCATTCCATTCCACAGGCTCAACTGTAATTCAGCCTAAGAGGATCTGTGACCAAGCCATAATAACACTCCAAACCACAAAGCCGCAGACAGAGAGGCCTTTCAGACCAGAGAACAGGAGGAAGGATGAACTGTCGGGTTCACACAAGTTTATATGTGTGTGTATATACATATATACAGTACCAGTCAACAATTTGGACACACCTACTGATTCCAGGGTTTCCTTTATTTTTACAGTTTTCTATATTGTAGAATAATAGTGAAGACATCAAAACTCTGAAATAACACATATGGAATCATGTAGTAAGCAAAAAAGTGTTCAACAAATCAAAATATACTTTATATTTGAGATTCTTCAAAGTAACCACCCTTTGCCTTGATGACAGCTTTGCACTCTCTTGGCATTCTCTCAACCAGCTTCATGAGGTAGTCACCTGGAATAAATTTCAATTAACAGGTGAGCCTTTTTACAAGTTAATTTGTGGAATTTCTTTCCTTCTTAATGCGTTTGAGTCAATCAGTTGTGTTGTGACAAGGTAGGGGTGGTATACAGAAGATAGCCCTATTTGGTAAAAGACCAAGTCCATATTGTGGCAAGAACAGCTCAAATAAGCAAAGAGAAACGACAGTCCATCATTACTTTAAGACATGAAGGTCAGTCAATCTGGAAAAATTCAATAACTTTTAAAGATTCTTCAAGTGCAGTCGCAAAAACCATCAATCGCTATGATGAAACTGGCTCTGATGAGGACTGCCACAGGAAAGGAAGACCCAGAGTTACCTCTACTGCAGAGGATAAGTTAATTAGAGTTAACTGCCTCAGAAATTGCAGCCCAAATAAATGCTTCACAGAGTTCAAGTAACAGACACATCTCAACATCAACTGTTCAGAGGAGACTGCGTGAATCAGGCCATGGTTGAATTGCTGCAAAGAAACCACTACTAAAGGACACCAATAATAAGAAGAGACTTGCTTGGGCCAAGAATCACGAGTAATCAACATTAGACCGGTGGTCTGATGAGATCAAATTAGAGATTTTTGCTTCCAACCGCCGTGTCTTTGTCAGATGCAGAGTAGGTGAATGGAATATCTCCACATGTGTGGTTCCCACCGTGAAGCATGGAAGAGGAGGTGTGGGGGTGCTTTGCTGGTGACACTGACACTTTAGAATTCAAGGCACTCTTTTTACCAGCATGGCTACCACAGCATTCTGCAGCAATACGTCATCCCATCTGGTTTAAGCTTATTGGGACTATAATTTGTTTTTCAACAGGACAATGACCCAACACACCTCCAGGCTGTGTAAGGGCTATTTTACCAAGAAGCAGAGTGATGGAGTGCTGCATCAGATGCCTTGGCCACCACAATCACCTGACCTCAACCCAATTGATATGGTTTGGCATGAGTTGGACTGCAGAGTGAAGGAAAAGCAGCCAACAAGTGCTCAGCATGTGGGAACTCGTTCAAGGCTGTTAGAAAAGCATTCCAGGTGAAGCTGGTTGAGAGAATGTGAGAGTGTGCAAAGCTGTCATCAAGGCAAAGGCTGGCTACTAATTGATTCCATATGTGTTATTTCAAAGCGTCGATGTTTTCACTTTTATGCTGCAATGTAGAAAATAGTAATAAAGAAAACCCCTTGAATGGTGTGTCCAAACTTTTGACTGGTACTGTATTTATAGCTATGATCTATAGATAGATCACTAGTTCTGATAGAACAATGGACAGAAATACAGCCATTGACAGCAGGTACTGTACGTCTCTGTTGTCGGATGCCGTTTGTAGTTAATTTATAATTTATAATTTATATTTGAGTACACAGTAAGAGATCAGGCCCATGTTACACTGTAATTACCCCCTCCCCATCCCCCAACCCTATCCTCTCCTTCCCTCCCACTAACAACAGAACTGGGAAGTACAGTCATCCTTAAGCAGAGCACCAGTAATTTACATGTTTGAAGGACTGAAGAGATGTAGAGAACCAGAGGAATGTCTGGCCTGCCCCAGTGAATTCTCGGACGGTTGTTGTGTCAGTCAGAGCAGCCACTTTGTTTCCATCGGAAACTGCAATGTTGCCTTCTGCCCTATTTACGTAGACCTGGAGGTGATAGAACACAGAAGACAGTAAGTGGGTGAGGAACACATGCACATGAGTACACAGGATTTCCAGGACATTTATTATCTAGGCTTTATATCCCTAGTGCTGGAGGAGGGGAAAACATTCCTTCTCTCTCATTTGCAACAGAGATGATGAAGCTATCAGGAGAGATGTCCTGCAGGCTAATAATACTTCCATTTGGGCTAAGGGAAATTAAAGGACTGACGCCACTGCCCAAATTGTTATTAAGTTTCCTGCATAATTGAATAGATCATTCCAATGGAAGCTGTGATGGTGGTTATAAGGCAGAGAACCTCCAATCCATGGTATTTCTACAGGTAACTGCCAAAATAAAGGAAACACTTGAGTAAATGAGGTACACAAAGTATGTTGAAAGCAGGTGCTTGCACACAGGTGTGGAATTAACATCTCAGCGTGCTTAGGGTCGTATAAAATGCCCAGTTGCCCATTATTTAGGCTACCAAGGCTAGAAGAAGAGATCTCAGTGACTTTGAAAGAGTGGTGATTGTAGGGGCAGGTTTAGCAGGAGCTTCAGTGATGAAGACTGCTGAACTTGCTGACGTTTCATGATATGGCCGTCACAGCCGCCAGAACTAGACCCAATTTTGAACACCTGTGGGAGATTCTGGAGTGGCGCCTAAGGCAGTTTTTTCCACCACCATCAACACAACACCAAATGATGGAATTTCTCATGGAAGACTGGTGTGGCATCCCTCCAACAGAGTTCCAGACACTTGTAGAGTCTATGCCAAGGTGCATTGAAGGTTGTCTGGCAGCTTGTGGTGGCCCTATTAAAACAATATGTTTGTGTTTCCTTTATTTGGCAGTTACCTGTATGTCTATATGCACAAACACACGCACACACACAATGACATGACAAACCTACATATTCCCCTAAGCCTTCAGACAAGATATAGCAGGTTTAATAGTGTTGTTTACTCCAGTCAGGCTTATTCATTCTCCCACACAGAGCTAGCAGAACCAGAAAGAACGTTGATACGAGTCACAGAAGAATAGTCTACCATGATACGGTTGTTATGTACTTCATCCCAGTAACAAAACCTGTACAATTCACATATTTATTGATTTGATATGGGCTAATCTTTAATGAAAACACACTGGGCTGATGTGTTGAGGTATTGAAGTGCATGGTTAACTGGATCAGACAGGAAACCTAACTCAAGTCTCCCACACACTAGCCTATTTCTCATATTCACCCACCCAGAAAGGGAGCCTAACTCTAGACTACCCCACACTAGCCTATTTCTCATATTCACCCACCCAGAAAGGGAGCCTAACTCTAGACTCCCCCACACTAGCCTATTTCTCATATTCACCCACCCAGAAAGGGAGCCTAACTGTAGACTACCCCACACTAGCCTATTTCTCATATTCACCCACCCAGAAAGGGAGCCTAACTCTAGACTCCCCCACACTAGCCTATTTCTCATATTCACCCACCCAGAAAGTGAGCCTAACTGTAGACTCCCACACACTAGCCTATTTCTCATATTCACCCACAGACAGGGAGCCTAACTGGCTATACACTAGCCTATTTCTCATATTCACCCACCCAGAAAGGGAGCCTAACTCTAGACTCCCCCACACTAGCCTATTTCTCATATTCACCCACCCAGAAAGGGAGCCTAACTGTAGACTACCCCACACTAGCCTATTTCTCATATTCACCCACCCAGAAAGGGAGCCTAACTCTAGACTCCCCCACACTAGCCTATTTCTCATATTCACCCACCCAGAAAGGGAGCCTAACTGTAGACTCCCACACACTAGCCTATTTGTCATATTCACCCACCCAGACAGGGAGCCTAACTGGCTATACACTAGCCTATTTCTCATATTCACCCACCCAGACAGGGAGCCTAACTGGCTATACACTAGCCTATTTCTCATATTCACCCACCCAGACAGGGAGCCTAACTGGGCATACACTAGCCTATTTCTCATATTCACCCACAGACAGGGAGCCTACCTGGGCATACAGTAGCAGACGTGTTGGTGAGGAAAAAGTATTAACACCTACCAACATGTCCCAAATGACACCCTATTCCCTATCAACTTTTTTTTGCCAGAGCCACATACCTTTATCACTGGCCAAAGGTAGTGTACTATTTACAGTAGGAACATGTCCAAAGCTCTGTCCTGTTTTCTCTGGGACCATATAAAATGTCCCGACCCCTACGACATCACACCATGGAACCAATGATCTGCTGTCATTTTTAATTGCGTGCTTGTTAGGTGAAAACTGAAAAGCCGATCAGAGTAGAGTAATTAAGGGCTTATTCCAATTAACACTGTGTTAACAAAGAATAAGTTACATCTTAATTCATCTCAAAGACTAGCTGCAGAGAAACAAAGTCATGCAAGAGAGAGTTCTCAGCACAATGGTAAAGGTCCTAGCTCAGAGAAACATGAGAAGCGCTATTAGAATACATAACACTATGTACTGCCTAGACTACCTTTGGAAGACACGATACAGTGTTCATATAATGAAAACTAACTGACACATACAGAAACATAAAAAACTCACAAACAAGAACAAATACCCCCACCCCCCACCCCACACACACCCTACTTACAGGTACATGGGCTTTAAGAGGAGGTGGGATGGTTTCTCATTGACATGGTAGAGAGGGAAGGGGTCAAATCCACCAACAAAATCAACTGAAAACAAAAGGATCAAATGGTAAAATGACAAATGCGATCAGAAGATGACAGACGTTGATAGGCAGAAAGAAACCAGAGTAAAACAACATCCCATGACAGATATGGATTGACAAAATGGAAGAAAACAATAGTGATTATGGTCAATTAAAGTAGAGAGAAAAGAGCCCAATGCTACAAAACACAGAGTTAGACATACAGCATGAGAGGGCTCACAGACAAGTGTTGACATTCCAAGGGGGTACCAAAAAATACATCCAAAAACAAACTTTCCATATTTCTATTGACTATCTGAGGTAGAGGCACACTTCTGTGAGCCCAGGGCACGAGGAGAGAGCTGTCAAAATAAGCTCTTTATCGCTGAAAAACAGAGGGTGACCTTCACTAAGTGACAGGCCGACAAACTAACTCTCTGTTTATTTACTCCGAAAAAGAGAAGTACAGAGTGCTGCAAACAGTCAGAGAGAGGGAGAGAGAGAGATAGGGGAAAAGAGAGAGGAAAGGACTTTTCAACTTTTTACTGACACAGAGCCAATGAGATGAGGTTAAAGGAGTGTGTGAAAACAGCATGTGCATGTATTATCTCAATGGATCTGAGAGTCCAGTAAACACCACAGAGGACAGGATGCAGTGAAACTGGCTCAATGGATCTGAGAGCCCAGTAAACACCACAGAGGACAGGATGCGGTGAAACTGGCTCAATGGATCTGAGAGCCCAGTAAACACCACAGAGGACAGGATGCAGTGAAACTGGCTCAATGGATCTGAGAGCCCAGTAAACACCACAGAGGACAGGATGCGGTGAAACTGGCTCAATGGATCTGAGAGCCCAGTAAACACCACAGAGGACAGGATGCAGTGAAACTGGCTCAATGGATCTGAGAGCCCAGTAAACACCACAGAGGACAGGATGCAGTGAAACTGGCTCAATGGATCTGAGATCCAAAGTAAACACCACAGAGGACAGGATGCAGTGAAACTGGCTCAATGGATCTGAGAGCCCAGTAAACACCACAGAGGACAGGAAGCAGTGAAACTGTCTCAATGGATCTGAGTGCCAAGTAAACACCATAGAGGACAGGATGCGGTGAAACTGGCTCAATGGATCTGAGAGCAAAGTAAACACCATAGAGGACAGGATGCAGTGAAACTGGCTCAATGGATCTGAGAGCCAAGTAAACACCATAGAGGACAGGATGCAGTGCAACTGGCTCAATGGATCTGAGAGCCCAGTAAACACCACAGAGGACAGGATGCAGTGAAACTGGCTCAATGGATCTGAGAGCCCAGTAAACACCACAGAGGACAGGATGTGGTGAAACTGGCTCAATGTATCTGAGAGCCCAGTAAACACCATAGAGGACAGGATGCAGTGAAACTGGCTCAATTGATCTGAGAGCCCAGTAAACACCATAGAGGACAGGATGTGGTGAAACTGGCTCGTTTCAACAGGACAGTAATTTGGTGGTGGTTCTTGAAGATAACTAATCCTGACAGAAGTGGTTCCACTTCGATAAAAACACACACTGAGTAGTGGTCAGGAAACTGCTCCACTTGGAACAGTTGTTTTATGAGAGATTCAAACAGACAAACAGAATATTTGAGGTAAATTGTAGGGACTAGAGTTCCTGATAGGTCAACTTATCTGTAGATAAACAATAAAAGAGGAGTGACAAGCTAACATGTCCCTCTCTTCTGGCTCCATTCCGGCTCCTTGGGAATCTCAGTTTCCTCTCAGCCAGTGATATATAGGATGAGTTATCAGGAAGTGGCAGCTCCAGATAAGGTGAGTGACACGAACAAAGGATAAACACACACACACACGGCTGGCCTGGACTTGTCTGTACCAGTGATTTTCTCTGCCTTGATTAGAGGTGCGAGGTAAAATATTGTTAGGAGATAATGATGGATATAATTTAATATATAAAGACACAGATAATGATGGATATAATTTTCTCCCACATAGTAGAACAGTAAGACATAGAGCGAGAGAGAGAAAAGGGAGAGAGAGAGATTGACACGCCTGTCTTTGTGATTGTCTCCACCCACCTCCAGGTGTCTCCTGTTTTCCCCATTAGTCCCCGGTGTATTTATCCCTGTGTTTCCTGTCTCTCTGGGCCAGTTCGTCTTGTTTTGCAAAGTCAACCAGCGTTTCTCTTAGCTCCTATTTTTCCCAGTCTCTGTTTTTTCCAAGCCCTCCTGGTTTTGACTCCTGATGCCAAATCCGCCTGCCTGACCACTCTGCCTGACCTCAAACCTGCCTATCCCCTTGTACTGTTTGGACTTGGACCTGTTCACTGAACCCCTGCCTGTCCTGACCTCGAGCCTGCCTGTTGCCTGGTACTGTTTGGACTCTGACCTGGTTTATGAACTATCGCCTGTCCCCGACCTGCCTTTTGCCTACCCCTTTTGGTATAATAAATATCGGAGCTCAACCATATGCCTCCTGTGTCTGCATTTGGGCCTCGCCTTGTGCCCTAATAGAGATAAAGAGGTGGGGAAGATTGAGAGAAATAGTGACTGGGAAAATCACACTGTGCGAGACATGGTTTGTGATATAATTGTAATGTATTAATGTACCAAACTGAATATGGCAAAACTACAGCTGATGTTGTGCTGTTCCAGTGGTACATGTACTAACCTATTGTCACGCCCTGGCCTTAGTTATCTTTGTTTTCTTTGTTGTTTTGGTTAGGTCAGGGTGTGACATGGGGGATTTATGTGTTTTGTCTGGTCTAGGGGTTTTTGTATGTTTATGGGGCTGTTTCCTTCCTAGGTAGTTTTTAGGTTTTTTGGTTGCCTAGATTGGTTCTCAATTAGAGGCAGGTGTTTATCGTTGTCTCTGATTGGGAACCATATTTAGGCAGCCATATTCTGTGGGTACTTTGTGGGTGGTTGTCTTCTGTCTTTGTGTCATTGCCCCAGATAGGACTGTTTCGGTTTTCACATTTATTGTTTTGTATTTTATAGTGTTCTTGTTTTTCGTCTATATTAAAGATGTTGAACACTAACCACGCTGCATTTTGGTCCTCCTCTCCTTCAGCGGAAGAAATACGTTACAGAAACACCCACCACAACAGGACCAAGCAGCGTGGTAACGGGCAGGAGCAGGAGAGGCAGCGATGTCAGGATTTCTGGACATGGGAGCAGAATCTGGACTATACAACTTGGGAAGAGATAGACAAGTGGGCGGTCGACCCTGGGAGAGTGCCGGAGCCCGCCTGGGATTTGCTGGAGCAGTGCGAGGAGGGTTACAGGAGAATGGGGTTGGAGAAACGAGCACGGCGGCGCGGTAGGAAGCCCGAGAGTCAGCCCCAAAAATGTATTGGGGGGAGGCACACAGGGAGTATGGCGAAGCCAGGTAGGGGACCTGCGCCAACTTCCTGTGCTTAGCGGAGAGTGAGAGGGACCGGGCAGGCACCGTGTTATGCTGTGGAGCGCACGGTGTCTCCAGTGCGGGTGCATAGCTCGGTGCGGTACATTCCAGCTCCTCGTATTGGCCGGGCTAGAGTGGGCATCGAGCCAGGTAAGGTTGGCAGGCTCGGTGCTCAAGAGCTCGCCAGGCTTCTTGTGCGTGTCCAGAGCCCAGTACTCCCTGTTCTCCTCCCCGCACTCGCACTGAGGTGCGTGTCCTCGGCCCAGTACCACCAGTGCCAGCACCACGTACCAGGCCTACAGTGCGCCTTTCCAGAGCTGCTAGAGTCTCCCGTCTGTCCAGAGCTGCTAGAGTCTCCCTCTTGTCCAGAGCTGCTAGAGTCTCCCGCCTGTCCAGAGCTGCCAGAGTCTCCCGCCTGTCCTGAGCCGCCAGAGCCGCCAGTATGCAAGGAGCTGCCAGAGCAGCCAGTCTGCAAGGAGCCACCAGAGCCGCCAGTCAGCCAGGATCCGCCAGAGCCGCCAGTCAGCCAGGATCCGCCAGAGCCGCCAGTCAGCCAGGATCTGCCAGAGCCGCCAGTCAGCCAGGATCTGCCAGAGCCGCCATTCAGCCAGGGTCTGCCAGAGCCGTCAGTCAGCCAGAAGCTGCCAGAGCCGTCAACCAGCCTGAGCTATCTCTCAGTCCTGGGCTACCCCTCAGTCCTGGGCTACCCCTCAGTCCTGGGCTACCCCTCAGTCCTGGGCTACCCCTCAGTCCTGAGCTGCCCCTCAGTCCGGAGCTGCCCCTCAGTCCGGAGGAGTTTGTTTAGTGGAGTGGGGCCCTTTAGTAGGGTTGCCAATCCTAGGTCGGTGGCGAGGGTCGCCGTTCCTAGGAAGAGACTAAAGCGGACAAAGACTATGGTGGAGTGGGGTCCACGTCCTGCGACAGAGCCGCCACCGTGGACAGACGCCCACCCAGACCTTCCCCTATGGATTTAGGTGTGCGGCCGGGAGTCCGCACCTTTGGGGGGGTACTGTCACACCCTTGCCTTAGTTATCTTTGTTTTCTTTATTATTTTGGTTAAGTCAGGGTGTGACATGGGGGATTTATGTGTTTTCACCTGGTCTAGGGGTTTTTGTATGTTTATGGGGCTGTTTCCTTTCTAGGTAGTTTGTAGGTCTATGGTTGCCTAGATTGGTTCTCAATTAGAGGCAGCTGTCTATCGTTGTCTCTGATTGGGAACCATATTTAGGCAGCCATTTTCTGTGGGTACTTTGTGGGTGGTTGTCTTCTGTCTTGTGTCATTTCACCAGATAGGACTGTTTCGGTTTTCACATTTATTGTTTTGTATTTTGTAGTTTTCGTCTATATTAAAGATGTTGAACACTAACCACGCAGCATTTTGGTCCTCCTCTCCTTCAGCGGAAGAAAGCCGTTACACCTATGTGCCAGTGTGGAGTAGTGGCCAGGAAATGTACGTTTTTATCGTATTAGAGAGGCAATTTCTCCCAGTGGAGTATATCTTTAAATCAAGTAAAGGTGCTCACCTTCTCCAAATTCAGTGTGGTGTGCAGTGCAGTACTGAGAAATTAACTTATCCCAACGATAAAGACTAGGTATTAAACCTGCGTCGTCCAAACCACTTAGATGTTATTCCACTGAGCTAAAGCCAAATATTAGCTCTGGGAGCAAAGTTACTCATCATGCAAGCAGTGTTGACTGAACCACCTCGACTTGAAAACATGCCAGATATGACAGGTATGTGGGTCAATGTGTTCATGTGGAGTAAATACCTACGCAGAGCAATATAAGGAAATTACAGTGTCACTAGAGGGGAAATGTTTAATGTCACAAGGGGCTATGCTTAACTTCTTGGTGACAGGGGGCAGTATTTACACATCAGGATGAAATGCATGCACAAATTCAACTGCCTGCTACTCATCCCCAGAAGATAAGATATGCATATTATTAGTATTTTGAGAGTATTTTGAGAGTATCCTGATTTGGATAGAAAACACCCTGAAGTTTCTAAAACTGTTTGAATCATGTCTGTGAGTATAACAGAACTTATTTAGCAGGCGAAACCCGAGGACAAACCATTCAGAATTCTTTTTTTTTTGTTGAGGTCACTCTCTTTTCAATGGGTTTTCATTGAGAATCCAGATTTCTAATGGACCTTCTTGTAGTTCCTACCACTTCCACTGGATGTCAACAGTCTTTAGAAATTGGTTGAGGTTTTTCCTTTGTGTAATGAAGAAGTACGGCCATCCAGAACGAGGGTAACTTGAAATGTACTGTAAGATAGAGGCACGTGACCAGAAAGCTAGCTACGCAACAAATAAATTGACATTTTGGATATATATCGATGGAATTAATCGAACAAAATGACAATTTGTGATGATTATGGGACATATTGGAATGCCAACAAAAGAAGCTTATCAAAGGTAAGGCATTAATTATATTTTTGTTTCTGCGGGGTTGAAATATGCTTCTCTCTCTTTGTTTACTGGGGTGCTGTCTTCAGATAACAGCGTCTTTTGCTTTTGCCGAAAAGCACTTTTGAAATCTGACATGTTGGCTGGATTCACAACAAGTGTAGCTTTAATTTGCTATCTTGCATGTGTGATTTAATGAAAGTTTGATTTTCATAGTCATTTATTTGAATTTGGCACTCTGCATGTTCCCTGGCATTTGGCCAGGTGGGAAGCTAGTGTCCCAGATATCCCAGAGAGGTTTTAACTAACAGAGACTAAGACCACCTATCTGTCACAATAACATTCTGAGAGAGAGGTTGGGGGGTTATGGGGTTGGAGGCAGACTGACAGTGTGGAAAAAGAAAAAAGAGGGAAGGAGAGATAGATGGGGAGCCAGAAAGAAGATAAAACAACAGGGAAGGAGAGAGATGGATGGGGAGCCAGAAAGAAGATAAAACAACAGGGAAGGAGAGAGATGGATGGGGAGCCAGAAAGAAGATAAAACAACAGGGAAGGAGAGAGATGGATGGGGAGTCAGAAAGAAGATAAAACAACAGGGAAGGAGAGAGATGGATGGGGAGCCAGAAAGAAGATAAAACAACAGGGAAGGAGAGAGATGGATGGGGAGTCAGAAATAAGATAAAACAACAGGGAAGGAGAGAGATGGATGGGGAGCCAGAAAGAAGATAAAACAACAGGGAAGGAGAGAGATGGATGGGGAGCCAGAAAGAAGAACAGGGAAGGAGAGAGAAGGATGGGGAGCCAGAAAGAAGAATAGGGAAGGAGAGATGGATGGGGAGCCAGAAAGAAGATAAAACAACAGGGAAGGAGAGAGATGGATGGGGAGCCAGAAAGAAGATAAAACAACAGGGAAGGAGAGAGATGGATGGGGAGTCAGAAAGAAGATAAAACAACAGGGAAGGAGAGATGGATGGGGAGTCAGAAAGAAGATAAAACAACAGGGAAGGAGAGAGATGGATGGGGAGCCAGAAAGAAGAACAGGGAAGGAGAGATGGATGGGGAGCCAGAAAGAAGATAAAACAACAGGGAAAGAGAGAGATGGATGGGGAGCCAGAAAGAAGATAAAACAACAGGGAAGGAGAGAGATGGATGGGGAGCTAGAAAGAAGATAAAACAACAGGGAAGGAGAGAGATGGATGGGGAGCCAGAAAGAAGATAAAACAACAGGGAAGGAGAGATGGATGGGGAGCCAGAAAGAAGATAAAACAACAGGGAAGGAGAGAGATGGATGGGGAGTCAGAAAGAAGATAAAACAACAGGGAAGGAGAGAGATGGATGGGGAGCTAGAAAGAAGATAAAACAACAGGGAAGGAGAGATGGATGGGGAGCCAGAAAGAAGATAAAACAACAGGGAAGGAGAGAGATGGATGGGGAGCTAGAAAGAAGATAAAACAACTGGGAAGGAGAGATGGATGGGGAACCAGAAAGAAGATAAAACAACAGGGAAGGAGAGAGATGGAAGGGGAGCCAGAAAGAAGATAAAACAACAGGGAAGGAGAGATGGATGGGGAGCCAGAAAGAAGATAAAACAACAGGGAAGGAGAGAGATGGAAGGGGAGCCAGAAAGAAGATAAAACAACAGGGAAGGAGAGATGGATGGGAAGCCAGAAAGAAGATAAAACAACAGGGAAGGAGAGATATGGATGGGGAGCTAGAAAGAAGATAAAACAACAGGGAAGGAGAGATGGATGGGGAGCCAGAAAGAAGATAAAACAACAGGGAAGGAGAGATGGATGGGGAGCCAGAAAGAAGAACTGGGAAGGAGAGATGGATGGGGAACCAGAAAGAAGATAAAACAACAGGGAAGGAGAGAGATGGAAGGGGAGCCAGAAAGAAGATAAAACAACAGGGAAGGAGAGATGGATGGGGAGCCAGAAAGAAGATAAAACAACAGGGAAGGAGAGAGATGGAAAGGGAGCCAGAAAGAAGATAAAACAACAGGGAAGGAGAGATGGATGGGGAGCCAGAAAGAAGATAAAACAACAGGGAAGGAGAGATATGGATGGGGAGCTAGAAAGAAGATAAAACAACAGGGAAGGAGAGATGGATGGGGAGCCAGAAAGAAGATAAAACAACAGGGAAGGAGAGAGATGGAAGGGGAGCCAGAAAGAAGATAAAACAACAGGGAAGGAGAGATGGATGGGGAGCCAGAAAGAAGATAAAACAACAGGGAAGGAGAGATGGATGGGGAGCCACAAAGAAGATAAAACAACAGGGAAGGAGAGATGGATGGGGAGCCAGAAAGAAGAACTGGGAAGGAGAGATGGATGGGGAACCAGAAAGAAGATAAAACAACAGGGAAGGAGAGAGATGGAAGGGGAGCCAGAAAGAAGATAAAACAACAGGGAAGGAGAGATGGATGGGGAGCTAGAAAGAAGATAAAACAACAGGGAAGGAGAGATGGATGGGGAGCCAGAAAGAAGATAAAACAACAGGGAAGGAGAGATGGATGGGGAGCCAGAAAGAAGATAAAACAACAGGGAAGGAGTGAGATGGAAGGGGAGCCAGAAAGAAGATAAAACAACAGGGAAGGAGAGATGGATGGGGAACCACAAATAAGATAAAAAAACGTTCCTTCTTGTCTTTCTGTCTTCTTGTCTTCCCTTCCTCCTTCCCACCCTCCTTGTTCAGGCAGATCTCGTTGTGATGGTGATGAGTATGGGCTTTACTGAGACAGTGACTAAGCACAGTGGGGCGGTGGCCCATGCTAGAACCATGGGTGTGTTCGTAAATTCAATCTGGAGTGCCAGAGTGCGCTCTGGGCATTCGTAAATTCAGAGCGTTGTCAAATTGCTTGTTGGTAAATTCAGAGCGTATCGCTCTGGGAGCGTTCAGAGGGCACACTCTACACTCTGGCCGAGGAGTAGGGTTGATCCCAGAGGTCTGACCTCACAAGGGCAGTCAAGCACCCAAGCTAACTGGCTAATGTTGGCTAGCTTGCTAGCTACTTCCAGACACAATGAGAGAACACCTCATACTGATCATTTTAACCCCGCTAGCAGAGCGGGTTGGGCTGTTTTTATGTTATCTAGAGCGTTGGTGACAAACTGTGCTGCTGGCAACAATTTAATTATGTTTTTTCACCAGTCATATTCAACGGGTGTTGATCGTTCCTAAATGCATCAGTTGTTCTGTGCTCTGGCTCACTCAGATGAGAGTGCTCTGAATTCAGAGTAGATAGCCAGAGAGAACTTACGAACGCATCCTACGTCTCTACCGATCAGAGTTACACATACCCATTCATTCACCTCTCCTTCCTTCCTTTCTCTCTTTCCCTCGGATGCCCATCGGCTCCTACTCTACCACCCCAGGCCCACCCTTCTTCTCTCCTCCCTCTGTTGCCCTATGACTCCAGGGGATTTACTGAAACAGTGAGTCAGTACAGAGGAGCTCCGCAGTTAGCCGTCACGCTAACACTAGGATAACTCTCTGACCTACTTCCCAAAGAGGCTTTTCCCCTCCACTCGCTCTGCCTGGATGTCTGCTTTATACTGATAACTTGACGCGCACACATGTATGTGTGCAGTTACACACGCGCGCACACACATACACACTCCAGCTTATGTTGATAGGAACATAAAGCCTGAGAGACATGAAGCTGATCCTTGAGAGTGTGATGCTCACTGTCCTGTTATTCCTGGCTTTCCTTAGCCGGAGTGAGTGAGTGAGTGAGTGAGTGTGAGTGAGTGAGTGAGTGAGTGAGTGAGTGAGTGAGTGAGTGAGTGAGTGAGTGAGTGAGTGAGTGAGTGAGTGAGTGAGTGAGTGAGAGAGAGAGAGAGAGAGAGAGAGAGAGAGAGAGAGAGAGAGAGAGAGTGTGTGTGTGTGTGTTTTATCCCAATCGTCTTAAAGCAAGCATGAGTATTCTACTCTAAATCGCTCCGCTGAGACTTTGTTTGTTGTGAGGGTTTTTGTGTGAAAGGAATGTGTGTCTCATCTAAATAACATATTCAGGAGCTTAGTCTTTGTGTTTGAACTCTCTCTTTCTAGAGCAGGCTTCTTTCCCTCCTTTCTCTACCTCCCTTCCTAACACATCTCTTTAGGTACTGTCACGAACCTCGCCGAAGATGGTGCCTCTTCCTGTCCGGGCGGTGCTCGGCGGTCGTCGTCGCCGGCCTATTAGCTGCCATCGATTCCCTTTCTGTTTGTTTTGGTTATTGGGTAATTGGGTACACCTGTTTTGTATTAGGGTTTGTTTGTAGGGTATTTAAGGACACTAGGCCCGCTGGGTATTTGTGCGGGCTTGTTTATTGTTACTCTGTGTTTGATGGTGTGATTTATTCAAGTCTTTATTCTCCGGACTATTTTTGTCCTGTTGTTTGGACTGGCAACTTATATACGCCCTGTGTGTTGGCGTGATTGTTTTGTTGCGCTGGTGAATAAATTTGACAAACGACAGAACTCTGCTCTCTGCGCCTGATTCCACCCACCACTCCTAGTTGATCGTAACAGGTACATCTCTCTATTTCTGTTTTCTCCTGTCCACCTCACTCTTCCATTCATCTTCACTCCTTTCTCTACCTCCCTTCCTAACACATCTATTCAGGTACATCTCTCTATTTCTGCTTTCTCCTGTCCACCTCACTCTTCCATTCATCTTCCCTCCTTTCCTCAGGTGATGGGGATTTTCCGGACGATATCGAACGATATTCCGGACGATATTCCGGACGATATCGAGTCTGGCATAATAAGGCAGCAAGGAATGGCCAGACACCTCCTAACTTATACACCTTCATGAATGACATACAGAGAGGGAGAGAGAGAGTTCCTTTTACATTTACAGATAGATCCTGACACAATCATTCCCTGCACTTGCTTCCAGAATTAGAGGGGGAAAGATGCAAGATGGAACAGTTTAATATGGCACTTCATTTGTGTGTAAATTAAGGGGGCATGGTACATGGTGTGTGTGTGTGTGTGTGTGTGTGTGTGTAGTATTGAAAATAAAAGAAGTCACGTACATATGCACAGGGCTGATTACAAAAACAAGGATGGGCATGGAAGCTGTGCTTCAAGACAGCGGTCCATTTACACGACCAGCCAGCCAGGATCAGACTAGAACTACTGAATAATTAAAACTAGGAAAGAAGCTGAATCAAACACTTCTCTTTTACTTTTCTTCCCCCCTTCTTTATTCAGCCATGTTGTTCTTGTACAAAGATAGATGCATGTGGCTCCCGAGTGGTGCAGAGGTGTAAGGCACTGCATCTCAGTGCTAGAGGCGTCACTACAGACGCCCTGGTTCAAAAATTGTAGCACTCACACACAGACACTTTCTCTCTCTGTCATTGTGTGCTTTTCAAAGTGAACGCCTGTCACCTGCGCCCTTACAGAAACAGTATCTGTCCACATGGCGGATGGATGGGCCGCCGAGGTCGGACAAAACAAAGGCAAAAGGGAAACGGCAGCGAGGGAAAAGTCAATGACTCATTTTGAAGTTGACTCCACCTCACCCTCTGGGGATGACTTAGGAGTGATTGATTACGAGATGGTCAGAGCTGATGGGCAACACTAAACATTCACAGCAACTGAATCTCCAACAAAGAAGTGGTTGTACTTCCACACCAACCAAACACACACAATGTCCTCTCCCTCACTAAACTTGTGTGTACAGCCGTTGTAAATGTGCATTACACTAACCATTGTCACCACACTCAAATGTTTCCTGCGACCCGATTAGTTAACCGTCAATGTGACCTTTGACCTCAAGGTTATGAGGTCACTGCTGCCATGAGCTGTTCTTCAAATGTGTGCCCCCCTAATAAGATTACCCACTGGGCACACACTGGTTGAATCAACGTTGTTTCCGTGTAATTTCAATAAGATGACGCTGACCCAACGTGGAATAGACATTGAATAGACTGACATCTGTTTCTGGTGGGTAGGGTCTGGTTTCAACGATGGACTCTTTTGGCATAGAGGAACTATGTCACTGCCTACGTCGAGAAGAGGGAACTTTTCTGGGGGCTCTTCCGAGTCAGACATGCCAGAACATTGCGATTCAAAACCAAAGTTTGCAGGCATACCTTTGCAGGGGTTTTAGTTAAGGTAGTTGATGCAAACTAGTCACTTGTGAAATGCACTCATTAAAAATAACCTCTGTGATCTCCGTCTTGCTAGCTTCTATTTTGTGTTTTATTCTAGTGGATAAAGTAGTGTCGTAGGCAGTGATGTAGTTCCTCTATGCCAAAAGAGACCATAATTGAAACCAGACCATCTCATAATCAATCACCCGACCCCGAGTTGCCTAGGGTCAAGTTTTCAAGACTACTCTCTCTTACCCCTTCTCGCTCCCTCTCTCTAATCCACTCTTTTGTCTTTCCTCTCTTTCTCCAAACTTTTCACCAGTTTCTTTTCTCTCGATCTCTCCCTTCAACCCCCCCTGTACTAGACAACCATATAGGTACTTGTGAAAAAGATGGACCTGTTGCAGTGGTGGGTGGGAGAAAAGACAAACATAGTCTCCTTTTCACACTACCACCTCCCACCACCACCATGAGAACTAACAGCTGGGGAGGCGGATGACAGACATGGAGAGAGAGAATGAAAAAGAGAGATGGAAAGTGGGGATTAGCCAGGTGTTTGATAATAAAGGTAAAGTGGGGACACTGTAGGGAAAGAAAATTGGGTCAAGGGTGTGAAATTGGTGTGGAATGGGTGTGATGGAGAGAATGAAGAGGATGGAATGGGTGTGAGGGAGAGAATGAAGAGGATGGAATGGTTGGGTGGGTAGGTGTGGAATGGTGTGATGGAGATAATGAAGAGGATGGAATGGTTGGATGGGTGTGGAATGGTGTGATGAAGAGAGAGAGAATTAAGAAAATTGAATGGTTGGGTGGGTGTGGAATGGGTGTGAGGGAGAGAATGAAGAGGATGGAATGGTTGGATGGATATGGAATGGTGTGATGCAGAGAGAGAGAGAGAACGGAATGGTTTGATGGGTGTGGAATGGGTGTGAGGGAGAGAATGAAGAGGATGGAATGGTTGGGTGGGTGTGGAATGGGTGTGAGGGAGAGAATGAAGAGGATGGAATGGTTGGGTGGGTGTGGAATGGATGTGAGAGAGAGAATGAAGAGGATGGAATGGTTGGATGGGTGTGGAATGGGTGTCAGGGAGAGAATGAAGAGGATGGAATGGTTGGATGGGTGTGGAATGGGTGTGAGGGAGAGAGAGAGAAGAGAATGGAATGGTTGGATGGGTGTGGAATGGTGTGATGAAGGGAGAGATAATTAAGAAAATGGAATGGTTGGGTGGGTGTGGAATGGGTGTGAGGGAGAGAGAGAAGAGAATGGAATGGTTGGGTGGGTGTGGAATGGGTGTGATGAAGAGAGAGAGATAGAACAGAATGGCTTGATGGGTGTGGAATGGTGTGAGGGAGAGAGAGAGAGAGAGAGAGAGGATGGAATGGTTGGGTGGGTATGGAATGGTGTGATGCAGAGAGAGAGAGAGAACGGAATGGTTTGATGGGTGTGGAATGGGTGTGGAATGGTGTGAGGGAGAGAGAGAGAGAGAGAGAGAGAGAGAGAGAGAGAGAGAGAAAGAGAGAGAGAGAATGGAATGGTTGGATGGGTGTGGAATGGTGGGAGGGAGAGAGAGAATGAAAAGAATGGAATGGTTGGATGGGTGTGGAATGGGTGTGATGAAGAGAGAGAGAGAGAACAGAATGGTTTGATGGGTGTGGAATGGTGTGAGGGAGAGAGAGAGAGAGAGAGAGAGAGAGAGAGAGAGAGAGAGAGAGAGAGAGAGAGAGAGAGGATGGAATGGTTGGATGGGTATGGAATGGTATGATGCAGAGAGAGAGAGAGAACGGAATGGTTTGATGGGTGTGGAATGGGTGTGGAATGGTGTGAGGGAGAGAGAGAGAGAGAGAGAGAGAGAGAGAGAGAGAGAGAGAGAGAATGGAATGGTTGGATGGGTGTGGAATGGTGGGAGGGAGAGAGAGAATGAAAAGAATGGAATGGTTGGATGGGTGTGGAATGGGAAGGGGACACACAGAGTGAAGGATACCAGCCGGTAGGGTGAGGGAAGGTGGAGAGGGGGAGTAAGGAAGGAGACAACAAGGTGGAGGAGGGATTGAGGGAGGTTTTAATGAGCCTCTCTCCTCTTCTCTTTTCTCCTCTTCCTCCTTTCCTGTCTTGCTATGTGGTTAGGTTGTGGTTCATTTAGTGTGTGTGTGTGTGTGTGTGTCAAGTTAAGTTCTTGTACTCACAGCTGTCTTCCTCCTCAGTGATGGCGCTAATGACGTAGCAGGCGTACACGAAGCCCAGGAGCTGAGAAAACACACACAGTGAGTTAGAACACACAGAGGAGTGTGTGTGTGTGAACACATGAAGTACAACTATAGGATAGAGAGGAAAGAGCAAACATACAGTACCCTAGGGGATAAACACCAGCATTCAGAAATAGCGACTGGGGACGTGAGTGTATGTACAGGGAGTAGCTGGTTGGGGGATGGCACGACAGGTTGCAATCAAAATCACTGATCAGTACATAAATCAGCATGTGCAGTATGAGTCTATGAGCTCATCTATATTACTCTCTATCTAAATAATGCAATACACAAATCAACAACATGTCCAGAGACACTTCATCAGAAAACAAACACATGAAGACACCCTGCACTTAAACAAGCTGGTATAACCATTAGATAACCAAACCAAGAACACTATTCTGGGCTCAGCAGCCTATCGTCCTGAAACTAGGCAAAGTGACAATAGGCTGTACTGTTGGCAGATGGCTGTCATCTATTCTGAGACACACACACTGGGGCTAAGAAAGAAAGACAGACAGACACTCTCTACCTCCAATGACTTGGCACACTGCCATGCCAATTAAACCAGCATCGGGCACAATGCCCTCAAAACACACACTGGGCAACCAGAGACTGTGTGTGTGTGTGTGTGTGTGTGTGTGTGTGTGTGTGTGTGTGTGTGTGTGTGTGTGTATTTGGGCATGCATGTATTCATGCACAAGTGAGCCTAGTGATGGTACAGGCTATACAGTATATGAGTGTCTGTCTGTGTTTGTGTGTTCTCGAAGGGTAATGACTAGTCCTATAATCACACCTCAGACAACATTAGCAGCCTAAATGAGTTTTAAGAGAGAAAATTGAGTCCATCCTACCTTCTCTCCGTCAGCTAATTACCTCTGACAGGCAGGCCAGCCACTACTACAGTAGTAGAGAATGAATATAGATGTAAAGCCTGGACCACACACAAGATGGTGTTAGCAGCTGGGGGCCAGTGCTTGATATGCATGAATTGCCTTGATTAAAGTGTCTGGAGGGATCAGCCAACAACACAGTCAGCAAATGCAGACGGTCAGGGTGGGGGGATAGGGCACCTAGGGTGGTTGATAGGGAGGTTGTATGTGGGTGTTTAACTCAACTGTTGACCTGAATCTGTAGCCTTTCAGACATTACATAAGTCCAACAGCTTGTTAACATTAAGTCAACGGGTCCCATGTGGCCCAGTTGGTCAAGCTTGGCGCTTGCAACCCCAAGGTTGTGGGTTCCATTCCCATGGGGCACCAGGATGAAGTCAAAAGTATACAGTCTCTACTGTAAGTCCCTCTGGACGAGAGTGTCTTCTAAATGACAAAATAACGTACACAGACAACGCTACAGTGCCTTGCGAAAGTATTCGGCCCCCTTGAACTTTGCGACCTTTTGCCACATTTCAGGCTTCAAACAAAAAGATATAAAACTGTATTTTTTTGTGAAGAATCAACAACAAGTGGGACACAATCATGAAGTGGAACGACATTTATTGGATATTTCAAACTTTTTTAACAAATCAAAAACTGAAAAATTGGGCGTGCAAAATTATTCAGCCCCCTTAAGTTAATACTTTGTAGCGCCACCTTTTGCTGCGATTACAGCTGTAAGTCGCTTGGGGTATGTCTCTATCAGTTTTGCACATCGAGAGACTGACATTTTTTCCCATTCCTCCTTGCAAAACAGCTCGAGCTCAGTGAGGTTGGATGGAAAGCATTTGTGAACAGCAGTTTTCAGTTCTTTCCACAGATTCTCGATTGGATTCAGGTCTGGACTTTGACTTGGCCATTCTAACACCTGGATATGTTTATTTTTGAACCATTCCATTGTAGATTTTGCTTTATGTTTTGGATCATTGTCTTGTTGGAAGACAAATCTCCGTCCCAGTCTCAGGTCTTTTGCAGACTCCATCAGGTTTTCTTCCAGAATGGTCCTGTATTTGGCTCCATCCATCTTCCCATCAATTTTAACCATCTTCCCTGTCCCTGCTGAAGAAAAGCAGGCCCAAACCATGATGCTGCCACCACCATGTTTGACAGTGGGGATGGTGTGTTCAGGGTGATGAGCTGTGTTGCTTTTACGCCAAACATAACGTTTTGCATTGTTGCCAAAAAGTTCAATTTTGGTTTCATCTGACCAGAGCACCTTCTTCCACATGTTTGGTGTGTCTCCCAGGTGGCTTGTGGCAAACTTTAAACAACACTTTTTATGGATATCTTTAAGAAATGGCTTTCTTCTTGCCACTCTTCCATAAAGGCCAGATTTGTGCAATATACAACTGATTGTTGTCCTATGGACAGAGTCTCCCACCTCAGCTGTAGATCTCTGCAGTTCATCCAGAGTGATCATGGGCCTCTTGGCTGCATCTCTGATCAGTCTTCTCCTTGTATGAGCTGAAAGTTTAGAGGGACGGCCAGGTCTTGGTAGATTTGCAGTGGTCTGATACTCCTTCCATTTCAATATTATCGCTTGCACAGTGCTCCTTGGGATGTTTAAAGCTTGGGAAATCTTTTTGTATCCAAATCCGGCTTTAAACTTCTTCACAACAGTATCTCGGACCTGCCTGGTGTGTTCCTTGTTCTTCATGATGCTCTCTGCGCTTTTGACGGACCTCTGAGACTATCACAGTGCAGGTGCATTTATACAGAGACTTGATTACACACAGGTGGATTGTATTTATCATCATTAGTCATTTAGGTCAACATTGGATCATTCAGAGATCCTCACTGAACTTCTGGAGAGAGTTTGCTGCACTGAAAGTAAAGGGGCTGAATAATTTTGCACGCCCAATTTTTCAGTTTTTGATTTGTTAAAAAAGTTTGAAATATCCAATAAATGTCGTTCCACTTCATGATTGTGTCCCACTTGTTGTTGATTCTTCACAAAAAAATACAGTTTTATATCTTTATGTTTGAAGCCTGAAATGTGGCAAAAGGTCGCAAAGTTCAAGGGGGCCGAATACTTTCGCAAGGCACTGTATGTGTCCTCCTGCCACAACCTGAGGGACAGCCAGTGAAAAGTGCAAAGTAATGTCGATAATATTTCCCATTTTGTTTTGTTTTGTCTTTCATACCATGTCATGTGTCTTCTCAGTCATGTTGACACTGGTCTACTACCATTGCTTTAATGTATTGTTGTTCTCATTAATATTGTTGTTGTAGTTGTTGTTAATGGGAATCCCATGTCCACTACCACTATTATTATTGCTGTTGGTCCCACCATTTATTTATATATAAATATATATAAAATATATATAAAATATATAAAAATATGTATATTTATTTTTCGATATGTATACTTGTACAATGTAAGTAATAATGAACTTGCAGGGACCTCCCGGATGGCGCAGTTGTCTAGGGCACTGCATCGCAGCGCTAGGTGTGCCCCCAGAGACTCTGGGTTCGCGCCCAGGCTCTGTCGCAGCCGGCCACGACCGGGAGGTCCGTGGGGCGACGCACAATTGGCCTAGCATCGTCCGGGTTAGGGAGGGCTTGACCGGTAGGGATATCCTTGTCTCATCGCGCACCAGCGACTCCTATGGCGGGTCGGGCGCAGTGCGCGCTAACCAAGGTAGCCAGGTGCACGGTGTTACCTCTGACACATTTGTGCGGCTGGCTTCCGGGTTGGAGGCGCACTGTGTTAAGAAGCAGTGTGGCTTGGTTGAGTTGAGTTGTGTTTCGGGGGACGCATGGCTTTCGACCTTCGTCTCTCCCGAGCCTGTACGGGAGTTGTAGCGATGAGACAAGAAAGAGAGCAAGAGAGAGAGAGAGAGAGCAGGAGGGATGGCGTTATATTTCTAATACTCGTTTCGATGTGTCACTATAGGATTCGCTCAGGTCGGATTACTGGCTAAATGTATCCAATCACACAGCGTCTGTTGGAGACAGACAGACCAATTGGCAAATGAGGGGCCACAGGCCGATCCCCTGGTAATTCTCACCTCTCTTCCTCGTGGAAGAGACTACGCTCACTGATGCTCTCCACAGCACGACTAGATTCTTGTCTTCATACTGAACTGTTCTCAGATGAACCGTGACGCTACGTGACGTGACGCTAGGACCTCAGTGTTGGGTACTGACCAAAAGGAACATTAGAGGGTCTCCAACGTTTGTGTCCAGTATGCATCGTGTCCTGTTTACAGAAGAGCGTCTCCAACATTTGTGTCCAGTATCCATCTCTTCCCGTTTACAGAAGAGCGTCTCCAACGTTTGTGTCCAGTATGCATCTCTTCCCGTTTACGGAAGAGCGTATCCAACGTTTGTGTCCAGTATGCATCTCTTCCCGTTTACGGAAGAGCGTCTCCAACGTTTGTGTCCAGTATGCATCTCTTCCCGTTTACAGAAGAGGGTCTCCAACGTATGTGTCCAGTATGCATCTCATCCCGTTTACGGAAGAGGGTCTCCAACGTTTGTGTCCAGTATGCATCTCTTCCCGTTTACAGAAGAGGGTCTCCAACGTTTGTGTCCAGTATGCATCTCTTCCCGTTTACAGAAGAGGGTCTCCAACGTTTATGTCCAGTATGCATCTCTTCCCGTTTACAGAAGAGGGTCTCCAACGTTTATGTCCACTATGCATCTCTTCCCGTTTACAGAAGAGCGTCTCCAACGTTTGTGTCCAGTATGCATCTCTTCCCGTTTACGGAAGAGGGTCTCCAACGTTTGTGTCCAGTATGCATCTCATCCCGTTTACGGAAGAGGGTCTCCAACGTTTGTGTCCAGTATGCATCTCTTCCCGTTTACGGAAGAGCGTCTCCAACGTTTGTGTCCAGTATGCATCTCTTCCCGTTTACAGAAGAGGGTCTCCAACGTTTGTGTCCAGTATGCATCTCATCCCGTTTACGGAAGAGCATCTCCAACGTTTATGTCCAGTATGCATCTCTTCCTGTTTACAGAAGAGGGTCTCCAACGTTTGTGTCCAGTATGCATCTCTTCCCGTTTACAGAAGAGCGTCTCCAACGTTTGTGTCCAGTATGCATCTTGCGCATTTGCTTGGATGAAGCAAGAGTAATGCAGCAACAACCTCTGCATTTTTTTGGCACCTCCCTGCAAAGGGGGTCCCTTCCCTTGTTAACGGCTATCCCTTGGGATAGTGGAGGCTATTGTACTGGCAAATTTAATAGCAAGGGTTACAGTCCGGAAGGGCTTGTTCCACCAGAGGCATGGCTACCTCTTGGGCACTGTTCTAAGGCATCTCCTTACAGGAGATGTGCTTTATGGCACGTTGGGCAACCATTCATACGTTTTATGAGGTCTTTATCGACTGGATGTCACTGCACCTTTGTTGGTGCATACTTCTTTAGTGTTGGAGCCTCTGAGGGGTGATGCTGTTGGGACAAACTACCCTGGCTTCGGAGAGCATGTCTGCGATACAGGACTTGGTCATATCCTATAGTGACACATCAAAACGAGTATTAGAAATACTCACTGCTCGCAGGAGCGCAAGGAAGAGGAGCATGCTTGAGAATGATAGGCGAGTGGCACCTTATAGGGAGTAGAGGGGCTAACCTCATTCATGACTCGACCTGTCTGTCTCCAACGGAGGCTCTGTGATTGAATACTTTAAGCCTGGCACTGTCTATTTGACGATGAGTAAACAGCTTCCCCACGGAGTATGAAAATGAGATCACCTCTCTCTCTCTCTCACTGTGTGTGCGTGTGTGCGTGATTGTGTGTGTGATGAACAGCAAAAGAACAGGTGCATGTAGTCACTGCTGCCCCCATCTCATCATATCATATTCTGACTGTCATTAATCACACTAAAGAAATTCACCACAAACTCAGACAATGCACACATGCATGCACTCACAGTGAGTTCTGACCATGCAGCACACTATAAAGAAGACAGTAAGAAGAGAAGAACAGAGTTCTAACCACGCAGCACACTATAAAGGAGTAAGAAGAGAAGAACAGAGAGTTCTAACCACGCAGCACACTATAAAGAAGACAGTAAGAAGAGAAGAACAGAGAGTTCTAACCACGCAGCACACTATAAAGAAGACAGTAAGAAGAGAAGAACAGAGAGTTCTAACCACGCAGCACACTATAAAGAAAAATAATAAATACATCTAGAGGTCGGCTGTTTTTCCCTTAAAGCTGCAATATGTCACTTTTTGGGCGACCTGATCAAAATCATATAGAAATCTGTGGTATAGATCTGTCATTCTCATTGAAAGCAAGTCTAAGAAGCTGTATATCTGTTTTATGTGCACTATTTCTATGCTTCCCAGTCTTAAGTTTAATTTTTGCATTTTTTACTTTTCAAATCAAATCAAAATCAAATTTTATTTGTCACATACACATGGTTAGCAGATGTTAATGCAAGTGTAGCGAAATGCTTGTGCTTCTAGTTCCGACAATGCAGTAATAACCAACGAGTAATCTAACTAACAATTCCAAAACTACTACCTTATACACACAAGTGTAAAAGGATAAAGAATATGTACATAAAGATATATGAATGAGTGATGGTGCAGAGCGGCATAGGCAAGATGCAGTAGATGATAAAGAGTACAGTATATACATATGAGATGAGTAATGTAGGGTATGTAAACAAAGTGGCATAGTTGAAAATGGCTAGTGATACGTGTATTACATAAAGATTCAGTAGATGATATAGAGTACAGTATTTACATATGAGATGAGTATGTAAACAAAGTGGCATAGTTTAAAGTGGCTAGTGATACGTGTATTACATAAAGATGCAGTAGATGATATAGAGTACAGTATATACGTATAAATATGAGATGAATAATGTAGGGTATGTACACATTATATTAAGTAGCATTGTTTAAAGTGGCTAGTGATATATTTTACATCAATTCCCATCAATTCCCATTATTAAAGTGGCTGGAGTTGAGTCAGTGTGTTGGCAGCAGCCACTCAATATTAGTGGTGGCTGTTTAACAGTCTGATGGTCTTGAGATAGAAGCTGTTTTTCAGTCTCTCGGTCCCAGCTTTGATGCACCTGTACTGACCTCGCCTTCTGGATGATAGCGGGGTGAACAGGCAGTGGCTCGGGTGGTTGTTGTCCTTGATGATCTTTATGGCATTCCTGTGACATCGGGTGGTGTAGGTGTCTTGGAGGGCAGGTAGTTTGCCCCCGGTGATGCGTTGTGCAGACCTCACTACCCTCTGAAGAGCCTTATGGTTGTGGGCGGAGCAGTTGCCGTACCAGGCGGTGATACAGCCCGACAGGATGCTCTCGATTGTGCATCTGTAGAAGTTTGAGAGTGCTTTTGGTGACAAGCCGAATTTCTTCAGCCTCCTGAGGTTGAAGAGGCGCTGCTGCGCCTTCTTCACGATGCTGTCTGTGTGGGTGGACCAATTCAGTTTGTCTGTGATGTGTACGCCGAGGAACTTAAAACTTACTACCCTCTCCACTACTGTCCCATCGATGTGGATAGGGGGGTGTTCCCTCTGCTGTTTCCTGAAGTCCACAATCATCTCCTTAGTTTTGTTGACGTTGAGTGTGAGGTTATTTTCCTGACACCACACTCCGAGGGCCCTCAACTCCTCCCTGTAGGCCGTCTCGTCGTTGTTGGTAATCAAGCCTACCACTGTAGTGTCGTCCGCAAACTTGATGATTGAGTTGGAGGTGTGCGTGGCCACGCAGTCATGGGTGAACAGGGAGTACAGGAGAGGGCTCAGAACGCACCCTTGTGGGGCACCAGTGTTGAGGATCAGCGGGGTGGAGATGTTGTTACCTACCCTCACCACTTGGGGGCGGCCCGTCAGGAAATCCAGTACCCAGTTGCACAGGGCGGGGTCGAGACCCAGGGTCTCGAGCTTGATTACGGGTTTGGAGGGTACTATGGTGTTAAATGCTGAGCTGTAGTCGATGAACAGCATTCTCACGTAGGTATTCCTCTTGTCCAGATGGGTTAGGGCAGTGTGCAGTGTGGTTGAGATTGCATCGTCTGTGGACCTATTTGGGCGGTAAGAAAATTGGAGTGGGTCTAGGATGTCAGGTAGGGTGGAGGTGATATGGTCCTTGACTAGTCTCTCAAATCACTTAATGATGACGGAAGTGAGTGCTAGTCGTTTAGCTCAGTTACCTTAGCTTTCTTGGGAACAGGAACAATGGTACACCAGCTTCAAACAGCTGAAAATACAATATTTTGGTTATGTAAATGATTTGATTTGATTTATTAGGGTCCCCGTTAGCCAATGATAATGGCAGCAGCTAGTCTTACTGTGGTCCAACACATAAATCCTCTCTGGGATAGAGGGCGTTATTTTCACGTCCGGATGAAAAGCCCAAAGTAAACTTCCTCCTACTCAGGTCCAGAAGCTAGGATATTATATATATAATATAATATATATAATATATATAGAAATGCATATTATTAATAGATTTGGATAGGAAACACTCTGAAGTTTCTAAATCTGTTTGAATAATGTCTGTGAGTATAACAGAACTGATTTGGCTGGCGAAACCCCAAACACAATCCATCCAGGGAAATTGTTTTTTGAGGTCAATCTGTTTTCCATTGGTTTCCTATGGCAAGCCCGTTTTAATAGAAATATGCTTGCAGTTCATATGGCTTCCACCAGATGTCACCAGACTTTATAAAGTGGTTTATGTTTTTCTTTTGAGTAATGAAGAAGTATGACTACTCAGAACGAGGGTCGAGTCTAGTGTACTGGGGCGCGTGACCTAGTGCTCGCTCCACTTTCATTTTATCTATAGCTATTGAATACAGTTTATTCCGTCTTAAATTGTATCAATTATTTACGGTATAAAATACCTAAAGTTGTATTAGGAAAGTTGTTTGAAATGTTTGGACGAAGTTTACAGGTAACTTATTAGATCATTTGTAGTCATGTTGGGCGAGTTGGAACCGGTGATTTTCTGAATCAAACGCGCCAAATAAATTGACATTTTGGGGATATAACGATGGAATTAATCGAACAAAAGGACGATTTGTGATGTTTATGGGACATATTGGAGTGCCAACAGAAGAAGCTCTTCAAAGGTAAGGCATGAATTATATCGTTATCTCTGAGTTTTTTGTCGCGCCTGGTGAGTTGAAATATGATTGTCATGTGTTTGTTTGATGGGGCGCCGTCCTCTGATAATCACATGGTTAGATTTCGCCGTAAAGCCTTATTGAAATCTGACACGGTGGCTGAATTAACAAGAAGTTTTAGCTGTAATTTGGTGTATTGCACTTGTGAAAGTTAAATATTATTATTTTTTTTTTTTGTGAATTTCGCACTCTGCCATTTCATCGGATGTTGTCAAATCCTGCTAACAAATCCCGCTAATCCATAAGAAGATAACAAACAAAAAAATACAATTGACATACATTTCAAAACATTAACATGTAGATGCATGTAGTGCATCTATCAGTAGCACATACATGTCAGTACATATACACAACAAGTAGGTCACATGGGGGAGAGGCATTGTGCCGTGTTGCTTTATATTGTTTTATTAAACCAGGTTTTATTGTTCACTTGTGCTATATAAGATGGAAGGGAGTTCTATCCACTCATGGCTCTGTATAATACTGTACGTTTCCTTGAATTTGTTCTGGACCTGGGGACTGCATGTCTGGTGGGGTAAGTGTGTTTGTCAGTGTTGTGTGTAAGTTGACTATGCAAACAACTTGGAATTTCCAACACATTCGTGTTTTCTTATAAAACAAGAAGTGACGCAGTCAGTCTTTCCTCAACCCTTAACCAAGAGAGACTGGCATGCATAGTGTCACACCCTGATTTGTTTCACCTGTCTTTGTGCTTGCCTCCATCCCCTCCAGGTGTCGCCCATCTTCCCCATTATCCCCAGTGTATTTATACCTGTGTTCTCTGTCTGTTGCCAGTTCATTTTGGTTGTCAAGCCTACCAGCGTATTTCCCCTTGCTCCTGTCTGTTTCTAGTTCCTGTTTTCTAGTTTTGACCATTCTGCCTGCCCTGACCATGCCTGCCGTCACATCACCATGGATTATTGACCTCTGCCTGCCCTGACCTCGAGACTGCCTGCCGTTCCATACTTTATGGACTCTGATCTGGATTACTGACCTCTGCTTGCCCTTGACCTGTCGTTTTGCCTACCCCCTGTTCTAGTAATAAACCTTTGTTACTTCGACACTGTCTGCATCTGGGTCTTCTCCTGAAATGTGATACATAATATTAATATTAGCCCTCCAATGAAGATAAAGATGTGCTGCTCTGTTTCTTGGTCAGCTGCAGATTAACTAGGTCTTTCTTTGCAGAACTTGACCATAAGACAGGACAATAATCAAGATAAGATAAAACTAGAGCCTGTAGAAGCAAAAAAAACAGAGCATCTCTTTACTACGGACAGACCTATATTTACAACCACTGAATCTATATGTTTTGACCATGACAGTTTACAATCTAAGGTAACACCAAATCATTTCCTCAACTTGTTCAACAGCCACACCAGGTCTAGAACTAGAAATACAATGCTCTTACATTTAGAGATGTTCAGGACCAGTTTATTACTGGCCACCCATTCCAAAACAGACTGAAACTCTTTGCTTCAGTGACTTCATTAGCTGTGGTTGCTGACGAGTATGTGGTTGTATCATCAGCATACATGGACACACAAATTTAGTTTAATGCCAGTGGCAGGTCATTGGTAAAAATAGAAAATAGTAGAGGGCCTAGAGACCTGCCCTGCAGGACACCACACATGACATGCTTGACATTAGAGAAGTTTCCATTAAAGAAAACTCTATAGATAGATAGCTCTGAATCCACAATATGGCAGAGGTTGAAAATACATAAAGCATACGTTTTCAACAAAAGGTTACGGTCAATAAGATCAAAGGCTGCACTGAAGTCTAACAGTACAGATTCCACAATCTTCTTCTTTTCAAAAAAAGTTTGTAATTTTTACCCCCTTTTTTGCACCAATTTCGTGATTAAGATCTTGTCTCATCACTGCAACTCCCGAACGGGCTCGGCAGAGGCGAAGGTTGAGCCATGCGTCCTCCGAAACATGACCCGCCAAGCCACAATTCTTAACACCCGCCCGCTTAACTCGGAAGCCAGCTGCACCAATGTGTCGGAGGAAACACTTTTCAACTGACAACCAAAGTCAGCATTCAGGCGACCGGCCCGCCACAAGGAGTCGCTAGAGCGTGATGAGCCAAGTAAAGACCCCCACGGCCAAACCCTCCCCTAACCCGGATGAGACTGGGCCAATTGTGCGCCGCCTTGTTGGACTCCCGGTCATGGCCGGTAATGACACAACCTAGGATCAAACCCCAGGCTGTAGTGACGCCGCAACACTGCGATGCAGTGCCTTAGACCGCTGCGCCACTCGGGTGCCCCCCAAAATCTTATTATTATCAATCATCAGTCATTTGTGTGTAGTACATGTTGAGTGCCCTTCTCTACAAGCATGCTGAACGTCTGTTGTTAATTTGTTTACAGGGAAATTGCATTATATTTTTTTCAACAGTTCGCTAAGAGCTGGCAGCAAGCTTATAGGTCTGCTGTTAGACCCAGTAAAGGCCACTTTACCACTCTTGGATAGCGGAATCTCCAGGCCTGAGGACAAAGACTTTCCTCTAGGCTCAGATTAAAGATTTGACAGATAGGAGTGGCTATAGAGTCAGCTACCATCCTCAGTGGCTTTCCATCTAAGTTGTCAATGACATGAGGTTTGTCATTATTGATCGATAACAATTCTTCCACCTCTCCCACACTAACTTTACAAAATTAAAACTTGCATTGCTTTTCTTTCATTATTTGTTTTTTTTAAGGATGAATAAAATGTCTGATTGTTGGCATTTCCTGCCTAAGTTTGCCACTTTGCCAATAAGGTAAAATAATTGGCAACATCAAATGGTTTTGTGATGAATAAGCCATTAGATTTTCCCATCATTCTTAATATCATTGATCTTGAGTTCATAATATAGTTTATTCTTCCTTTTGTTGAGTTTAGTGCCATAATTTCTCAGCCAGTCAGATGTGCAGCCAACCACTCCCTTTGCCCCATTACTTTCAACCATACAGTTTTTCAAATCCTCATCAACACATGGAGCCTTACCAGTTCTAACAGTCAGTTTCTTATCAGGTGCATGTTAATCAATAATTGGAAGAAGCAATTTCATAAATTCATCAAGTGCAGCATCTAAATTCTCCTTATTAATCACATCAGTGTCACGCCCTGGCCATAGAGAGGCTTTTTATTCTCTATTTTGGTTAGGCCAGGGTGTGACTAGGGTGGGCGTTCTATGTTATTTTTCCTATGTTTTTGTATTTCTTTGTTTTTGGCCGGGTATGGTTCTCAATCAGGGACAGTTGTCTGTCATTGTCTCTGATTGAGATCCATACTCAGGCAGCCTATTTTCCCACTATGGGTTGTGGGTAGTTGTTTTCTGTGTCTTTGTTTCACCATACAGAACTGTTTCGATTTTCATTGTTTCTCTTTGGTTATTTTGTACTCTGTGTTCAGTTATTTATTAAATTAAAATGGACACTTACCACGCTGCGTTTTGGTCCACATAAGAGTCATAGCTAAATCTTTTGTATAATTTCTTATACACTATATAGCCACTATATTGTGATCACTGCATCCAATGGATACAGCTTTATAACTATACATGTGGATGATTTTGTTCCTGTAGTGTTTGTAAGCACCCTGGTAGGTTGATTAATAACCTGAACCAGATTACAGGCACTGGTTACAGTGAGAAGCTTCCTGTTGAGCAGCTTCATGAAAACAATCAGGTCCGCAGGAAAGTAGACAGTTCTGTGTACATTGTACATACACTACTTCACAGTGGTTTAGATGATAGGATTCTTTACACTATACTTGTTTGTTTTGTCACATAAACTGAAATCAGGCTAGCTATTTGATTTTTAGCAACGAAGAAATGGCGGAGTGATTTCTGCATAGTGTATCTTTAATGTGGTCCTTTTTCCCCACATAGGCAGCAGCAGCTGCTCATTCTCTCACTCGCTCACTCGCTCACAACCACCCCTAGTCTCTCTGTTGTTTAACTGATCCTTTGTTGGGTGAAATGAATCTGAGGACAAATCCTCAGTTTCACCTAAAACAGATGAACAGTTAAAGCTGTGGAGACTCTGTGGTTTAATATGCCATGTTTTTATTATGCTCCTTATAGCCTGTCAATGACTCTCCAATGCCCATCTACCCCAGTCATTGCCAGCTTCGGACAAAATTATATTATATTTTTCCCTGTTTGCCCCTTTTCCCCTTCACCCCTCTCTATTCCTTTCTCTCTCTAGCCAGCCAGACTAATTGGATGTACACGTTTTCATACTGGTTTATACTGACCTTTAATGCTGGTTTTAATGCAGCTTTATCAACAGTGTATCACTGCTTCATAGCGGTGTAACAAGCATAACTCGATAGAATAAGAACAGTAGCTAGTGTTTCACACTCGTGTTTCATTAGTGGTTAAAGGTTCTTTATAGGACTGTATCTTCTACATAAAACAAACCCATGCAACACACACCTCACACAACTGGCTCATAACACACACAGCACCCATAACACACAGAACTACACACACACAACAAATTCCTTCAGAATAGCTGCCATCCAACTTCCAGACTAAGCGTCTCAGTGTACGATGCAGTCACAGGCCTCCAGGCAGATACACAGCAGCTGTCACACTGACTCCCAACAGCTTCTCTCCCTATATCACTTCTTCGTACAGCTGGCGTTTTTCTGCAGACATCCCAGTTAAGGGCCTCACGCAGGCGCACCCACCCACCCACTCACGCACACACACACACACACACACACACACAAACACAGCCTAGAGCAGTAATCATAGGGGTCACTCTATAGTGGGCCTCTTGTGGGGACCCCTCAATCATCCAGTGACAACCATTCATCACTCAGCCACACAGGGATAGGGAAGGAGAGAAGGTTTCCATCTCTTGAAACACCAACCTACACGGCATTGTTCCAGTGGGAATGCAGAGAGAGGCATAACACACACAGCTCAGCATGGCCAAAGGGCAGCAAACTAGGGTTATATTAGTTTCATATTTCATGTGTGTGTGTGTGTGTGTGTGTGTGTGTGTGTGTGTGTGTGTGTGTGTGTGTGTGTGTGTGTGTGTGTGTGTGTGTGTGCCAAGGTGATAGCAATCTTATACATTTATAGAAGCTTTATAAAAATGACATGTATACACTAGTGGTGCGTGAGTCAGCTGTTTGTTCCCCTGCAATTGCCGCAATTGCTAATAACCCATCTGCAACTGCCCGACTATACTGTATGTGATAAGGGACTGTACATTATTTATAATGAGGGATACCTCATACCCTACTGAGAAAATTGGATCTCCCTGAAATGGAAATTGATATATTTTTACCCAAGCCTCCCTAAACGCTTGTGTGACCCTCCCCTACACCCAAAATAATAATTTAAACATAAAGTGGACAGCAGAGAACATGTCTAACGTTTAACTCAGACCAGAGCCTTGCGAAAGTTTTCACCCGCTTGGCATTTTTCCTATTTTGTTGCCTTACAACCTGGAATTAAAATATATATTATTTTTTTTGGGGGGGGGGGGGGGGGGTTGTATCATTTGATTTACACAACATGCCTACCACTTTGAATATGCAAGATATTTTCTATTGTGAAACAAACAAGAAATAAAACAAAAAAAAAAACGGAAAACTTGATCGTGAATAACTATTCACCACCTCCAAAAAAGTACTTTGTAGAGCCATCCTTTGCAGCAATTACAGCTCTTGGGGTATGTCTCTATACGCTTGGCACATCTAACCGCTGGGATTTTTTGCCATTCTTCAAGGCAAAAATGCTACAGTTCCTTCAAGTTGGGTGGGTTCCGCTGGTGTACAGCAATCTTTAAGTCACACCACGGATTCTCAATTGGATTGAGGTCTGGGCTTTGACTAGGCCATTCCACGACATTTAAATGTTTCCCCTTAAACCACTTGAGTGTTGCTTTAGCAGTATGCCTAGGGTCATTGTCCTGCTGGAAGGTGAACCTCCGTCCCAGTCTCAAATCTCTTGAAGACTGAAACAGGTTTCCCTCAAGAATTTGCTGTATTTAGCGCCATACATCATTCCTTCAATTCAAGTCCCTGCCGATAAAAAACATGCCCACAGCATGATGCTGCCACCACCATGCTTCACAATGGGGATGGTGTCCTCGGAGTGATGAGAGGTGTTGGGTTTGCGCCAGACAGTGTTTTCCTTGATGACCAAAAAGCTAGAATTTAGTCTTATCTAACCAGAGTACCTTCTTCCATATGTTTGGGGAGTCTCCCACATGCCTTTTGGCGAACACCAAACGTGTTTGCTTATTTTTTTTTTCTGTCCACGCTTCTGTAAAGCCCAGCTCTGTGGAGTGTACAGCTTAAAGTGTTCCAATGGACAGATACTCCAATCTCCGCTATGGAGCTTTGCAGCTCCTTCAGGGTTATCTTTGGTCTCTTTGTTGCCTCTCTGATTAATGCCCTCCTTGCCTGGTCTGTGAGTTTTCGTGGGCAGCCCTCTCTTGGCAGGTTTGTCGTGGTGCCATTATCTTTCCATTTTTTAATAATGGATTTAATGGTGCTCCGTGGGATATTCAAAGTTTAGGATCTTTTTTTGGAACCCAACCCTGATCTGTCCTTCTCCACAGCTTTGTCCCTGACCTGTTTGGAGGGCCCCTTGGTCTTCATGTTGCCACTTGCTTGGTGGTGCCCTTTGCTTAGTGGTGTTGCAGACTCTGGGGCCTTTCAGAACTGGTGTATATATACTGAGATCATGTGACAGATCATCACACTTAGATTGCACACAGATGGACTTTATTTAACTAATTATATGACTTCTGGAGGTAATTGATGGCACCATAACTAATTTTTGGGCTTCATAGCAAAGGGGGTGAAAACATATGCACGCACCACGTTTCAGTTTTGAAATTTTAGGAATTTTTTGAAAGTAGTCAATTTTTTCATTTCACTTCACCAAATTTGAACTATTTTGTGTATGTCCATTACATGAAATCCAAATAAAAATATATTTTAATTCCAGGGTGTAAGGCAACAAAATAGTAAAAGTGCCAAGGGGGTGAATACTTTTGTAAGGCACTGTAGATATGTAGTTTTAGAGACTGTTCTTTGTTTTGTAGGCATTACATGGCAATGTAGCCAGAAGGTTGTGGATTCACAGACCACCGTGTCAAGGGTAGCAATGAACATGTATCCATTATAATAAAAGCTCTGCATGAATCTATCATCTTATTTCGGTCTGAAATGCAATTCTCTGTCATTTTACATGACTGGAGACAGGCAAAACAAAATGTAATACCACAAAAGAATATGATAACGAATATGATAACGAATGAGTGCATGCTGCAGCACCAAAGGCGTTTTGATTTCTATTCAGGACATTGTTAGTCTAAGTTTGGAACAGTGTCAAAGTTGTCTATCAACTGTAAATATTGAGCGCAACTGAAGAATCTGGCCATCAATGAATTTGAGAAAAAGCCATTAACTGTTTAACATAGCAGCCGTATATCATCAGCTAGGCCTATATGCACCTTTTTTCTGGCGGGGGGCGGGGGGGGGGGGGGGGGGGGTCGCCTATAATTTTCGAATTTATTCTATATCATTCCATGATATTGTTGTTACAAAATATATTTGTGTAATATTAAATCATTTTTAGTTTCATTATTATTTCATTCTAAGTCATATTTATAGCCATGTTGGTGTATTGTAGACATCCTGAATGCTCCTGCCAGCCATGTTGCTGAAATGCTTTTGTTGGTGTGTAGTAGACATCCTGAATGCTCCTGCCAGCCATGTTGCTGAAATGCTTTTGTTGGTGTGTTGTAGACATCCTGAGTGCTCTTGCCAGCCATGTTGCTGAAATGCTTTTGTTGGTGTGTTGTAGACATCCTGAATGCTCTTGCCAGCCATGTTGCTGAAATGCTTTTGTTGGTGTGTTGTAGACATCCTGAATGCTCTTGCCAGCCATGTTGCTGAAATGCTTTTGTTGGTGTGTTGTAGACATCCTGAATGCTCTTGCCAGCCATGTTGCTGAAATGCTTTTGTTGGTGTGTTGTAGACATCCTGAATGCTCCTGCCAGCCTGTAGCGTGTAAGAAATGCTTTTGTTGGTGTGTTGTAGACATCCTGAATGCTCCTGCCAGCCATGTTGCTGAAATGCTTTTGTTGGTGTGTTGTAGACAATCCTGAATGCTCCTGCCAGCCATGTTGCTGAAATGCTTTTGTTGGTGTGTTGTAGACATCCTGAATGCTCTTGCCAGCCATGTTGCTGAAATGCTTTTGTTGGTGTGTTGTAGACATCCTGAATGCTCCTGCCAGCCTGTAGCGTGTAAGAAATGTTCCACAATTGATTTCTTAAAAAATATATATATATATTACCTTTATTTAACCAGGTAGGCAAGTTGAGAACAAGTTCTCATTTACAATTGCGACCTGGAATGGCTGGCTATAGCTTTGAAATAATATTACAGCCCAAATAATAGATTGCTGTCCCTTCTTGGCTACCTGGCTTGCTCCTCACTTAGTATGTTATTTAATAGCCTGTTGAAATGTCTAACGTCAATTGATAGCGACAGAATGACACATTAGTCAATTTTTTGTCACCTATAGAAGGTTGTAGCGCAGCCACTGAATATCATAGATACAAACCAAAGATATCCCATATGCATCCCTCACGTCATTCCCCGGCATTTTACGGCTTGTTTCGAACATAAAGCATTGCGGTCTAAATCATCGTTAGAGATCGCTTTATATAATCAGGTACATAAATTTTTTTATTTATCTTAAGCTAACAAGGGATACGCCATTTTATTAAACAAAAGCCTCAAAACCCTCACATGCCCCCAATCTCTGCAGCACTCCAACAATCAGGCCTTTATGGTAGAGTGGCCAGACAGAAGCCACTCCTCAGAAAAAGGCACGACAGCCCGCTTGGAGTTATATCATTCTTATCCAGTTATGTCCAATCAATTGGATTTACCACAGGTAAAAGGATGATCAAGGATGATCAATTGAAACAGGATGCACCTGAGTGGAAACAGGATGCACCTGCTCCCTTTGTGTGGTCATATTGGGCAATTAAAAAATCCTTGCCTTTTTCAGCCAGTGGCCATTAATGCCCTTGGGCTGATATATAATAACTATAATTGCCCTCTCCTGGTCGCGTGCTCCGAAGCACCTTTCACTCGCATGGTTCTCCGTTAGGTGATGCAGTCTTTTCCACAGGCTACAAGTGAAGACACACACATCGGGGATGCAACTGAGCTCATCCTTTTCCAATTCTGTGGCGCGTAAAGATATTGGAAGAACTGTCCACATTTACTTTTGTCGTCAGTGAACTAAATGAGTAGGCCTAATGAACAGGAAAAGCCCTAACCTATGTCAATCTACTATCCTCCTTAGTACAAAAGTTTTACCTATTCTGTGCGAGAAATAAAGATTCAAAACATAGTTGTGGGTATCAAGCGCCAATGTTCCATTAGCAGGAAAAACCCATTCTCAAAAGTGACAGCAAATGCAACTATGCATGTAATGCTTTTATTATAAAGGTGCATTTTTATGGTGAAAATTATCTTCCCCAAACTTAAAACTCACACGCTGCATACAGTATGCCAGTTAGGATCTACACTCGTTGTAAAGCGGATTAATGTGCTTAATTAAGATTTTTTTGGGGGCCACTTCTGTTGTGATACAAACCTTATCAAAACATATAGGCCTATGGGCTAGGCTACATGAGGTGTTCGACTATGATTTGAAAAAGTTGTCAAAAAAATGCATGCGTTGTTTCTTGGCTTACCCTGGGCATCATTCACAAGTGATAGGCTGATATTGTCACCCATAAGACTATTCTTAATTTAATATTTTCTTTACATATACAAAATAATATACTGTATGTGTGAAATGTGTTTTGATTTAGAATAGAATGGAATTTAGAATAGAATGGTCTCAAAACAGGGGCGGGGGAAAATTACATGTCATCTAAGCACTTAAATAGCGAATGGAGGATGCTTTTCCCGTGGTTCATTTTTCATGCCAGCCAGGTAGGCTATTCTCCTGTTGTAAAGATAAGCAATGTGCTTAATATTAGGAAAGTTGAGAAATACATTTAGTAGGCCTACAAAGCTGATAGGATCCTCCTCTTTTTAATAGAGGCCATTACTCTGTTTGCTCATGCATTTGCATAGCCTATAGAAATATTGTGCAACATGAGCTCATGGGCTCTCATGAAGTATTTGATTAGATTTTGGATTACATTTGCATTGATGTCAGAGTGATTAGAGGTACAATAGAGTGCTGAGTACCAGGAAGTTAGCAAGTTTGGTAGGATACTAATGACCATCAGCAGCATCAGAGCTTGGAGAAGCCTAATTGCCGGACTAAACGGTCACATGTAATTTGACTGCCATCATGACTTGTGACCGCTGGTGTGGCGGTAATAAGGTAACAGACCCGCCACCCACCTACCCTTCATCAACACAATATGTAATGACCCTAAACCCGCCCTCCCTGTGGATATAACCATGGGATTGCGGGTTATGATTCAACACTGGCGCGTTTTCATGGATGCCAAGCCAGGCTTTCCCCTCCCCCCAAAAAATAAAGTAAAAAAGGAAAATCGTTAGTCTCTCTGAGTTTCATAATTTTCCTTCAATTTGCATAACACTGAATGTATTTCACTGCAGAAAGGACCCGAACAAGCGAAGCTGCGCCCCTCTCTCTGTATGGGTAGGCCATCTATCTGATGCTGTTTGGTCAAAAATAGTATGATATTGTTGCCACCTGTAGAATTGAATGCAAGTGAAGCTAGCGAGCATTAGGCCACCTTGACAAAAAAAAGTTTCAAATAATATCCAATCATCGTTGAGCTAAACCGAATGAGCTCAACTCTAAATGGTCCTGGCGCATCAAAAAAAAGTGTAAAGGGAGGCCAGTTTGGATTTGGCTTCACTCCTATCACATCTCATCGGGAGCATGCTACATTGACTGAAACAACTGGAATTGCTGCATCTCGTTGTGTAGTCCTCCGATGGTTAGCTAGCAAGCTAAAATGATCCCTTTCCTGAATTAGCCATGGATGGAGGTATGGATTTGGACTTGAGGTTTTACTGAATTCTCCGTACTGGCCAATGACTATAACTGTCACGCCCTGACCGTAGATTGCTTTGTATGTTTCTATTTTTAGTTTGGTCAGGGTGTGATGTGGGTGGGTATTCTATGTTTTGTTTTATGTTTGTATTTCTATGTGTTTGGCCTGGTATGGTTCCCAATCAGAGGCAGCTGTCTATCGTTGTCTCTGATTGAGAACCATACTTAGATGGCCTGTTTTTCCATTTTGGGTTGTGGGTGATTTATTTTCTGTTCAGTGTTTTGTTGCACCTTACAGAACTGTTCTTTTGTCGTTTTTTTTGTTGTTGTTCAGTATTCATTAAAGTTATTAGGAATATGTACAACGCTGCACCTTGGTCCTCTCCATCTTCCAGTGAACTGTATGACGTGATAAGGTGAATTATAAGGGAAATAATCTGTCTGTTAACAACTGTTGGAAAAATGACTTGCACGAAGTAGATGTCCTAACCGACTTGGGGGGGGGGGGGGGGGTTCCAAGAGGTTAAATGACTTCAACCTGAGTATATGTAAACTTTCGACTTCTGTATATGTACTGTATATCACGGTGGCAAGGCATATGAACTAACTTGTGATCCAACCCACACATCACTAGTACACCCAAATCCCTATACCACATGTTCCCTCACATTCCAGAGAATGCTGCTGTGATCCAACCAACACATCACTAGTACACCCAAATCCCTATACCACATGTTCCCTCACATTCCAGAGAATGCTGCTGTGATCCAATCAACACATCACTAGTACACCCAAATCCCTATACCACATGTTCCCTCACATTCCAGAGAATGCTGCTGTGATTCAACCCACACATCACTAGTCCACCCAAATGCCTATACCACATGTTCCCTCACATTCCAGAGAATGCTGCTGTGATCCAACCCACACATCACTAGTACACCCAAATCCCTATACCACATGTTCCCTCACATTCCAGAGAATGCTGATGTGATCCAACCCACACATCACTAGTACACCCAAAACGCTATACCACATGTTCCCTCACATTCCAGAGAATGCTGCTGTGATCCAACCCACACATCACTAGTACACCTGTCACGAGTCCGACCGAGGGTGTTTCCCTTTCCCGGGCAGGTGGCGCTCGGCGGTCGTCGTCACCGGCCTATTAGCTGCCACTGATTGTTTTTCCTCCCCCTCCTTGTATGTTGAGTGTTAGCACCTGTGGATGTTTAATTAGTTTGTCTTTATTAGACAGCCGGCCCGCCTGGTTGTTGTGCGGGATTATTTCTATGTAACCTTCGGCTCTGTGGTATAGGCACGTGTTAGTGCCCGGTCGGGATTGTTTCCCATTGTACATTTTGATTCCCTGTGTTTTGGGAACGTAACTTTTTTGTGAGCACCCTGTGGTGCGTTGGTGCGATTAAAAGACGCGCAGCATTGAACTCTCTGTCTCCTGCATTTGACTCCACACCCACGACACCCGGAGCATTACAGAATCCTGCACCTATCAAATTGAATGGAGTCAGCAGGAGCAGCAGCCAACCCTCTCCCATCGATGGAGGAACGTGTTCTCCACCACACCACCGTCCTTCATCGGATCGGATCCGCGATGGATCAAGTGATGGAGAGAATGGACAGATGGGAGAGGAGTGGGCTCCTCTCTCCACCTTCGGCACCCACGGTTCCGGACTCCCCATCTCCCGACTCCAGCACCCTCCGTCTGACACTACCAAGGGCTTATGATGGAGCGGCGGCGGGTTGCCAGGGGTTTCTGCTCCAGCTGGAGCTATACCTGGCCACCATCAGACCCACTCCCTCAGGAGCAGAGAGGGTGAGTGTCCTCATCTCCTGCCTCACGGGTCGTGCCCTGGAATGGGCGAACGCGGTCTGGAATGGCCCAGACTCAGCGCGGGAGCACTACCCAGAGTTGGAGAGCACTACTCCAGCGCGGGAGAACGACTATTTCACCTCAGGCAGGAGAGGAGGAGCGCCCAGGATTACGCGCTGGAGTTCCGGACCTTGGCAGCCGGATCTGGGTGGAACGACAGGGCCCTTATGGACCACTACAGGTGTAGTCTCCGAGAGGACGTCCGCCGGGAGTTAGCGTGTCGGGACACCACTCTGTCACTGGATCAGCTGATTGACATGTCCATTCTACTGGATAATCTGCTGGCTGCCCGCGGGCGTTCAGAGAGGGTCCTGTGCGTTCCACCACCCAGCCCCTCTGCTCCCATTCCGATGGAGTTGGGAGGGGCTGCGCCGAGGGGTACCGGAGGAGGAGGCCTTCCCTGCACCAACTGTGGTCGGAGAGGACACACGTCTGATCGGTGCTGGGGGGATCCGTCTGGGAGTAGAGATGGCACGCTTCTCGGTCACCCCAGGTGAGTCAGCATCAAACTCACCCAGAACCCCCTGTTGGCCACATGTTTGTCTTAACTTTTTTCCTTCGCTTTTTTCCCTCTTCCCAGCATAGGGCGCTAGTCGATTCAGGCGCAGCTGGGAACTTTATGGATCGCGGACTCGCCCTTAAGTTAGGGGTTCCGCTGGTGCCGATAGATTCTCCTTTCCCCGTGCACTCCCTAGATAGCCGGCCATTAGGGTCAGGGATGGTCAGGGAGACCACGGTCCCACTGGACATGGTGACGCAGGGGAATCATAGGGAGCGTATCAGTTTCTTTATTATTGATTCGCCTGCGTTTCCAGTGGTGCTGGGGACTCCCTGGCTGGCCCGGCACAATCCTAAAATTTCGTGGAGACGGGGTTCTCCAGGGGTGGTCAGAGGAGTGTTCTGGAAGGTGTTTGGGAGTTTCCATCGGTGCCACGTCGGTGGAGAGTCCAGACCAGGGTTCCACGGTGTGCATTCCCCCCGAGTATGCCGATTTGGCAATCGCTTTCAGTAAAGTGAAAGCGACTAAATTACCACCTTATCGTCCGGGAAGGGATTGTACGATAGATCTCCAGGTAGACGCTGCACTTCCCAAGAGTCACGTGTACCCGCTGTCCCAGGAGGAGACGTTGGCAATGGAGACATATGTCACGGAGGCGCTGGGACAGGGGTACATTCGGTCCTCCATTTCACCCGTCTCCTCGAGTTTCTTTTTTGTGAGGAAAAAGGAGGGAGGCTTGCGTCCGTGTATCGATTATAGAGGTCTAAACGCCATCACAGTGGGGTATAGTTACCCTCTACCTCTCATCGCTACGGCGGTGGAATCGTTCCACGGATCGCAGTTCTTCACAAAACTGGATCTCAGGAGCGCGTATAGTTTGGTGCGTATTCGGAAGGGAGACGAGTGGAAAACCGCATTTAGTACTACATCAGGCAACTATGAGTACCTCGTCATGCCGTATGGATTAAAGAATGCTCCAGCCGTTTTCCAATCCTTTGTAGACGAGATTCTCAGGGACCTGTGCGGGCAGGGAGTGGTGGTTTATATCGATGACATTCTGATCTACTCGGCCACTCACACCGCGCATGTGTCTCTGGTGCGCAAGGTGCTTGGTAGACTGCTGGAGCATAACCTATACGTCAAGGCTGAGAAATGCGTGTTCTCTAAACGAGCCGTCTCTTTTCTGGGATATCGCATTTCCACCTCGGGGGTAGTGATGGAGGGTGACCGCATTAGGGCCGTGCGTAATTGGCCGACTCCGACCACGGTAAAGGAGGTGCAGCGGTTTCTGGGTTTTGCCAACTACTACCGGAGGTTTATCCGGGGTTTTGGACACTCACCCCTATCCCTCACTTCCCTCCTCTTTAACAATATAGGAAAGAGAGAGCTGTTCCAACAGTGTTGTGATGCCAGAAGGACAATACCATCTCAGTGCACAGTGCGAGGGGATTTGAGTGGTGAATGTTAGTCAGGGCCTGGGGTCTGAGATAAAGAAGGATTAGACAGAGTTTCGGTCATAAAAGAAAGTCAGAAGAGTAGGCTTCTGTTGTAGTCAACATTTCCAAATGTTTCATTCAGTTCCATTCACTGAAAGTTGTTTTCATTTGCCTCCCAGTGCAAAGGATTAGACATCACTGTCTAACCCTTCTTCATCTGGTTCTAGCCTCAGATGAGGAGCAGTAAATCATCCCAGAACATCATCACAGGGCTCAACAAGTAGCTTTTGTGGGAGGTGTGTGTGTGGTGCTATTTTCTTTAGGTGAGGGAGCACACATAAAAATTTATAAAACAGCTGTCATAAGTTTGTCCTGACAGATGTAGGCTATTGAAAATCACTGCAGAATAGGCCTATGCATAAAATACATCCTCCATTTGCAACCTCTGCCTCTGCCT